>NC_060073.1:104219206-104524518 GCF_922984935.1 Meles meles | reverse complement strand
GTTTGTTCCCAGGTGCTGAGGCTGACTCAGGCTGTGGGGGGTGGGCAGGGGGTCAAAGTCTGGGGGAGAGCTGTGGATCTGGTCAGGCCAGGTGAACAGGCATTTTGTTCAGATTGGCCAGTGGGCACAGATAGTTTGGTATATCATTTATGAAGCAGAAAGAGGCAGTTTGCAGGTGTTGTGTTTGGCGTTGACCTAGGTAAATAAGGGGTCATCTTTGAGTCTGATCTAAGTCATGGGGGAAGCATGGTTTCCTGCAGTGAGCCTTTTCTGGGAACCCAAAAAGGTGGGGATTTCTGTACAATTGCTGTTTTCCAGGAACGTAGAACTCAGTCAAAACACTCACTGACCACGGCAGGTCAGGGTGGGTGATGGAGAGAGGAGGCTGGTTGGTTGGTTCCTGATTGCCCTGGTCCCCACTTTGGATGGGGTCCCAGGTGGGGGACACGATGGAGGGCGGGAAACCATGGTGCTGGGCAGTTCACGGCCTGCTTGGCCTCCCCATCCTACCGTGCTTTGGCCCAGGTAGATGACAGTGGGGGGCTGGGAACTCAGGGGTCTGGGCCGCTCTGAACCACCCTCCCTATTTGTCACATGAGCTTCCCTGTATAACAGGAAGAGGAGGAGCTCTGCCCCCCAGGTCTGAGCAGAAGGCGAAGGTGAGAGCCCAGGTCCTACCAGGTCAATGGACACCGGCTCCGGGCCTTTTCCCTCCCGCATCCCTTCCCAGCAGCTGCCCCGAGTGCCAGGAGTCTGCCCTGCACTTGTCTGTGGTGCAGGGTGCAGGAAAGCCGAGCTGGTGCCTGGAGGACAGATGGAGGGGCGTCCCTTTGTCTGCAGAGCCCCCTGCGCTGGGCTGGCTGCCTCTCCGCCCCGTCCTCATCATGCGTATCTGGCTGTGCCAACTGTGGGCTGTTTTAGGGAGAGATGGATGCCTCCCCGCAGAGAGAGGGCAGGAGAGGAGCCTCGCCCCCTGCTCTTTCTTCAGGTTCCGCTCTCCAGCCTGAGCTGGCCCTGTCTCAGCTGCAGCCGCCTCCCCCTTCCAGGCCACCGTGGTACCAGCCGCCTGTCTTCCTGTCGCTCCCGGTGACTCCCTAATGACTATAATCAGGGTGTGCGCTGAGAAGCAGGGGGGACAGCGAATGGAGAGTGCTTCCCAGCCACCCAGTCCATTAGCGGGGTGGCCCTGGAGGCAGAGGACCGGGAGGGGCTGGGCAGGAGCCCCTGTTTCCTCTCCCCTTCTTCCCATCCCTCTCCCAGCCTCCTGCTCAGAGCTCTGCTCTAATTATAAATGGTTTGACAACTTTAGGCCAGGCCCTGTAATTAAAAATAAAGAGGAAGACAGGCAGCATTGTCTTCTAACGACGCCTTTAATTGGTGGAGTTAATTTTAACGGGGTGGCTTGGAGGAGGGAATTCCAGAGTTGGGGCTCTTGCTGATATCCCCATAACGCTCATGCAACCCACTTACCCATCTGTCTCCCCGCCGGAAGGGAGCTCCGCAGGGCAGGGGCTGTGTCTTTATTCGTTTTTATGCCTGGTGCCTGGCACACAGTAAGCACTTAATAGATATTTGTGGAATGAACAAAGGAGTGAATGGCCTGCTGCGAGGAAGACAAGCATCACGAGTGTCTAAGGGTGGTTTTTATCCCCCTCTCTGCCCAGAATTCTTACTCTTAGAATCATGCCTTTGGGTTAAGACATTCTTCTAGTCAGGGATGGTGACTTGGAACCAACAGAAAGAAAGCCAGTCAGACCAGCTCAAGGGACAGGGGAGGTGTTGGAAGGGCAAGGAGGGGGCGCCTGGGTGGCTCAGTCAGTTCAGCATCTGACTCTTGATTTCTGCCCAGGTTATGATCTCAGGGTCCTGGCATCAAGTCCCGCGTTGAGCTCTATGCTCATCGTGGAGTCTGCTTGAGATTCTCTCTCTCTCCCCCTCTGCCCTCCCCACCCTTTAAAAAAAAGAGGGGGACACAGCGGGGGCTGTCATAGGTGCCCCAGGGCAGGAAGGGAGCTGCGCGATTGGAACAGGGGAAATCAGGAGAATCAGGAACCCAGTCTCACCCCATCTCCTGAGGCCTCCCCACCAGCCAAGACTCCTCCCCAGGGTTTCCTATCAACCTGGGGACCAGACCCTCAGAGGGAGGGGACAGCTTTTCTCTTTTAACTTCAGCTCAGGCTGAAGTTAAATCTTTTCTTTTGTTCTCCAAACACGGCCAAGGACAGGCTGCTATTTTCAAATTTAACTGCATTTTTTGAAAAGATGGAGGGTAGGAATAGAAATACAACCAGCAGAATCCGTTTACTTGAATGCTAGGAATCCTGCTTGCATTCAAGTAACGGGCTAGTATGGGCTCACGTTTCTAAATTCCAAATCACATGAGGACCTCACCGAAGCCTCCCGAAAGCCTGGACCATTCTAAACTCCATCCCTCAGGTGAGGTCCCCACGAGGTGCTTTGGGCGGAAGTCACAAAAGCAAAACTGCCCCACTGTTTGGGAGAACCCCTTAGAACAGAGCAGTCACAGCGTAGACGCTCTGTTAATACACGCCATCCGATTTCCCACCAAGTGGAAACAGTTCAGCAGGCTGGCTTAGTTTCTCCTAGGAGGAACAAAGAAGTTCCCCCAAAGACAAACCTTTCTATAAATCAAGCCCTTGGATCTAATCCTCCTCTCATGCCCCATCCCTCAAGCCTCATCCCTAAATCCTGCCGGTATCCTAAGAGGCTGAATAATGTTTTTGAGATATTAAGCTGAAGTGCAAGGCAGGGCGCCCTGTACCCACTGCGTCAATGGCACCCATGCCTCCGGGGAGAGCAGCTAGAGCCCAGAACAAAGAAGTTAGTTGAGTTGTGCGATGGATTTGCCGACTTGAGGCAGACGCAGCTACAATAGCCTATGAGCAGAATGACTTTGATTGGCAAGATCTAGAGCTTAAGAGAGAAACAGTTTGGCTTTAAATTCCAAGAAGGCTTAGCTGATCACTGAATTTTAAAAACTTAACCATAGGGTGTTTAGGGAGGTGGTAGGTGCTTATGCACCGATTGAATTAACCTTTCTCCATGTGCAAACATCTGTAGGACTGAACCTTTATTCTCATTCGGGGCTTTTGACATTAGATTGAAGATTTAATGTGGGATAGTAGTTAACATTGTGCTTACACAGTAGCTCACTGCAAATGAGGCACCGGGTTGAGTGTTTGATGTATCTCATTTAATACACTCAGCAGCCTCTTACAGGGGCCTTGGGGCTGTCCCCAGGTTACAGATGTGCTCCTGTGAATTGCCTACCACTGTGCCTTGGAACAGTGCCTCTCTCTCTTTAAATCAGCCTTGTGACTTCTCTCTTTCACTGTGGCTACTCTAGTCCAGGTTCTTTTGTGTGCCGTTCTCTAGGGGAAGCTCTGTTGACATTTTGTGGGCTTGGGGGAGACCTGACCTCCCTCGTCCTGAGGCTTCCCGGGAGAGGTGATGATTCCCTCTTCCCTGCTGTATCCAGGCCTGCACACACTGATTTTTGTGCTTTATATGTAAGACTTTACTATCATTATTTGGGTATGTTGGTCCCTTTTAATTGCTCGCTCCATGAGTAGTGGGTTTTTTTCTGTGTCTCTGGCATCAAGCAAATGCTTGGCACAGAGTAGTGATCAAGGAACGTCTGGAAATAAAGGACTGAATGAATGTGTGAATGAAGACACAGTTATAACCCCAGGGCAAGGACTTGAGGGTAGTTGCCCAACACACAGGATAGCCCTCCTTCCTAGGAAGCTGCAGAGCCCAAAGAGGCGGAGAGCCAGAGTTTAGAAGGAGCGGTTGAGCCTCTTGTCTGTCCCCCTGCCCCCAGATTTCACTTAGGAACCAGAATGCCGGGGGATGATAGAGGCCACGGAGTGAGTCTGCCCTGCCCAAGGCAATTCGTGCCCTCCATCCCTGCCCCTTCGGAACTGCCAGAACATCGTGCACTGGCAGGAGATAGACAACGCAGAGCAGGAGGGGACCTTCTGGACCGAGAGGGCCTGAGATCCCTTCCCGCTGCTGTCCCTGCTGGTTCTGGCCTGTGGCTGGCATCCAGGAAATCCAGAGTGCCCCCAGCCTGCGGGAGGAGGGCTGGTGGGAGAAGTCGGGGCTAGCAGGAGAGGAGCACCTGCGTAATCACAGGTCACCCCACCCGCAGCGACTTCAGTGGCAAAGGTTGGAACGGCTGCCGGAGGACCACGGACAGCGAGCTAGCCCTCAGGGTTCCATAGACTTAGGCATCCCAGGGAGGAGCCAGAAACCCCAATAGGGACGTTGAACTTTGAGTCTGGAACCAACTGCCTGTTGACCCTAAAGAGACTTAACTTTTAAGAGGGAAGCGACTCGATTGCCTTTACTTGGCGGGAGTAGAGCTAGAGCTTCGGAGCTGTGTTAGTTCTCTGCCGCCGCGCAACAGATGATCTCAGCACAGGGTGGCCTGGCGCACCAATGACTTTGGTTGTCTTTCATGGTTTCTGTGCATCAGGAATCCAGGGAAGCCAAGCAGGTGAAGCTTTTCTCTGCTCGGAGACGACTGCAGCCACAGCTGAAAAACCCAGCGGCTGGGGTTACCCGAGGGCCTCACTGGTTCTGCAGCTCCGCTTCTGGAGTGGTGCGCTTCCGTGGCGGGCGAGTTGGTGCTGGCTGTTGATGCGAGGGCTCATGCCTTTCCATGTGCGGTCTTCATGGGCATCCTCGGGTATCTTCATGACACGGCCGTGGGCTTTGTCCGGAGCGAGTAGTTGAGAGGGACAGAGAGAGAGACAGATGTATCTGGTTACCATCTAGCTTTGAAAGTTACCTACACACCTTCACATTCTATTAGTTAGAAGTAAGTCACTAATTTGGTCTACATTTTGAGGACATTTGCTTTTTTTGAAAATTAACGTATTTCTTTTAGCGAGAGAGAGAGAGTTCACACAAGCAGTGGGGGCGTGGGGGCAGAGGGAGAGAGAGAATCTCAAGCAGACTCCCACAGAGCACAGAGCCTGAGGCAGGGCTCTATCCCAGGACGCTGAGATGGAGACCTGAGCCGAAATCAGGAGTCAGAGGCTTAACCAATGGCACTGCCCAGGTGCCCTGAGGACACTTTAAAAAACCACCACAAGAACGGAGTTCAGTTATAGGACTGAGCCACCCGGGCACCCCCATCCTATATGCTGTTTGATCTGACCTTTTCTGTCCACCCCCACTGCCGCTTCCTTTGGGTGGCAGGATCTCTCACCAAGACTATCACCGTCAGGGTCTCTCTGCCTCCAGCCTGTTTTCCACCCAGGGCCCAGAGCATATTCTTTCTAAAATGCAGACAAACCACATCACTCTCCAACTTAAAACTGCTCAGTGGCTTGCTTTTTGTTTTTATTGACATATAATTCACAAACCATAAAACTCACCATTTTAAAGTACACAATTCGGTGTGTTTTTGTATTGTCACAGAATTATGCAGCTATCAGCAGAATCCATTTTAGAAGATGTTCATCACCCCTGAAGGAGACCAGGTGCCCATTTGAAGTCACCTCTTTGGCCCCCAACGCCCGTAGTCCTTGGCCACCACTAGTCAACTCTGTCTCTGTAGATTTGCCGATTCTGGGCATTTCATCTAAATGCTCTCTTATACATGGCCTTATCTGTGAGTTCCTTCACTTCGCCTATTTTCAGGGTTCATCTGTATTGTAGCATGAAATGAGGACGTCATTCCTTTTTATGGCTGAATAAAATAAAATAGGCATGGTACGGATGAACCATATTTGGTTTATCTATTCATTAACTGAGGGACATTTGGGTTGTTTCCATTCTTTGACTATTATGAGTAATGCTGCTATGAATATTAGTGAACAGTTATATATGGACACATCTTTTCAGTTCTCTGAGGCATATATGTAGGAGTGGAATTGCTGAGTCATATGGGAACTCTACGGTCCTAGTGGGTGTAAAGTGGTGTCTCTGTGCTTTTGATTTGCATTTCTCTCATGGCTAATAATGTTGAGTATCTTTTCATGGGCTTATTGGCCATTTATATTTTTTCTTTGTTTATTCAAATCCCTTGCCCATTTTTAAATTGGTCTTTATGTCTTTTTACTGCTGAGTTGTAAGGGTTTACATCTCTATTTATATATGTAAGGGGTTTTATGTATGTATTTTCTGTATCCTAGAGCCTTACCAATGGCTTTCTTTTGTCCCATACGATGAACTTCAGTGCCCTTAGTCTGTCTGCGAGGGCCTTGCTGATCTAATCTGGTTTCTTTCCTGTGGTTCCATCTCCTTCCACTCCATTCCTTTCACTGATAATCTTTTTTCACTTCTTCCGAGAAATCTCTGTCGCAACTGGCTCTTTGCAGATACTGTTCCCTCTACCAGAACACTGTTCCCCCTTCTTGTCTGGCTAATATCTATTCATTCTCTACTTCAGGTTCCTCCCTGAGAGCTAAAAAGATGGGGATGGCAGGCAGGTTCTGCTGCTGAGGGTCAGTCTGTATATAGGTCCCAGCCTCGAGGGGACCCCTGGACCCTGGAGCTTTGGCAATAATAGTGAGGGCCAGGGCTCTGACAGGAGAGCTGTTCATTTCCTAGGGCTTCAGTAACATAGCACCACAAGCTGGGCAGCCTAACACAACAGAAATTCATTCTGTCACAATTCTGGAAGCCAGAAGTCCAAAATCAAGGTGGCAGCAGGGTCATGCTCTCTCTGAGTTTCAAGGCAATTGGTTCCATGATACTGTCTTAGCTTCTGGTGGCATCTGGAAGTTACTGGTGTTCCTTGGCTTGCAGAGTCATCATTCCAATCTGCTCTGTCTTCACATGGCATTCTGTCCTGTGTGTTTCTATTTCCAGATTTCCTTCTTCTTCAAAGGACACCACACATATTGGATTTAGGAACTACCTAACCCCGTGTAAGTTCATCTTGACACAGTTCCAACTGCAAAGACTTTATTTCCAAATAAAGTTCACATTCACAGGTTCTGGGTAGATGTTAATTTTGGAGGGTGGGGTACAATATTCAATCCAAAACATTCTACCCTGTGGTCTCCCCAGATTTGTATCTGTCTCCTATGCAAAATACATTCACCTGATCTCAACATCCTCAAAAGTTTTAACTATTATAGGATTAGCTCTAAAATCTCATCTAAATATTATCAAGTTGCAGAGCTCATCACATAAGTCATTGACATTGGGTATAGATGGGGCTCTGAGGATGAGACTTCCTGGGGCAGACTTTCCCTCCATTTGTGGAGACTAGAACACAAGTTATCTATGTCCAAAGTCCAATGGTGGGCCAGGCATAAGATGGACATTCCCATTCTGAAGGGGAAAAAATGGAACGTATAAGGGGTGGGGGATTACTAGTTTAAAGCAAGTTTGCCATCTAGCAAGGAAAGTTTCATTAGGATTCAAGGCCCAAGAATAATTTTCTGTGGCTTGATCCTTGCTCTGGGCCCTCAGGACTGGCTTTCCCCTTCAGGCCTAGGCCTCTGTGACTCTGCCTTCCAGGCCATTCTTCCTTCATTTTGTCCCCTCCTTATTCCTTCCGATCTAGACTTCTAGCATTTCTAGTGATATAAGATTCTTTAAAATCTGTGGGTCTCCAATGTATGTCAAAAGGATCCCTACCATTAGCCATGAGGGGTCTCCACAGATCCTTTCTAGATAATCACACCTCTATTCCTGGACTTCCTGCTGAGGTCGTCGATTGAATCCCTAGGTCACATGCCTAAAGTCTTTAGCAAAAGTCCTCCCGTCATACCCTTGGCCCTGTATCCAGAGTACACTGTTTGGATAGGCTGAGAATTTTCCACATCAGATGCTGGGAACAATTCATTCTTCCATTTATCTCTTTCCTCTTACGTTTTCCTATAAATGGCAAGGAGAAACCAGGCTGTGGCTCCACACTTTGTTTGGAAATCTCTCCACTAACTATCCAAGTTCTACTTCTCCATCCAGTGGTAGAATGCAATTTGACAAAGATTTCTTTATAACAAGGGTTGTCTTTCTTCCAGTGTTCAGTAACGTGTTCCTTCTTTCTTTCTGAGATCTCACCAGAAGTACCATTAACGTCCATATTTCTACCAACGATCTTCTCCGGCCACTCTAATTTTTTTTTTCTTACCTTAAGCCTCAACATTCTTCCAGCTTCTACCCATTACCCAATTCCAGAACCACTGCCGCATTTTTAGGTGTTGGTTCAAACAGCACACCACTCCCTCATCCCAAATGTCTCTTAGCTTCCCAGGGCTGTAGTAACAAAGTATCACAAGCTCCTTGGTTTAAAACGACAGAAATTTATCCCCTCACAGTTCTGAAGGCCAGAGGCCCCCAACCAGGGTGACAGCAGAATCATGTTCCCTCTCAGGTTCTAGAGAAGAATCTGCGACATGTTCCTCTCCTAGCTTTTGGTGGTAACCAGCAATCCCCGGTTTGCTGGCTTGTAAAGTCATCTCCCCAGTCTCTCTGTCTCTCCACACGGCCTTCTCTCCTGTAGGTCTTGGCTTCCAAATTTCCTTTTTCTTTTTTTTCAATATTTTATTTATTTATTTGACAGAGAGAGAGGTCACAAGAAGGCAGAGAGGCAAGCAGAGAGAGAGGGAGAAACAGGCTCCCCACTGAGCAGAGAGCCCGATGCGGGGCTCGATCCCAGGACCCTGAGATCATGACCTGAGCCGAAGGCAGAGAGAGGCTTAAACCACTGAGCCACCCAGGCGCCCCCCAAATTTCCTTTTTCTTAAAAGAACGCCAGTCATATTGGATTCAGGGCCCATCCTGTTTCAGTATGATTCCATCTTCACTCATTACATCTGCAAAGAACTTATTTCCAAATAAGGTCATATTCATAGGTACAGGTGTGCATGAATTTGGACACTATTCAGCCTCGTACGGGAGACCATTCCTGCTCTCAGGGAGCCCACGGTTGAGTGGAAGGGGGTGCAGACATAATGGGGAGAAGGCCATGCTGGAGCAGAGAGCCTTTGTGTGTGGGGGGGGAAGGAGGGTGTTGGAGGAGGGGGATAGAGGATTCTGAAAGGAATCTCCTCAGGCATGAGTTAGTAAGTTGTAAGGGAAAGGATGTGAAACCGACTTTCCAGGTGTGAAAAGAGCGTGAGTAGAGGCGTGGAGAAATGGCCCAACGTGGACAGAGAACGACCGAGAGTTGGTGGTGTTGGAGCACAAAGTGGGGGTCAGGGAGTGAAGAGAGGAGCCAGGGGCTGTGAGCTGTGCTGGTGTGGCATGTCTTGTACATCATGGGCCTTGCCCTGCAGGGGACGGGAGGTCAGAAGGTTTTAGGCAGGAAAGTGATCAAGCTAACATGTCTAGAGAGATGATTCGCACCTGCGTGGGATGGGTGGGAGCTGGCCAGCTGCAATGGACCCAGTATCTTGTGTCCCCCTCAGATTCCTGTGTTGAAATCTTAGCCCCATCCCCACAGTGTGATGGCCTTTGGAGGTGGGGCCTTTGGGAGATGATGAGGTCATGGGGATGGAGCCCTCATGATGGGATTGGTGCCCTCATAAACGACCCTAGAGATGTCTCTTGTTCTCTTTTCTGTCTGACTATGCTGCTCCAGCCTCCAGAAGGATGAGAAATAAATTTCTATTGTTTGTAAGCCACCCCGTTGTGGCACTCTGTTCCAGCAGCCTCGGCAGACTGAGACACCGGCCAGATGGTTCAAGGTTATTGCTAGTTCAGGCTAGAGATGGGAGCAGCCCCTTGTTGATGTGGATCTTGACCAGTCTGCATGGACTGTTTTTCCAGAGATAAACACTGTGGATCTGTACCACAAACTGCATTTTGCGGGTAGAACTTAGCCTTCATAAAAGGAAGGCAGAGAAAGACACCAGAAATTGTTTCCCAAGAGCAAAGGTTGGGTTTCCAGAGGATCTGAAGTCAGGATTGAATTTCCCAATGAGCTAGCTGGGCTCTACCTTGCATTGAGACATCCCAGGGTTCCCTTTCCATGGATTTTTCCAGTGGGAACCTCCTCCACACTCCTGTGCTTGCTCTTGCCTTCTCTGTCCTCTGTCAGGTGCAGTTTGTGGCAAGGGCTGAAACTTTCCAATAGCACCCACTCCGTAAGGAGCCCTTGGGGTCCAACCAGCCTGGGGATGCCCCTTTCTAGCAGGACTGTAGAGTGCGCCCTCGTTCCTAAGCTAAGCACATCCTCCGTGGGCCAGTGCCAGTTGGGAGCGGCTGGCCCCAAGCACCGCGGGGCTCTCTTCTCCCCTGTCCCCCTGTACCCTGGCTGTCAGCCAGCCGCTCAGCAGTCAAGGACCGCCTCCTTTTGGGACATGTTCAAGCAACCTGCTTCTCCAGTCTAGACAGAGAAGATACTCCATTCCAAAGGCAGCTGTAAATGCGAATTTTGGCTCTTAGTATCACTGTGGGTGGGAGTCGGAAGACCTAGGGGCCGGACAGTAGGACCGTCCCTGGGAGGTGGAGATGGAGGGAAGCACGGAAAGGCGCTGTCCAAGGCAGGTGGCGTTAGGGACGGCTGGGGAGTGGGCATTTCCTGCCTCTGGGCCCTGACACCAGTTTTCATTGATCACTCTATGGGGGAGACTTTGCAAAAGGTCCCCGCATTCTTGTTTTATTTCATTTTCTTTCAACCTTTCATTGTCTTTGAGGTGTTTTACAGCTCTGGAAATTGTAATGCAAATACTTGTTGTCTTCAAAAATGCCCCCTGGGTTCCCTGGAATGCAAGCTACAGTTAGCCACGGAATGCTTGAATCCCTCTCCCCTCAAATTCGTGTGTTGATGCCCTGGCTGAATTAGGAGCTGGAAACTGCCTGGAGGCAGGTAGGGGAAGGGAAATGAGGTCATAGGGTGGGGCTCTGATCGGGTAGGATTAGTGTCCTCGTAAACCGCCAAACCAGAGAGCCACTGCGCTCCCCTCCTTGCACACCCCGAGCCGAGGCCTGGGAGTATGGAGCCAGAATGTAGTCATCCATGAGCCAGAGAGACAGAGGGAGAGCTTTCCTCAGACACCTACTGTGCTTACCCTGGCTTTGGACTCCCAGCCTCCAGAACCATGAGCAGTAAATTCTGTTGTTTAGGCCACCCAGCCCGAGGTATTTTGGTGTGACAGCCTGAGCAGACAAGGACATTTATATTTGAGGTTCTTTTGAGTTTTTCTTTGAACCAATCTCAACACCTCCCTGATTCCCCCATTAACTAGGGAGTAAAATAAGATTTTGGAAACAGGTTGAGTTTCTATTTGTATATGAGAGCCATGATTTTATCCTTAAGACAAAACTTATCTTTGACAGCTGATGTTTGCCGATGCCTTCCATGGCCCAGGCGCTGTGCTGTTGGCTGGGGACACAAGGAGGAATTTAATAGGGTCTGTGTCCTCGAAGAGCAGGTGCCCCAGCGCAGAGGCAGCCGGGGAGGGAAAGCAGCGACTACTGGGAGCCCCAGGGCCAAGGCCGTGGTCGGGGGGCATGACTTTCAGGAGGACTTTAGGCAGGTTTGAGGTTTTCTTCATGTGAGAAGCATGAGTTTTGGGATCAGACAGGGCCAGGTCCAAGTCCTAAATCCACAACCTCCAAGTTTTGTTACTTCGGATGAACTAATTCTCTTCTCTGTAAAGTAAGAACGTGGTGTTTTAGTCTGAAACCTCTGTGAAGAATAAATGAGGTCCCGGGCGCACAGTGCTCAGCCGAGCGTCTCGTGCGTGCGTAATAAGTGCTCAATAAACACGAGTCTTGTCATCTTTTCTTGGCTGGGATTTCAGAAGTGCAAGGAAGGCCTCCGGCTCCTTTTTCTCCCTGTCAGAGGACACCTGACATTCCCTGGGAAGAGGAAAACCCTTTCATGACCCAGCTAGCGAAGGGCTTGCTGGGGGAACAGCTGGGGCCAGGGAACTCGGTGGCTGTGGCCCACGCGAGCATGTCATTTGCTGATGCCGGTACTTCGCGTGGAGAAGGTTCTGATAAGAGACACCCCTTGCCCGCGAGAGCCTTCGAAAGCCCTTTCACATCACCGACCTTCTGGTAAAATCCTTCCGGTGCCTTCTGGAGAGGGCAGAGCCCAGACCGGCACCCTCAGTTCGCCGAGGAGAGGACCTGGGTCCTGAGCAGCCACTCGGACAGCCTGCTGCAGGCTGCCTGGCTGGTCAGGGAGCCAGCCTCAGACCTGGGGCCCTGGACTCAACATGCCCTTCCCTCCGAAGGTCGGTTGAGGGGCGGGAGAGAAGGAAGGAGGGAGGAAAGAGAGGGAGGGGAAGGGGTGGCTCTCAAGACAGGAACACAGAGACCCTGCGCTAAGAGAAGCAGAGGGTGGGCTCTACCGGCAGGCGGTGGAGACTCTGAAGGGAGGAGGGCAAGGTTCTGCCATTGATAAACTGGGGGGCCGTTAACCATGTTGTGCCTTGGTTTTTTTCTTTTCAAAAAAGGAGATGGTGATGCCTATTTCACAGGGTTGTCATTAGAATAAATGAGATAAAAGAAGCCAAGTTGGCAGGCGCAGTTCTGGAGGAGGTCGCAGACTGCACAGGGGCAGGGACAGGTCTGTTGGTGAGGGGCTGGGCGTGGGGTGGGTGGTCTGCGTGGTGCGCTCCATGGAAAAATGAGGAAGCGGCGTGGGTCACGAACGCTGCTGTAATCACGGCGTAGAAACGGGTTTGCTGGTGGAACTGAGCCAGCTGGGGACGTGGAAGGGAGGCCAGAGGAGCTGGGTCTAAGCCGTCTTTCAGGAGGCTGTGGGGAGGACAGGCTCAAGGAAGAGCTTGAGCTCTTTGGGCACCAGGGCTCTGCTTTGAGTCAAGGAGCAGGGAGCCAGGATGCTGTGCACCGGGTGGGAGCTGTAGGCACACAGGTTAGTCCCAGAGGGTGGAGGGACCCAGAAGCCCAGGTCCATGCAGGCCAGCGGGGCAGCTCCAGGAGGCCCGCGCAGGGAGGGCAGGCAGGGGAAGCTTTGATGTGGGGGGTTCTGGGCGGCCCAGGAGGACCCGAGCTGGCACAGCATTTCCCGAGCACTGCTTCCCCATCCTCATCCTCCGTCTGGCTCTTGGTCTTGCTGTGGGGCCGGGACGGTCCATCGGGAGTCATCTCTGCTCCTTCTGTGACCCTCCTGGGACCACGGCTGGTGCCCAGGCCCAGCTTTCCTAATGGATTTCTGTCGGTTCAGATGTTTCTGACAGAGGCTGTCTTTAGGAGACGCTGGTGGGAGCCTCTGTCCCTGAGCTGCAGAGGTCTCTGGTCTGTCTCCATCTGAGCCTTCCCTTCTGCCTTCCGCAGTGCCTCTGCCCACCGTTGCTGGCTCCTTCCCATGATCCCCTATGCTTGTTTGACCCTCTCCCTTCCTCCAACCAAACCCTCTCTCCCTCACCCTCCCGTCCCTTCAGACCACGTCTTATCTTCCCCTTCCCACTCATCTCTTGCTGTCCTATGTTCCTCCTTCTCATTTACTTTTCAAGCCAATAAAAAATCGGCTTCCAGGTGTTAAGCCTCTGACTCAGGCTTTTGACACCATGGAAGTCCTCCTGTTGGATTCTCTGTCCCTCCTTCCTCCCCGCTGACCTGAATGGCTGCTCTCCATCCCCCCCCCCCCGCCCGTCCCCCCCCCCCCCCGCCCTGTCCCCCGCCACGGTCTGGTTGCTCTCCTGGGCCCCTTACTTCCCCAGGAGTGCTTGTGGGCTGTATCTGAGGCCCCCCTCCTCCCCCTCCCCAGGCTGCCCTGCATGAGTTCATCCTCCCCTTGACTTTAATTACCATCCATAGGCCCTTGACCTCAGGGCTGCTTTCCTCAGCAACAGCAGCGCCATACCCCGACATACATACGCTTAAGGACGTCTCTGCCTGGGTGTCTCCCAGGCACCTCCATCTCCCCGTGTAACAACTGGGACACACTGTAAACACTGCCCCCCCTTCCTGCCATGGTCACTACCTCAGTGAAGAAAGACCCAGTTGCCTGTCAGAAATCTGGGCGATTCCTGCCGCCTCTCTCTCCCACCCTCCAAGGTCAGTCCTCCTGTTGGATTTGACCCACTTGTCTATTTTTTCCCTCCTCCTTAGGCTACTGGTCTACCCCTGATCTCTTTCCCCGGGGCCCCCAGGCTAAGGTGGGGGGGGGGTCTGCCTCTGTTCCAGCCTCCTTCCAGGCTCCCTGCCTCCGGCCGTGCTCTGGCCTGCTGGTCGGCGCGGCTGGTCTGGGCTCCACGAGTGCCTCTGCTTTCCCTCCTGCAGGCTCCCTGACCTCCAAGGTTCCCTCAGCCTCGCCTCTTTGCAGATGAGGTCGTGGTTAAAAGGGGCGGGTCTGGGGCCAGCAGAACTGTTTCAAATGCACAGGAACTCTGTGATTTCTCTTAGTGTGCACACACTAAGCCTCAGTTCCTTCCCGTGTAAACGGTGGTCACTGTGTCGCAGATTGTTGTGAATCAAGCGTGTGTCTCTAGCTGCTTTTGCATTCTAGAGAAAGGCGCTAATGGCTGGCAGGGAGACAGGGATCCTTGTTTTGGAAAAGGACCCTTTTGAGGGTGACAGATAAAGCTCTCCAGGCAGCCCTCGCCCCCAGAGGAAGATGCGGGCAGAGAGAGCCAAACTGGTGTGGGGCAGGTGTGAGGGGCCCAACAGCCAGACTGGAGGCTAGAGGCTGAAGAGACAGCTCAGGAGGTGTGGGCGGGCAGAGGAGAGACTCGCAGGGACAGGAGGTCGGTGTTTAAATTTCAAGCTGTTTGCTAGCCTCCGAAAACGTCTAGCTCTTCTCCAGTTACTCCCATCTTTCAGTAAAATTCTCTTATAGGTTCTGCCTTCTGTCAGTAATATTTGGGGTTGGGGGGAGGGGGATGAAGGAAAAGGCAGAACCTCCCCCACCCTCTTCCAGGCAGCCTTCCTGGATTCTCCCTGCCCCCACCCCAGGTCTGGTTTCAGAATCCCCACTTCTGCAAGTCAGTGTATAGACAAAAAGACATGGACTCTGGAATTCAGAGCAAAATTGAGAAAGAAGAGGAAACCAGAGTGTGTGGGGGGGAGCGGGGGAGTGGGGGGGATTAAGAAAATGCCAGGTAATTCCTGGCAATTCTCAGGAATCTTGGAGAGCAGGCAGAGTGGAGCCATGTTAGAATATTAAAGGAAAGAGTGACTCAAGAGAGGGCTTCAGGAGCACGTGGCTCATTCTAAAGCTCCCGGCGCTGGGTCCAACACATAGGGCACTCTTAGAAATTTAGGAGTTACTATTCCTTTTTTTTTTTTTTAAGATTTTATTTATTTGTCAGAGAGAGTGAGCACAGGCAGACAGAGTGGCAGGCAGAGGCAGAGGGAGAAGCAGGCTCCCTGCTGAGCAAGGAGCCCAATATGGGACTCGATCCCAGGACGCTGGGATCATGACCTGAGCCGAAGGCAGCCGCTTAACCAACTGAGCCACCCAGGCGTCCCAGGAGTTACTATTCTTAAACAAACAAACAAACAATCAAACACCCCACATTATCTAATGTCCTAATTTACAGGTAGCGAGGATAGAAAGATCTCAGAAGTGCGGCGGGCACCAATCTGCTAGGGGAAGGTCATCTCCTTGCGCCTTCTCTTGCCGCCCAGTCTCCCTGGTGACTCTCCCCAAGCAAGGGATGGTCTTCCTCTCTCCGGAAATAGCCATTTTTGTTGTTGTTACTGCCAGCTCTAACTATTAACCAAATGTAGTTACAGTAATAACACTGCTTTTCTCCCTTGTGTCCCCACTCTTGTGCTGCTGAGCGCCAATCTTAAATGACTATTTTTCTACTTCAGCATGAGAAAGCTGGCTGATTTTCATGTGTGGTTTATGAAAATGGAATTACTATTTTTTGGTTCCATCATGTATTCCTGTCTCCTTCCTCCAATTATACTGTAAGCGCTTTGAATCAGGAATCAAACGGACAGTTCTCTTTGGATCCTTTTGTTTTAGGCACAATAGTGGCTCCGTAGTCGTCTGTTGCAACAGCGGGTGTTAATTCCATCCCAGGCTGGGCTGAGAGCCCACACTTGGGCAGAAGGAGGCTGCGATTGGCCCAGGAGCCCCTGCTCTGGCCTTGCCTGTGTTTTCAGGCCAGTATCCTGAGAGAGTCTTTGCTGCCCAGATGTGGTGGTGAAGAGGAAACTAATCATCTCTCTTCTGTCACCCCCTTTCCTCCTTCCTAACTCAAAACCTAATTTTAAGCAAGTACCCACCCCCCTCCATGTGCCAAAGGGAGAATCATAACTGGTCTATGGAGTCATAGGGAGCCCATTTCCCCTCCCAATGAATGATTTAGGCAATGGCCTAAATGTGGCCTAAATATGGCCAGGTGACATAATTCTGGCTCTGGAAGTGGAGGAGAAGACTGGGGCTTCTGGGAAAGATTCTCTCCCTTTTAAAAAGACAGAAGAAGAGTTGGCCTCTTTTTCTTTTAGAAATCTGAACCTAGATGTGATGGTTGGAACCGTGGCAGCCATGCTGTGACCACAAGGAGAACTGACTTGAAGGCAAGGTGCATAGACTAAGGCTAATGGGGGAGAAATATATAAAAACAAAACAAAACAAATAAACATACCTGCAAGCAAGCAAGCAAGCAAGCAAACAAACAGGACATTGATGTGGTCACATCACTGATGTGAGCTGAGTTAACCATCTACCAACTTAAGCAAATCCCCAAAGCTGTTAACCTCATTTTAAGTAGGCTGTCGATGAAATGGTTTACATGACCTACAACTAAAGGAGGAATTTCTAATCCCAAATGCATGTGACTGAGTTTTGAACCTAAATAAAGGATTTTATATTCATCTCTATTAAATTTAAATTTGGGGTTCTGATTTCACCTTACATCTTTTACAGACCTTTAGGATTACCAGTTTAGCTACAGAATACCTCTAAATTCCTTTCAACTCTGTCCCTTTTGATGAGCACAATTTCTTCATTCAAAGAATCGATGAAGAAGTTGGAACTAGGCCAACGACAGAGTTCTGTAAAACAACACTGCAAAGCTCAGGGCACCACGGTCCAGACCTTTGGAGCCCTCCTAGCGGCACCACACAGCCCATTGCCTCTCTGTCCCATTCACTTTTGGACAAATGTCTCATTGAAATCAGGATAGAGTGATTAATGATACAGTGACCCACCCTGTCTTATAATAAAAGACAGAACCCAGGTTAGCAGGCCGAGGCTGGGTCTGCATGTTTGCAGGTTTAGGACCTTCTCTGTACAAGTCTGTGTGTGTGGGGACACCTAGTCTGTTTGTGGCCCTTCTGCACACCTCTTGCAGCTGCACAGTTCTGGGTTGGGGGTGAGGACTGAGCTCTGGTTGGTGGGGGCAAGGCTTGGGGATGGGACGCTGGCTAGAAATATGAGTGATGGCACGAACTGCTTTTCTTGTCCAAGGCCAGAAAGGTTATATGGGTCCCAGATCCTTCTTAGGCCTCTTCATCCACACATTCCCTTCCGCTGCCCTGGCCCTCTGCTGGGCCATTCTCCTCCAGAGCTCCCTGAGCCTCTGTCAGGGTTGGCTTCATCTTCAATGGATCCCCGTAATGGATCTTTGGTGGGAGGGGAAGTGTTGGTGGGGAAGCCTTTTCAGCCCAGGGAGGCCTAGAAGAGATGGGGAATTGTAGGAGAGGAGGAGTTTATCCTATCTAGAAGATGGAGGCTTTCCTAAGCTGCTGGGGCTGACCCATTCCTGCCCCCTTTCCATCACTGTTCCCATGAGCCAGTCTGATCTGGTGTCCCTTGGCCCTCATTGGCCCAGGGGTAAGGAGAAGGTGGACTCGGAGCTTGGAGATGGCTGCCTCCCGGTCAGGGCTCTGGGGACTGTGGCAGTCAGGCCCCACTGCTCCCCCATACCCCCTGCCCTTCCAGGGTTTGGTAGCCTGTAGGCAGAGATGGCAGCCTTGGTCCTGCCCAAATGTCCCCAGGGCCCTCTCCGTCAGTGGCACAGGAGCATGCTCTAGAGATGGAGCCTGTGCCAGGCCAGGAGTCTAGAAGGTGGGAGCCTCTCTCTGTGGCTTCCTGGGCTGCCTCTCCCCCAGTGCAGGCAGGACCTGATAGGCACGGGACTGGCCTAGAGGCATTGTGAGCTTCCTGCCCGAGGAAGATCTCGTGGTCGAGGAGCCCCCAGGCCTCTTAGACTTCCTTGTTTATGACAGTGGGCAAGGGGAGCTAACGAGACAGAGGTGACCCAGGCTCTGAGTGGCCAGCGGAAGCTACGATCTGGTCTGAATTGCTTGACTCGTTTAGGGGATCTGCCCATATGCCTGAGGCGGTGAGGAGGAGGAAGCAGGAGCTTGCTATTTGAGTTTGGAGGCGATTCGAGCAGTTCTGGAAAGCTGGGGGAACTGCCTCATGGGGCAGGAGATGAGGGGCAGTGGTCTCGCCCTAGAGGCCTGGATGCTGCTCAGCTTGGGAGGCCAAGGGGGGATCAGGGCTGCAGCTCTGTCTGGAAGCTTCTGTGAGAGGATGGAGAGTGTGTGGTGGTAGGAGGCACACACACCTGCACACACTTGTCCTTGGAGGCGGGGGGTGGGAGGGTGTGGGTCACAGTCCTTCACTCATAAATTCAGCCCTGTCCCTTCAAGTGTGGGGCTGGAGGGAAGTGGAATCTCAGGGTTCTGTGGGTCTGGGTGGAGGGGACTGGGGTGCAGGATGAGGCTTCTGTCCTGGGCTGGCCTCGAGTAGCAGCTGGGGGCCAGGGTGAATATGTGAGAGGGGCCAGAGTCTTCTATGTGGATGGCCATTAGAGGCAGGTATGGAGCTCAGGGAGGTCAGTGAAGAGGCTGGAGGAAGTGGCCCCAGGGGTGACGGAGCGGGGGCAGGGGGGCAAGCAGCAACAGGAAGTGGTCTTCCCAGATGTGAGGATGGCTCTGGAGTGTTAGGGGCCTGGCAGATCTCATCCCAGAGTTCCAGGGAAAGAGGGGAGAGGCAGAGGGAGGGTGGAGGAAGGGGACTAGTGAGAAAGATACATACCGCATCTCCTCCCCCCTGCCCCCTTCCCCCGTAACCGTCTGTTGGGAGGTGGGTTAGGAGGTGGGTTAGCCCACATCCCTGAGCCTGGCTGGGACATCTCAGGTTCCCCAGGTCCCTGAGACCCCATATCCTACAGCGGCTACCCTAGTGGAGTTCACGCTGGGGGAGGCTGAAGTACATTTCCAGGGCTTTCCAGCAGGGGGAGCCCTGCCCCACCAACCCCGTTTCTTAGGGTCCACCAAGGACCAGGGCAGCAGAGACAGGGGAGGCCAGAGTGCCTCTGCCTAATGAGCGGTGGAGCCTGGCCGGCTCTGGGGAAGGCTTCCCTGCCCTCTCTGCCCCTGGCCGGCCCGGCCTGTCTAGTCTGGTTGGCCTGGGCGGCTCGTGGCCTCCCACTGTGTTGAACATAAGACTTGGGCCATTTGGCTCCCAAGCCCCTTCCAGGTGTGAGCCTGGGTCACCTGCTCTCCCAGGTCTAGAGAGGAGGAGGAACACCTGAGGTGCCGAGGGGTCCCTGGAGCAAAGGCTGTCCCCGGGAAGGGAAGGGAAAACTCATCAGAAGGCCTGGGAGCGGGGCTCAGTCTTGGGGGCTCCCAGTCCACACAGCACCACGAAGGGGTTTGTGGTGTGAAGTGGCAACTTGCTGCTCAGGGCGGCGCCCCGCCCTCCACTCGACTGCCCTGCCCTGGGCCTGGTCACCACTGGGCAGTGGCTGCTCGGGGCTGCCCTAGCATGTGGAGCTCAGGGGGCAGGAACTTCTCTTGCCCAGCCTCCCACCATCCCACAAGCCTGCTTTGGACAGTGCCCACTGCTGAGTGTGTCTGCTGAGGAGAGGGCCAGAGGCCTGACGTTTCGGGGGCCGCTCTGTGCAGTTCAGTATGGCGGCGCCTTGCCTTTTGCCGCTGTGTAAGTTAAAATGAAGATGAGGTAACATTATATTGAGTAACAGTACAGGGCTCGTGCCCTGAAGGGCACAGACGTGGAACTCATTTGTTATCACGGGCAACTGGGCAGCTCTGGTGTGGGCCCTCAGCACCTAGGGGACCCTGGTGTGTGTGTGTTTTGGGGGGTGGGGTGCTTACTGAGCCAGGAAGCTGGGAGGGAGCAGGTTGCTTTTCTCGGTGTGTGGGGGCAGGTGATCTGGAGGGTGGGATGCTGCCGTGGGGAGCCTGGGGACAGGGGGGGTCAGGGAGGGAATTCGGGGGAAGGGGGGCAGTTGTCCAGGATGGGGCCGGTGCTGGGCCGGGGGTGAGGAGGTGCCAGGGTCCCAGGCTGTGGGGTGGCCTGGCGGCTCCCAGCCCGGCCTGTGTGCCTCTGCTCTCAGCTTCCATATGCCCCCATCACATCCCTGAGCCTCTGTCACTTGCTGGTGTGACTGGGAGGCTCTGGGAGAGGCAGCCAGTGGCCCCGGCTGCCGGCTGCGGGAAGCCGTGTAGACTGCAGATCAGCTTCTAGCCTCCTGGTCCTGAGGGGCTCCGAAAGCCTCCAGCTCTGCCTTCTTGGTTCTTTAAAATTATAATGTATGCACAGCCTGCAGCCAAAGGGGGATTTGAAGCAGCTAACCCCTTATTTTACAAATGAGAAAACAAGCTTCAGGAGGCTTAGGGACTTGCTCAAGTCACGTCCTCCTTGAAGTTCCCTGATGTTCAGAGCCAAGAAAAGTTTCCTAAATGCAGCTTCGGCCTCTCGGCTCCACCTCTCACCCCATCCAGACGCCATCATCCCCTTGAGGGTTGTGGGGCCGGGCTGAGGCTGAGAGTGAGGACCCGGGCCAGAGGCTGGGCTGGGGAGAAGGGGCTGCCGGGCCAGGAGGGCCCAGGCTGGGCCGCAGGGCCAAGTGGCTGGGAGGGGGCGTGGGCTTCCAAGTGATCGCCACAGCCTGGTGAGGCCCCGGGCTGAGAGTGGGTTCAGATGGAGCCGTTCCTTCGGGGCCCAAAACTGAGATGTTTGGATCCCTGCCTTTCAGGGCAGCAGCAGGCCTCACTCCGTGGACACTTCTGCTCTTACCTCGACACATTCTCGTTTCTGGACACTTTCTAAAGCAGTAATATTCAGAGCAACAATTTATGAGCGGCTATTGTAAGACAGGCATAGTACCGGGTACTTGTCCTGCATCCCTTTCCTTAATCCACCTGTCAATTCCATAAGGTGTACAATAGCCCATTCAGCCATAAGGTGGCTATGTGTCAGAGAGGTTCAGTGACCTGCCCAAGGTCACACAGCCAGGACGGGTCTGGCTGTATTAGGTTTCCGGCTAGTTTTTTGAAACCCAAGCACTAGGAACTTTCCAACCAACACAGCAGCCTTTCCAGCCTGGGGCTCTGGCTGAGAACGTGCTTCCTGGGGTGCTGGGATGTGGGACTCTGGCCTGTCAGGGAGAGTTATAGTCTAAGGGGGGGGGGTGTTCCTGGTAGAGCCCAGGCTTTGATGGGGCAACCCAGCTTTGATCTCCTTTTGAAGTCCCGGCCTCTGGAACCGGCAGCTTCAGTAGGGTGAGCTCCAGGAGGGGGGAGATGAAAGGCCAGGAGAAGCCAGGGTGGGAGAGAGAAAGGAGGGGAGAGGGGGAAGAGAGGAGCCCGGAGAGAGCACAGATGTGTGAATGAGAACCGGGAAGCCAGCAGCTGGTGGAAGGGAAAGCGAAAGTCTGGTGGGGAAGAGAGATTGGGGAAACAGAAACCAGAAATGCTGTGGGCAGACAGGAACTGGCCAGGCCAGGGGCAGAGAAAGGGAAAAAGACTGACTTTGGCCGGGGGGGGGGGGGGGGCACGGGGCGGGGAGGAGGAGGGAGGAGGCGTGGGAGAGAGTAGCCTGGGAGGGGGGGCGTGGGCCGTTCTGCCCGGGAATCTGGGCTCTGGGGTGAGCCTACACAGTGAAGCCCACCTTCCCTCACCTACCATCTCCTCTCCCAGCAGAGGCACCTCTGTCTGGCTAGTTGGGCCACTGGCTGATTGTTGGTCAAATGATCTGGAGGCTCCAACAAGTTTCTGGCCAAGGTCTCATTGAAGGCATCAAATGGCCCAAGGGATGGGGTGAGAGGGAGGTGAGGTGCTCACCCCTGGAATTCTGGGGTTCATGGCCCAGGCTTGCCATGACGGGGAGGGTCTGCCCACGTGGCTGTGCACCTGTTCCTATCCGACATCGAAGTTCCTCCTTACTTCCCTGCCACAAGCAGGGAAGTAAGAACGCGTGGTGGGAAGGGGCCAGAGGCTGGGAGCTGGGAGAGGCCAACCCGCCCCGTCCGCCCAGCAGCCTCCTTCTCCTCCCAAACCAGAGGCTCAAGGCCCCGCCCTGCCCTGTGCTTTTGCTCTGCACTCCCACTCCCACTGCCTAGGTACCCGTAACCCAGCCCAGCGCCTTTCAGACCCAAACACAGGGCCTCCCTGGGATTTGACGGCACCCCTTAGCTCTGCTGGCAGTGCGAATGTTTGGGGGGGGGTGCCAGATGAAAGCTGATAAACCCTTCCCTGGCCTGGGTTCCTGCCAGGAGGGCCCAGGATTATACCCGCCCAATTCCCTGCACTTCAGAGAGGCCGGGAGGGCTTCCAAATTGGGATTTATGGGATTAATGCCCTTTTTTCCTGTCCCCTCCCCACCCAAGCCGGTCTCACTGCAAGAGACACACCCTCCTCCCGCTGCGCCTCCCCCGGCCCAGACCTCCCAAGAAGGCTCCGCTGTAGCTCTTCTGTCCAGCCCGTCCTCGGAGAGGGGAACAATGCCAGGTTCCCCAGGGACAGCCGAGCAGGGGCCTTAGGGAGGACCCTGTATCCCTCTGGGTCTTCGCTCCTCCATACCTGATGTGGGCTTTGGGGCTGGGTGAAATTCTGGCTGTAGAGGTGGCTGGCAGTGGACAGGGTGCTGCCCAGATGCAGCGGGGTGAAGAACACCCATGGGATGGTTGGGGAGCAGAGCCCTGGCCCCTCTGGGCCCCGGGACCCAGTGGAGGAAATGTTCTACAGGGGTGACCCGAGAGTGCCTCCTGGGTCCTCCCCGCCATGCCAGCCCTCACTGGCCTCCTGGGACTTTTCTCATGCTCAGCACCACCGTGTTTCTCCCGGCCAGTCCTGACCTTCTCCATCCTGTCCCTTTCTCCATCCTCCACCATCCTGCTCAAGCACAGGGCCTTGAGCTCAGGCTTGCTTACCTGCCGCCAGAGCAGTGCGCCCTCGGACTACAGTCTCCAGCCCTGTGATTCTAGCGTCTTAGTCTGAAGGGCCTTCAGCTTCCTTTAACCCCTCAGAGAGGCTCATATGTTTGCCAAATTCCTGGTGACCTTACTGTGTCCCTGATTCTCTGCTCCGCGGCTTCCATGCCACTCCAGGACCCAGGCTGCAGAGAGAGCCCTGCTCACCCACCCCTGCAGAGCCCAGCAGTTCCCCTTCCTGCCCAGGGGCTCAGGGACCCTCCACCCTGCTGGGAGCCCCTGGGCAGGAACTTGCCTTGTCCCTCTCTGAACCCGGAGCCATTAGCACGGTGCCTGGCACAGAACAGCTGCTCACTAAAGGTTGGTTGAACCAAGCTGCTCAACTGAGCCAAGGGAGATCAAGAGGAGATGGGAGCATGCAGCCTTGACCATGAGGCACCGTGATTAGCAAATAAAGTGGAGCACCCTCGTGCCTGGTGAGGCTAAGAGGCCACCCATGATGCTGGCAGTGAGGCGGCTGCTGGGAGAGGTGTGTGCCCGTGGGAGCCACAGAAGGATAAATGGGGACCACTGGAGGAGGAAGGAGCCCTTCCGGTTGGTTCTAACCTCCTTGTCTCACAGTTGGGGAAACTGAGTCTCCCAGAGGGGAAATGATAAGCTCGAGGTAACGGTAAATTGGTGGCGGAAGTGAGACTGTGTTCCAGCACCCCCGGGGCACCTGGAGGTGGGTACCTTCTCCTCCACATGCCTCGCCCACCTCCCCTGCACCCTCCAGCCCTCCACGCATTTGTCCTGCCGGGGAGGCGAGGAGAGGCCAACAGGGCGGGAGGGTGGTGGGCGGAGTGTACCTGTAGTCCGGAGGTGGGGCTGGGTGGCTAGGGGTCCTGTGCTAGGGTGGGCTCAGCTGGATGGTGGCATATTCCACAACCTCTCCCGGCCCCGGCATGGTGGTCCGTGACTCTGACTCGAGCTCCAGGGCGGAGGTCTCCAGCTCTGCATGGTGGATGTCTGTGTCCGTTAGGTGAGAGTCCTAAAAATGAGGCAGGAGGGGGCGAGGTGGGTAAACCAGGGACAGAGCGCCTCAGAGCCAAGCATCAGGATGAGATGGGGAGGTGTGGGAGTGAGGGAGAAAAGGGAGCCATGGAGAATTACGAGATATGGAGGGAGGGAGAGCGAGAAGCAGAAAAGCAGTCTGTCAGTGGCATTGGAGAAGACAGGGCTTTGGTAAAGGTGTTAACAAAATTGGTCACAAAGCATTTATATGCGCTGCTAAGCTGTGTCCCTGTGGATCGCTGGGGGACTTTGGGGAGGGCCCCCCCAGAGGCAGAGTGAGTCCTGCTCCTGGCCCCACCGTGGTTGGCTCCAAGAGATTATTTCTGCCCACATTCTCATTTTGCAGAGGGCAGAGGCTGAGGCCCGCAGAGGGGAGGTGATGTGCCCGGGGTGCCAGGGAAGATGCTGGCAGAGCAGCGGTGGCATAAAATGCAGCTTAGGGTCGGAAGACCTGGCTTTGAACTTGAGCTGAGCTTCTTGCTGTGGCTGGTGAGATTCGTTGACCCAACTGAGCCTAGTCTTTCATTTGTAAAATGGGGGGAAGCAAACGTACGTGGATTTGCACTATCATGGGAATCTAGGGTTCCAGCTTCTATCCTGAGCTCCTCAGTGGCACGGCATTACTGCTGATTCTTACCTGGATTTGGGAATTATCAGAACAAGAGTCATCTGAGGACAGGGGCTGCTGCTCTAGGGATGACTCACGCTGTGGCTAGGCCAAGCCCCTCTCCCTCACCCGGCCTGTTTCCCACTTAGCGAGGTGAAAGGGTAGCTCAATGACCTCCGAGGCCCTGCCAGCTCTTAGCTCTAGAGCCTTCCTCACCAGCTCCTCCTCCTCAGCTCTGTGAATGTTCAAACAGATGGACAGGTGGTCCTGTCAACAGAGCAGGGGTGGAGGCTCTCCCTGGCCAGGAGGGTGGGAGCCTGGGGGCAAGGCAGAGGGCTCCGCACCATGGGAGGCAGACCCCTATAACCTAGGCTGGTGCCCACTTCCCCTTGGCTGGGCTCCCTGCATAGCAGGGAGGCTGAGTGTCCTGATTTTAGTTCCTTTCAGCAACGCCCATCTCGTGCCCATCGGTGACCAGTCAGGGACACATGGCAGGGCTAAGATTAGAGCAATTAGCTCCTGATTTCCCAGAAGTGAAACTCACACCCTAACGCCTTTCCATCTGCAGCCCCCAGTGCTTCCAGAGCCAGCCTGGAGGCGAGGGGGGAGGTTGAGGGCAGAAGAGACTGGAGCCAAAAGGAAGGGAAAGGGGGCTGAAGAGACAGGAGGTCTGGCTCCTAAGCCCTGATGCGGGGCGCCTAGGAGGGCGGGTGGTGGAGGGATGGGACAGTGGGCTCAAGGAAAGCAGGGCAAGCTGCTGAGAGGAGAAGCTGCTGGAGGCAGTGCAGACCCGCCTCACCCCTGAGAGTCCCTGCAGCAGGAGGAGCTTGGTCTGTATAAGCGGAGACTCCCACTGATGGTGGGGTGGCTCGGCCACTCTGGGATGGGGTGAAGACCATCCCGCAGAGGTGGGGGATAGACACAGCGATCATGTCTATGTGGCAGGCAGACACTATCGTGTCCGTATGTCCACTGTGTCCGGTGGCGCAGCAGGTTGAATGGATGCTGCCTCTTGCCCTTCCCATCATGCGGGTGCCTTGCGACGGTGTTTCCAGTGGCTGGGAGGCTGGGGATGTTTGTACTGAGGTTACTGCTGAGAGGCCATCAGCGTCCAGAAAACTTCTCTATGTGGGCTCTTCCCAACTGAGTGCCATCTGTATGGAGCGGCTTGGTTCTGACCCCCGCTGAGGCCAGAGAGACTGGGGGTGACGGCAAAAGGTGGTTCGGGACCGTCTCACCCAGCTGGGTGGAGGGCAGGTATCCAGTTCATTCTTGAGTTCTGGCAGGGAGGGGTGCCCTGGATGCTTCGCTTTCAGTCTTGATAGAACTGTTTTCAAAGGTAGAGCAGTGACCTGACTCCTGCTTGGGGTGGGGGATGCCTCAGCGACAGGTCAAGGAGGCTTGCAGGCCAGGATCAGCTCTGGGCACTGGCTTCGCTCTGCCTCTGGTCCCCCTCCCATCCCAGAAGGCACATATCTCCCAGCCCAAGTTCGGGCAATGGGTAGCAGCTGCACCCTGAGATGGCCCCTGGGAAACTCAACCACTGGCCCCACCATGAGCTCACGGATGCCTAGGAGTTCCCAGACTCTGTTTTGTCTGAAGTGGTACTGACCATGGAAATCCACCACTCAGCTCTGCTGTGGGGGGCACTGTCTGGGGACACCCCAGCAGCCACCATGACAATGGCCGTGACCACACTTGCCCTGCTGTTCCCGCCACTGAGGAGCGTGGCCGGGCTCTGGTGTGGGCCCATTCCCGAGGGGCAGGACCTCTCTGACTCAGGCTGGAGGTTTCCCCACGGGCTTGGCTGAAGCTCTCACAGCCAGGCTGCAGTCTGAGATTCTCCCC
The DNA here is from genome assembly GCF_922984935.1 of Meles meles. Lineage (NCBI taxonomy): Eukaryota > Metazoa > Chordata > Mammalia > Carnivora > Mustelidae > Meles > Meles meles. Next base: position 104,497,959 of record NC_060073.1, on the reverse strand, counting down.
ACACGCTCCTCCTTCTTCCCCTCCCCTTTCTTGGGGCCTGACTGTGCCTGATGCCTGTCCTGGCCTTCTGTCCTCTGCCCGTTATCCTTCACAGGCCTTCCCCACCCAGCGAAGCTTTTGGACATCAAATCTTGTCTTGTTGTCCCTTCTGGGAAGTCTTGAGCCAACACAAGGGATGCCGGGAACGGTCTTAGAAAGTAGGAATTTGGGTCTGCCAGCTAGCACCCACTCTGAGGGGAAGGTGGGACGCAGCCCAGTGGTAACACAGTCCCAGTGGAGGCCTGGGAGGGCGTCCTGGCAGAGGGGTCAGCTACCGTGGTTCAGGTGTTTGAGACACACAGGAAACAGTGTCAGAGAAGCCGTGGAGTTGGCTGGTGGTTATTTCTGTGGGCCCTTGTAGAGAGATGATGAGAAACCAAGGGCCCCCGACAGTTAGAGGCTCAGTGTGAGAGCCAGAGGAACATCTTGGGGGGTTACGGAGAGCTCCCACTTCCTCCCACAGTGGAGTGGACCCGGCGGAGGAACAGACCCGGGACTGGAGAAGCAGCCTCACGGAGCTCCAGAGATGCCCAGCCGAGCCAGCTTTGTTGTGCTGAGGTCAGGGCTCTGGCTGGGGAAATCTGGAACTCTGCAGCTGAGGTGAGGGTAAATGGATGTGTCCCTCAGAGCACACAGGTGATCCGCCTGTCCCCCATTTAGGAGTGAACACCATTCCATATGCGGAGACGCTGGGAGGCAGCAGGCACCTTCCCCAGGAGCTGCCCCACCTCTGCTCCTGGCTGCCCAGCTGATGAGGGAAGATAAAGCCCGGCAGGAGCCAGCGGGGGACAGTGGACAGTGGCCTGATGAAGGAGGACGGACCACACCCAAGAGCGCATCGCAGCAGAAGCCTGGCTAGCCCTCCTGGGCTGGACTTTGAGGGTTTTTGACCAAATGGGCCAGAACAAAGACAGCATAAGCAAAAATGCATTCACTTGGCAGCACTTTCTCAGGACATGGGGTTCAACACTCTGGCAAGGACGCCAGGGAATGGTCCAGATCATGGGTAGGGGGCATGGCATTTCCTGTTGCAAGTGCAGAATTGGGATTGCGGTGCTAACACCACATTGGACCCTTGGTCTGTGGGACAAGAGCCAAGTGGAAACTTCTGGAACTGCCCCCACCAGCCAAGAGAGCCAATCAAAAGTGATGTCATATGGAGGCTGGGGAGAGACTAATGCCATCATGACAGCCCTGAAGGATGCAGGGGCGGTCCCTGTCTTAACTCCTCCGTCTGCCTTGCAGAAAGGAGCCCAGAGAATGCTGACTACCGTAGGCTTAGTCAAATGGCAGCCCGTCTGAATGCTGGGAGACATGCTAGTTCGGTGGCAAGACTTGGAAGGGCCCCTCTGGGGTGCTGGGCCCCCAGCAGGAAAATATATAGGTGCAGGGACCCAAGGGAAAACAGGAGCGCCCCCCCCACCCCCTGGCTGACGATCACTCCCAGGGGCCCGGGGAGAATTTCTATTTCCCATCCTCACAACCGTGGGCTCTGCAGGGCAGATGGCCTAGGGGGCTCTTCGTGTTCAGCCAACCCAGAAGGAGCCCTTCTTGGCGGGGCTGCTGTCCCATAGCAGGGAGGAGGCATGGAATGTGTGTGGGGCACAGGTGACCCCTGGGGCTTCTTCTCCTTTAATGGTGAATGGGCACGTGCCGCAGCCTGGCTGAGGAGGGCATGAAGTTTTGGGGCTCAGACCCCGGCAGGAATGAAGATTTGGGTCGTAGCCCTGGGCAAGCCCCCAAGACCTGCCGAGCGAGATGGTAGCCAAGTGAGGGGATGCTCGAGGGGGTGTGGAAAGGAGAGATGAGTGCCAGTTGTGACCTTGAGATCTACTGGGGGTATGGAGGAGCCCGTGGAGCAGGGAGCAGACCCCCGTGGTGCCAAGGTGGACCCCCCCATCCGTGGACACGCGCAGTTCAGGTCCGCTGGGGGCTGATCCACCACCGCGTGTGTGCTGAGCTCACAGTCCCCATCACTGTCCTCAGGCCGCCCCCACCAAGGACGGAGCGTGAGGGGAACTGGGTGCAGGACTCCTCCTGCAGCTGAAGGAATCCTCTCGCAGCCAGCTGCAGCTCTAGGACTCTTTCTCAGGGATCTGCCCCAAGCTTTTGTAGACCACGCTGCAGCCTGAGACGTTCCCGCCCAACGCCCCTTCCTTCCTCTCTCCCTTCCCAGGTGTCAGACCTGCAGCAGGGGCTGCTGGCTCTCCCTGCCTGCTCTCTCCTTGGTCCCTCACTGCCGCCCCCCACCGCAACTCTGCACATCTCATCCCGCCTTGGTGGCTCCGTCTTGAGAGACCTGAACCCACATAATGGTCATAGGACTCCTCGGGTGCCGTCTTCTGCTCCTGCTCCGGGCTTGTCTTCCCAAGGCGGAGGAGATGCGGGGCCCTCTCCACAGTGTCTTCTTCTCCCAGCTCTTCTAGACCTCTGCTTTGGAGCCTCTGGACGTCCTTCCTGAGTTCTAGCCTAGAGCCACCAAGCTCTGCCAATGGCACCTGCCACCTGAGCGGCGTCCTGGCCCAGAAACGCTGATAGAGGTTGAGGGTTATGCGGCAGGCTTGGTCAGCGCCCTAGGGCACGTGTGCAGCATGGCGATGGGGCCACCCAGGGTGGGGGGGGCACACCGAGCTTGGGTGAGGCTCTAGTTCTTGGCCCCCAAACCTCTGGCAGCCCTCCCATGCCCCTCCAGAGCCCTGCCTCCGTGAAGAGTACATGCACGCGGCTGGGCTCCCTCTCACCACTTGTTGGGCAGGAGAATTGATGACAACATCAATAACATGAGTTGTATACAAGCTGCCGTGTCAACAGCCCCGAGTGCTGGGGATAAATCCGCTCCCGGCCCAGCAACTGCTCTGCAGGCCAAAAGGAATTACACTTCTTTTGGCGAGAACACCAGTGTCTCCCCAGGACGCCAGAGCTGATCTCCCTACGCCACCCTACAGGCCACACTCATGCGCACCCATCCGCCTCAGTGCCCTAATTGCGTGGCCTCTGTTCAGGACATAGGGCGTCCCTGGCACCTGGCCCCGCCTGCCCGTGGCTGGTGGGTAGCAGCTGGCTCCCTCTGTTCTTTGTCCCAAGTGGTCTTACTGTGTTTTTCAAACGCACAAGCTTCGTCCGGGTTTCCCTCAATCCAGTATGAGCGCAGGCCAGGGAGGGAGGGCTGTTAGGGAGCGGATGGGGTCAGAGCCATGTGCTGAGGTCGGGGGCTTGTATGAGAGAGAAGGTTGCCAAGGGGAGTGTGTATTAGGGGTGTGGGGCTGAGGTGGGCTGTCCCGGGGTCGGGGGCTTGTAGGAGAAAGTACAAGTGTGCATTGTGGGGGGCTGAGGCGGCGGGACTATCCCTGAGCCTGGCCCCTCCCGTGCCCCCAGGGAGGGCTGTGCATGCCAGGCTGAGAGGGCAGCAGTCAGCGAGCAGGACTGAGAAGTCCTTAGTGGGGATTGGGGCCAGCTGCAGCTGTCCCCTTACATCACAGCGATTTTTATGCCGAGCCTGGCCCCCCTCTTCAGGGGGTCCCACTGGAGTCTTCCCTGATTTTCTGAATCAGTAACTTCCATCACTTACCTCTCCCCCTGTGCCTCAGCACCCCCCTCCCAAGACCTCCCCCACCCCCCAGCCCCCGTGGGCCATTTCTGCTTCTTCCCCTCTCTCCCCCCTTCTCAGGGCTCTGGCAAGTTTATGCACTCTAGGCTAGGGGCTGAGCTGAGGAATGAGGCAGATTTGGAGAATCCTGAACGGGGCATGGCTTTCTCCTTTCTGGAACGCTCGGCGTCTCTGCACTCCCTCCTACCTCGACCACGTTCAGGCCTGGGAACGGGGTTCTTTCTCACCATCCTCAGGAACGGGTGGGTGAGCTGAATCTCTGTACTTATTGTGCGGCCCAAAGTGACAGCCAATACCCAACTCAGGACACCAAACCCAAGCTCTGGGGGCCGCCTTGTGTGCCCTCTGGGCCCCCGGAGCTGAGGGACCGCCAGGCGGCAGAGCTGAGCATTCTGCTGTGGACAGGAAGCCCGAGGTCCTCCTCGGGCTCCACTGTCTTCAGGCAGACGCCCCACAGGTATGCGCGTCCTCGTGGCTGCTGTGTGCTTAGGGCCCGGACTGGGGAGCCGGAGGACCAGGGGTTGGAATAGCACTTTTCCCAGCGCTCGCTGGGTGATATTGGACAAACCCTCTCAATTCCACTGAGCCCCAGTTTCCACCTCTAGAAAATGGGGGCGACAACAGGACTCACAAGATAGGTTGGTGTGAGGGTTGGACAGAAAAGTGCTTGAAACCTCGCTGCAAAGTGCCTGGCATGCAGCAAATGCTCACACTGCCATTGTGGTCTCTTCTGGAATGGGCAGGGCTGCGCGGTGCATCCTGGGACACAGGGGTCGGTGTGCACCCCCACGTGGGAAGAGGTGGTCTAGTGGCTGTCTAAGGACTGGACTCTGTCCACAGTGAGTTCTAGCTCACATTCATGCCTCTAGGTTGGGGGAGGAACAATAAATGGCTGGTGGTCTTCTATGTTGGTCCTCTGGGCTGGGCCTCCTGGGAATGCTCGTTCCCTCCCCAGGGGCAGGATTTGGCATCTCAAGATGGACTCACTTTGGCACTTCTAGCAGAGAGGGAGGATGGCGGTGTTGTATGAAGACAAAGGCCTGGCTCTCCCACGGGTGCCAGGAGAGAATGTGTTATCTTTGGGCCCAGGTGGTCTGGCCTGGGTCTCTGGGCTGGCACCGTACGGGCGCCGCCCCAGCCCCGTGTCTGCTGAAAGGCAGAAGCTGTGGGCAGAGGCGTCAGCCATTCAAGCGGACCCTGGCCCTCTGAGCGGCTGGGAGTGGGGCCAGGGAGAGGGGCTGCTGCGGGTTTTGGGTGGTAGTTGGCAGGACTGGGGACTGGGTGCAGGGCACAGAGCTGGAAGGCAGGGCTTGGGGCGAGTGGGGGGGAGAGCAGGTTGTCAGGTTGGGACACCATACGCTCCTGCCCTGGTCTGTCCAAGCCCCGCTCTGCCCAGGGCACCTGCCATGTGCGAACACGAAGGACCACCCCTGCCCTCCCTGGCAGGTCGACAAGCGCCCTCCCTGCCTTGTCTCCTGGGCTGCCTGTGTCCGCTTCCCTTCCAGGCAGCGGGGCCCTGGCTGGGTGCAGCTGGGTTGGCGGCACCCTCCCGGAGGTTGGGGGTCCTTACCGGGGGGCGGTAGGCGGGGGAGGTGCCCAGATCATAGTAGGGGGTCTGAAGGGGCAGCTGCTCTAGCTCTTCCTGCTCTGGCGGCCGCGGGGGCTTCCCCGGCTCCAGGTGGAGAATCTGAAAGAGGAGGCGAGCGGCTACACAGTCTGTTCCCCCCGTCCTGCTCCAGGCAACCCTCCTGGACCACTCCCCCCAACCAGCTTGTTGCACACACCCCCATCCCGGCCTTCACCACGCTGGTGCCTGTCTGGGAGGAGGGAGGCACAAGGGACCAGCACGGGACCAGGCATCTGCTAGGTGCCTAAGGCTTTGCTTTTAATGAACAAATGCAGTGAGAGGCTGAGAGATGGAGGAAGAGCTGTGGGCCCTGGCTGGGGCCTGACGGTCCTAGTGTGTCATTTTGCAGCATGGGGAAGGGGGAAAGTCCAGGAGGTGGCCTGTCATCTAGGCCTGGCCTTTTGCGAGCTGTGTGCTGGGGTCCGTTTAGGGACCCGTGTACGAGGGAGGGCTCTGCCTTTGGGTTGGGCCCCACCCTGGGGCCATCTCCCATTTGTCCTCCCCACGCCCTCCTTCCAGGGACTCGGGCCCACCTGGATGTCCTCAGGGGCACGGTGACTGTGCCTGTCGGGAGAAGGCTCCAGCTTCTGGGAGGAGGGCAGGGCCATCCTAGGAGAACAGAATGAGGCTCACACACGGGGTTTCTGTTCCTGTCAGGCCATCTGCCAGTGAGGGGTCCCTGAGCCCCACTCCCAGGGTGGCCCCTGGGGCTCCGCCCCCAGGCAGGTCAGAGCCCAGCACCGCTGGGTGGAGGCTCCTGGGTACGTCTGCCCCAGCCCAGCCTGTCCCTCCCTCCAGCCTAGGTATGGGAACCCTGTGAGTCTCACGGGTCCTAGCTTGGAGGACAGCGGAAAATCCAGAGACTGCACCTGGGCTAGGACCAGGGTGAGGGGAGGGAGGCTTCCACATGCACAGCTTATGGGGGAACCAGAAATCTCAGACGGCGCAATAAATACTATTGTAATATAATATATTTAAAACCCAAATTAAGGGCACCTGGATGGGTCAGTGGGTTAAAGCCTCTGCCTTCGGCTCAGGTCATGATCTCAGGGTCCTGGGATCGAGCCCCGCATCGGGCGCTCTGCTCAGCAGGGAGCCTGCTCCCCCCACCACCCTAGCCTCTCTGCCTACTTGTGATCTCTGTCTGTCAAATAAATAAAATCTTTAAAAACAAACCCAAATTCAGGCAAAAATGCACGAACCAAATATCCACGTGTTGAAAAAAAGGTAGGGCTGGGGTTACTGGGTTTTCCTTTCGCCTCGTGCTCCAGAATAGCTTGTGTGGCCCTGTTCCTCACGCTGTTTTCACTTAACTCGTCGGTATTTGGTTCCTCATGGACTTCTGTCCTCACCCATGTCCGCGGCTGGGGTAGACTTGTGGGAGTTATTTAACCTATGGTCTCCTTGTCTGTAAGCCGCGGATCCTGGTCGCACACCTGCTTCTCTGAGCGGCCGCGGCAGTTGGGGGGGTGGGCAGAGGGGCGGGCTTGCCGACACTCACCCGCCGCTGTCTGCCTCCAGCCGGCTCTTCTGCGGCCGGCGATGCAGTAAGAGGACAGCAAGAGCCACGGCAAGGATGAGGACCACGGCCACGGTGCCCCCTAGGAACCTGGCCACGTGTCCTGGGCCCCCCCCGGGGGAGGGGCTTTTCTGAAGCCAGGAGATGAAGGGGGAGAGAGAGAGAGAGAGAGGAAGAGAGAGAAGATTCTCAGCGTAAGAGAGGGGGGCACAAAGCAGCAGAATCAGACCCTGAGGCAGTGCCCTGCCCTCACCTCCCTCAAGCTCCAGTTCTGGGAGGGGCTGCCCCAGTTAGGGTTGGGTAGACCTCCCATTCCGCCTCCCCAGGGCCCTCTAATCCCAGACTCCGCTCAGATCTGGGGATCTGGGGCATGGAGGTGGGGGTGGGAAAGGGGGGAACCAGGGCAGGCAGAGGGGTGCTCAGAGATGGGGGTCCCCACCCCCTCATTCTATCTCTGGCTCTGCAGGGAGGATTCCTGTTGAGGAGTTTAATTTTCTTCCCCTCCCTACCCAATTAAACAAGCAAATGAACTAATTGGTGCTTTGCCCTCACAGCTCTGGAGAGGGAGGGAGGACGGGACGAAAGATGGAAACTGAGATTACATGGGGACCCTGGGTTGGGGGGCAAACCAAGTCTGTCCACTGTGGAAGCTGAAAAACCCAGAGGGCCACCGTCGAAGCCCTCTGTCTGGAAAGGCCACCCTCTGTCTGGGGGCACCTGGCCGTTGCCCCAGGGCATTAGCCCCAGGGGTAGGAAGTGGGGCTGGGGGACAGGCAGCCCCTCTCAGCCGGCTCTGTGGTGGGTGGGGCGAATCACTCCGTCTCTCCGGGCCTCACGAAGAAAGGGTCCTGGGGGGTTGTGAAGGTTCGTTGACCAGTTTCTCAGTCTGAGCTGGAGCCACTGGCCGTCCCTGAAGATAAGAACACCGCGAGGCTGCTGGAAAGGAGCCTGAGCCAGGGAAGGGGGGTTGGAGAACAGGCTGCTTCGTGAGCGGCCCTGATGCCTCAGGTTGGCCTGCGAGACCACGGCTGCGCCAGACCTCTCCCTTCCCTCCCTCTGCTGGGCTCCATTTCTCACCTCTGCTCCTTCCAACGTGCAGGGAGGAAGAGACTGGTGAGAAAATCCTATGTACTTCCTCCCCTCTCTCCTCTCTACACCGTATTATATATAATTAAACACAAGAGCACCTGAATAGAGGCACTAAATTGCAGTTTGCAATAAACATCACGGAGCCAATTTTCCCGAAGCGGGATTGACAAGCACCTGCCTCTCTCTCTGTGCCATCCCGGGGCCCTGACAGAGGCGGGGTCTGGGGGAGACCTCCGCGCCAGCCGTGGCTCCCAGCGAGTCTGCAGCGTCTCCCTGGCCAGGCTCCTGTCTGTCCCTAGCATCTGTCCATCTGCAGCTGGAGGGCCGTGGCCCCCTCGGGAGGGCGGTGTCTGCGTGTGTGTGTGCGTGTGTGTGTGTGTGTGATGGGGACTCCAGAGACCTCTCCTTGGACCCTTGGCTCTCTGCCAGCACTGTCTCCTAACTGCCACAGACTCCCTGGGCCAGGATAACTGAGGTCACTTAAACCGTGCCCCCTTTCCTGCAAACTGTAGCCTCTCAGCATGGCCTTTCTTCTTTGTCCTCAAGCCTTCCTGCTTCTGCCCTGGCTTCTGACCCTGCTGCTGCTCCAGTTCTGCGGGCCTGTCCTGCTCCCCTGCACTGTCCCAGGCACTGTTGGAACCTGGGCAGCGGGGAGGCACGAGGCCCGGGCCCTGCCTCTGAGCTCTGCTGCCTCCCATTCCTCTTCCTATTCCTTCCACCTGGCCAGCAGCTCTCCGGGACAGCCGCTCTTTCCCGGTCCTGGTACCACCAACCCTGATCGATGCCACCAGCCCCCCCTGGCCTCACTGCCCCAGTCTGGTCTCCTCCAAGCCCTTCTCCACCCTTGAGCCCCAGTGATCTTTCTAAAAACCTCTTCAGGCCGCATCTCTGCTGAAAATCTTCCAAGAGACCCTCCGCTTCTGCCGGTGGGTGCAGAGGCCTCAGCCCCTCCCCCCTCAAGGCACTGGCTCCCGGAATTCTGTTTCCAGGGGCACAAGGCAAACCTATATCCCCATGTCTCTCCGCATAGCCGAGGCAGGCTGGCATCTCAAAGGGCTGGCTGGGGCAGCAGCAGGAAAGCGAACAGAGGAACACAAGCCTGTCTGGCTCATAGCGTTCAGGTTTCTCCCCTCCCCCAGCCAGCTAACACTGGGGGCTGGGGGGCGGCCCCATGGAGCATCTGGGCAGGAGGGAGAGACCGGTTCCCGTCAGTCCTGCCTCCCTGCTTCCAGGTGAGCTCCCCCTGGGGCTCTGGGGCCCCTTCAGCAGGAGAGGGAGGCAGCTGTCCTTGTAAGGACATGCTTACAGTGCAGACAGCGACATATGGTAGTGACACCGCGGATATGCCCGTGTGGGCATCAGGGCAAAGGGCCAAAGTGGACGGGATGCTGCGGGCAAGGCCACCAAGGGCCAGGGCCAGAGTGGGTAACTCGGGCTTTGTTCCCTCCCAACTGCCCTCTCTGCCTATCCCACCTTCACAAAATAGGAATGCCAGATCCCAAGAGCCCCGGGACCATGCCTGGTCCTTCTGGAGGGTCCCACCCTGGTGGAAGAAAGACAGGCGGAGGGAGAATGAGACATGGCGGCAAGGGAAAGATGAGAGAAGTTGGCTGGAGTCTGTGCCAGGCACCTGTGCTGATGTGGGGTCTGTCTGAGGCTCATGTCGAGGCTGCGAAATTTGATACTGGTACTCCCAGTGAGAAAAATGGGGCTCAGGGAGGTTGAGTAATTTGCCGGAGGTCACCCAGCCAGTTGGTGGCGGAGCAGGCACGGGAGCCTGCATCTGGGTGACGTCCTCTGATGAGGCTGCAGGTCACCTTAGTGGTCCCGGCCCCTCGTGTGGTGAGAAGCTGCGTTCCCTGCCCCCCTCACCAGACACATCCCCACTGGCCCCCTCGCCCTGTGTTGCTTTGTGTCTGAGCCTCCTCTTGACAGCTGTGAGGCGGGGGCCCCATGCTGGCCCCCGCTGGAGCCCTGGCGCTGGGCCCTCAGACATTCTCTGGTTACACCGGGACGAATCCACTCCCCCACACCCAGCGCCGCAGGCTTTGGGGCAGGACCGGTCACCTGCAGACAGCCGGGCCTGGCCGGGGCCTGGGAGAGCAGGGGACCTGTGTGTGAGCAGGGGTCAGGCCTCTAGAGAGCATCTCCCATGAGCCAGGCTGGGTGCCCGGCTGAGGCTGGTTGTGTTGACTGAGAAAGCTTAAAGGGGTCGAGTGCGTTGTCCGGAGTCCCACTGCCAGGAACGCCACGGCTGGAATCGAACAAGGTCGACTTCTGAAGTTCCTCGTTTTCCTTCTGTGGGCATGGCCTGGTCTCTCTGGGACACAGGAGCCCCCCTCCAGGCAGAGCGTGCACCTGCCTTGGCTCAGGCCCCAGGGACCAACTGCCTCCCGCTGGTTTCTGGGGCCGAGCCAGTGACACCTGTAAGTCTCAGTGTTCTCACCGGTCAACACACCCGGTTTTCCTGCCCTTAGACTGAGAACGCGAGATCACCAGTTAGGAGGTAAACACAGACTGGGTCCAGTCTGGGGGTGGGGGGCTGCAGGCCAGGGAGAGAAACCAGATCTGCCCTCCGCACCATGAGCAGCTCGGATTCCAGCCCACGTGCAATACCCCATGTCTGCTTCTCCCACCACCGACTCTGCACTTGTCATCAGTGGCCCTGACCCCAGCCCGTGCCCGGTGGCTTCAGAGCACACCCGCGTGCTCTACGTATCGCCCCTCAGTAAACATGTGATTGAGCAAGCAGCTCAGCAAACACGCCCGAGCGCCTTCTGTGCGCGGGGCACTGGGACGGGTGATGGCGGTCTCGCCTCTGGCTCATGGGGGAGTCAGAAGTGTACACAAGTAAGCATCCTATTTTGTGATTCCTCAAAGGAAGTCTGTCCCAGGCCCAGGACAGGCGTGGAGAAGAGAGTGGGTGGCTCCCGGAGCTCGTGGCTTCGTACAGGAGGAGCCTTCTGAGCCCAGTTTTGAAAGGCTCAGAGGAGTTTACCAGAAGAACATGGTCGGCAAGGTGAGGAGTGTGGCAAGGACCCCATGGGAAATGCGGGCTGTGTGAGAGATATTGCCAGTTCGGGAGGTGGCTGGGAAACGGGAGGAAAGGGGAGACGGACAGAGCAGGAATCTGGGGCAGGGGAGGAGCCAGACCCCACTCAGAGGCTTAGCTTTATCCATAGGTAACGTGACACGCTCTGTCTCCATACCCCGCCTGGGGACAGAGACACTGCGTTCTTGACAGACCAGAGCGCCCCTGTAGCCGCCTCTTCCCAAGCTCCTTGGGGCAGCCCTTGGCCCTTCTGCTCACAAAGCTCTCCCGGGGTAGTGTGCCTTCTGCTTGCATCTAGTGATGCGGGCAGAACAGGTGTTTCTGGGGGGCCAGGAGCTCGGAGGAGGCTGGGTGTCCCGATGTGGCCCCACCCAATGCCGGGAGGTAGGACTGGCTGGGTGGGGGAGGGGCTGATTGCATTGCCTCGGGCCCACCCAGTGGGTCAGAGTCCACCTGGCCCTCTCTCCAGCCCAGGTGGGCAGGAGTGGCTCCTTCCCGCCAGCCGGAGGCAGGTGGCAAGGGCTTGAGTGTGGATGCTCTGGATCATTCTCCTCTCTCCGGTAGGTCTGAAGGCAGCCCAGCTGCTTCACAGGGACCCGCGCATCCCTGAGTATCCGATGGAGGCAAGGCTCCCGAGACTCGTTTTAATCTTGTCGTTATAGGGACGCTCAACTTCGAGACTGCATGTCCCCATCCACCCATGATAGGTAGCTTCTGACCGCCCAGGCCAGGGCACCGCCGAGGCTGGGGCTGAGGGCAGTGGAGGACGGCAGGGGTTCGACCTCAGCCCTCCGTGCTCGGGAACCAGCAGCGCTGGCCCTGGAGCCCTGTGGCCTCAGCATCAAGATGAACCTCCCAGCTGGCCCCCTGAGGCCCTGCATGAACTCCTTGCCTGGCTCTTACATTGGAAGTTGTGGAAATCTCTTCCCTTTGCCCAGGAGCAGATGCTCACTCTCTTCCCCAGTTCAGCCCCCCCGAGCCTGGGTGGTGGGGGAACCCACCCAGAGGCCTGCAACGGATGCAGCCAGTCCGTGGCTGGCTGGCCATTGTGGCTTGGACTCAGCCAGGCCTCTGCCTTCTCCTTGCCTTGGGCTAGAGAGCTAGGAGGCCTGACTCTCTAGCCTAGGGCCAGAGGTGGGCCTGGGCTAGTGCTGGGGCTGAAGCTGGGGGACTGCGCTGTGCTTCAGCCGTGTGTCTGCTCGGGGGCATCAGCATTAGTGCAAATAGCCTTTACTCTTGACCACCGAATTTGCTTAGGTTCTGATCTCTGGTCACTTTGCGGTCACCTCGTTCAGACCTCCTGGATGGAGACCAGAGGCTCCAGATGGGCACCATCCCTCTTCCCTCCCGAGTCCCAGCCGCCTGTTCCTTTTGTCTTGGGCAGATGGAGATTACGGACGGGGCCTAGCACGGTGATTGGCACAGAGCGCGTGTAAGACATGGCCACTCTTTTTGTCATCACTAGTCAATCAATGTAAATGGTGGTGGTGATATTGGTCCCTGGTAGTTTGACGTCTTTCCCTAAGCTACACCGGGGGCCACATTGTCATGATGTCACTTACACAGTACGTGCACTTTCTCCTACATCGTCTCATTTGAGGCTTCCACCCCTTTGCCTCTGTTGTCAGATGGGTAAGTGGAGGCTCAGAGAAGGTCGGTAAAATGCTCAGGGTCACACAGCTCACTGTGATGGAAACCAGGCAATCTGATCTTCGGTGAGGGGCTCTGACCAGCCCCCTTGAGGACCTTGCTTGGGGGGGGGTTGGTTCGTGACCCCTGCTATCTCTGGTTGTAGGTTCATCTGGAGAGGAAGACATGGCAGCTCAGTTTTGAGACTTGAGCTTGCCATTTACTCAGCTGTATAATCTTGGGCAACTCACTCAAACCATCTGAGCCTCGGTGTCCTCGTCTGTAAAATGGGACTACCAACAGGTGTAAATGAGGTTCAGGCCTTTAGCACGGTACCTGTGACTCTTAGTAAGTAAGTGTTGTTTCTAGTAGGGCAGGGACATGTCTGCTCCTTGGGCATCTCCAGGTGGCTGGGGCGAGGGCCCCTTCTCTGATCCCACCTGTTGGCCTCTCAGCCTTGTCCCTCAGCCTTCCCTTGTCCCTTGCTGGTCATGATCCACAAACCCCAACTTGTCTAGGCCTGTGTGAGCTCCAAGGGGTCAGGGCCTCCGTGCGTGTGTGTGTGTGTGTGTGTGTGTGTGTGTGTGTGTTTACACATGTGGACAGTGTGAGAGACTGTGGCACTGTACTTTGCACGAGGTGTTCTGGTCATCTGGAATGCTCTCCCCAATGTCACCAGGCCTCCCAGCCCCTCCCACCTGCTCCTCATACCTTGAGTTGTCGTTAGGAGAAAAAAGGATGGCGCACAGAAGAGGCTAACTTTCCCAGAAGCTCACCACTGCCATGGGGTTTGTCTCAGAGCCCTCTCCAAGGTCAGGCCCAGCTGGAGAGAGTTACTGGGATTTCACGCACATTCCTGGGGGGAGAGGGACTATCTCTCTGATGGGGATCCTGCCAGGCAGGGACCTGACCCCCAGTTCTCTCTGAGGGAGGGGATGAGCAAGGGGTATCCAGCTGCGGGATAGGGCTGGGGGCATGGGGAAGACATTTATATCTGCCTCTCACCCCGCAGGGATGGTCTGGGGTATAAGCCGTGGGGGTGTGAGGGCTCTAACTGCCCCTCCCCTACTCCAGCATTCACACTGCCCCAGGTCTCAGGAACAGCCTGTCCCCTGAGCCCCCCACTGCCTGTTCAGGGGGGTCCATCACTCCCTCCCTGTCTTAGTGCTGTCCAAGGAGACCCTCACTCACCCCACAAAGCCCAGGGTTTCCCCTGCCTGGTTTGAGGATGTCCTGTAAGGGGCCACACCTCCAGCTCTTCCAGGCTTTTCTCCTCCTGGTGCCCCTCTCAACAGGCTCTGGCTCGGGGAGGGGGTTGGGGGGCGGTCCTCAAAGCACCCCCCTTCCAAGATATGTGGTCCTGGTAGCCTGGTGTGCTTGCCACATCAATCACTCCCCATAGGGCCAAGTCATTCTTCCACTTTATTTAGCTGGGCAAGCTGAGCATTTTTCAAAAAGAACGTTACTAAGAAAATAAGAACAGGCAATATAAAAACACAGGAGTGGCCGAGTTCATGGAGAACCTATTTCTTCTCCTAATGTAATTTGTCATCCAGTCACAGACTCACTAGAAATCTCTGAAGGTCAGCGCTGCTGGCAGAAAGCTTGGGCTTCCCTGCAAGGAAGTGAGGTGCCTGTCATGGGAGGTATGCTAGCAGGGCCTTGATGGCTCCTGGGTGGGAGACGATTTTGAAAGGTCACCACATAATGATGATTCTTTATAATCACAGAAGGGCAGGGTTTACACAGGGCTTTCACTTGTTTTCTCAGGTCTTTGGTATAATCCTAGGAAGCAGGCAGAATATGGATCGATGCCCCTTTTACAGGTAAGAAAACTGAGGCACAAAATCAAAGTGGCTTTTCCCGGGGCTCCTCGAGGTGCTGACTGCTCTCGCTGGGATTCACTTTCTGAGACCCTGGGAGCAGAGCTTCTGGGCACCTGTGGTTCTGTCCCCACCAAGCTGCAAGTAAGTTTGGGCCAGATTTGCAAGCAAGTGGGGCCAGAGGCGATGATGGAGTTAATGGGACCTCAGCAGGGACCGTGGAAGCATCACTTACCCCCAAGGACATGTTAGCATGACAGACTGGGGGTCCAGAAGCTGAGGGGCTGCCTGTCTCCCTGGGTGTGGTGCTCGTTGATGGCCCAGCTGTCTGTCCATTCTGGGCAAGGGGCCCTCTCTCATCCCAGGACCCCACATCGTGGCTTCTCCTTGTAGAAAGTCTCCCAAATCAAATATATATTGTGAGTAATCACAGCACAGTCTGGAGTTATTGAAATGAGAAGGGATTTCGATATGAAAATGCTTATGTTAAACTGTAACGAAATCTAATGGCTCTTCTCTGGGCCTTGCCAAGGTGGCAGGGGCAAATCTTTCCCACTCAGGAGGGCCTCTGGTTCTCAGATGGGGTGTGTGGGGGCGGGTTGGCAATGAGCTTCACAACCCGAGAGGGTGCGGAAGACTCAAGAATTCTGGAAGACACATCTAGGGGAGGTGGGGAGTGGGACAGTTTAGTTCTGGCAAGTTCTATGAGCAGCACTGTGAGCGCCTCGGGGAGAGATGATTGATTCTTCTGTTTTCCCCTAAGGGGAAAACAATCTCAAGAAGTGAAATGGGGACACCTGGGCTCCAGGTCCTCCGTGGAAGAAGTGCAGGAGAGCGTCTCATGTGCACCGAGGTTGAGCATTTGGGCGGACGCGTGGGGCGGGGTGGGTGGGCGTGGAGATGGAGGGTCCTGTGCACACGCTCCTTGACTGCGCCCTCCTTGACCCTCTCTGCGGCCCTCGAAGTGGGGGTTACCGCCTGCATTACCCTCCACGCCCCACATCACCAAGCTAACAAGAGACAGACTTGGAGGCTGCACCCAGGCCCGTGAGCTCCCAAAGCGTGTTCGCTGGTGTCTGGGCTCCGCTTCAAGACCCCAGAGCACGACCTCACACGACACTGCGTGGGTGCAGTGTGTTTTGCAAGTTACTAGCATTGCGAAACTGAGCCACGGTGGCATTTTGGTTCTTTTTAATGTGAAGTTCGGTACATTGCAAAGAGCGCTTGGCTTGGAGTCAGAAGGCCTGGGTCCAAGTTATGAGTCTCCTCCTCACCACCTGGGTGACTTTGGGCAAGACATTTAACTTCCTGAGCCTCTGGTTAATCATCAGCTAAATGGGGCCAGGAAGACCTGCCTCCAGCTTCCCTCCCCAGCGGCTCGTGAGAATCCTGGGGCACTGAGCTTCCCTTCCCGCAGGCCCAGGGTGCCTGCCCTAGTCTGTTTGGTTCCCGCTGCAAACAGTTACACGGAGGTGCTCCCGGGGCTGGGTTTTCGACAGGCTTTTCCAGATCACTTCCGTTTTACCAAGTCATCGTCGATACCATCTTTTCCAGGAAACCTTTTCCCTCCGCGAGCCCCGCCTGTCTCGGATGACTCCATCTGATACCAGACATGGTTCCCACAAGCTCCGTTGTGCACCACTTGGGGCTCCTGCTGCTTTGTGGGCATACTGAAACTTGTTTCAGGCCCAGGATCCCCCCCCTCCAACAAGCGAGGCTAGTGGGGCCCCCTCTCCTGGCTCTCCTCCAGGCTTGCCGTCAGGACACGGCTCTGCTTTTCAGAGTCTCTATGGTTGCAGGCGGTGGGCAGGGGGTACAGTGGTTAGAGACACAGCTTCCGAACACCTCCCCACCCCAATGTGCTAACTCTGTGTCTTGGGCAGCTCTCCTCATCTCTTCATTTCTCTGTCTGGGGCAGATGGCCATAATACTGCGTCCCTCCCAAGACTGAGGTGAGGGTCTAATATTATCAGATGCTGACCCTTCGTGGTATTTTAAGTCTTAGCTCCCACTGAAAGATCTTGGGTCCTTTTGTAACATGATAGAAATGTAAGGAAATTCTTACTGTTTTTAGCCTTCTGAGGCTCAGTTTCCCCATTTGAGGGTTGGGGCACATGATCTTTGAAGGTCCTCTGGTTTTAATGATTTATAATTCTAAAACGGGCCAGTGAATGTCTTGCTTGGGACCTGAGTGTGTGGTGGTTTAGGGCCAGAAGTGTAGGGCTTGGGGTGACACCCAGGGGCCCAGGCTTGGGGAAGGAGGACCCAATTGCTGGAAGGTGATGGCTGGAAGCATGCAAGAGGAGGGGTAGATGTTGGGTGGTGAGCCTTCCCAACCGGGCGGCCCTGTGTGCCGTCACTATCCAGAGCCTGTAGGAAGGCCAGCACCCCCAGCTGGGGAGCCCCAGTTCCCATAGGGGCTGGGAGGCCTCCTGAAAGAGCTGTGTGTAAGGGGCCGACACATTTCATGGATCGAATCCCCCAATTTTCCTTTCTCTGGAGGAAAATCCTGGAGACAGATAGCAGCCACAGTCTTTCTTGGGGAGGTGGCCTTCCCCTCACCCTGGGACTCCCTAAGTGGGCTGTCAGAAAAGACATTCTCACCCATTCTTGTTGTGATCTCCCAGTGGGGCCCCCTTCTCTGCTCAGCTCGGGCAGGGGCTTCACTCCTGTGTCGAGGAGTGCAGAGTGGGGGTTCTCCCCAGTGGGAAACGGCCCGACAGACGTCCGCCCGCCCTCCCACACAGCAAGCCAGACTCCTCCGGAAGCTGCCTTGACCACTATCACTCCAGACACCTGCTCTCAGGATCGACGACAGTAGATAGAGGTGAGATGGTGACCCATTGCTGTTGGGGCAGCCAAGGAGCTTCAGGGCACCTGCTAGCCCAGCCCCCGTGGTGTCCGGGAAGCTGCTCCAGGACAGGCTGCCAAGCTCCTATCTTCCAGGCTCTTTGTCCTGCGTGCCTATAGGCATGGACTCAGAGCTGAAGACCCTTGCTTGAGAAGTGACCGTGACGGAAATAGAGCCCAATTCCCGGTCTGGCCACTTCCCAGCACCAACCTGCCTCCTGCCTGCCACCCGGCTCTGCCTCCCAGCCTGTCCTTTCCACCCTGTCACAGTCATCCGCGGAAACCGCATCGAGGTGTGGCTCACAGGCCCTTCTTGTGAAACCGCGGGACACTTGCTTGCTGAAGACTCAATCCGGGCCGCGGGGGATGGTTTCCTGGCCAGCCTCCCCCCGTGCAGCCAATGGGGTGCTCCATGCCTCATCGTACCACACAGGACGTCTCTGTGTTGCGTCAGGATTGAAGTTGTCTGATGGCTGGCCCTTCTTGCTACTCTGGGACTCCCCCTGAGCACACACCATCCTCCCTCCTTCTCTGGCTTCTCCCCATCCCGTTCTGCCTTCCCAGGGCCTCCCCGGCCTCCAGAACAGGGACCTGTCTGAGGAGCACGGCCGGATGGACGCTAAGCCCTGCTGGGAGTGCACGACAGTGGGTTTTCACAAAGGGGATCCTTTTAAAACCCTGAATCTCATCTAGTCATGTGAAAACACGCTTGACATCCTTAGTTATCAGGGAAAGGCAAATGAAAATCACAAAGGGATGCCACCACGCCCTTGCCAGAGTGGCTGCCCCAGAAAGAACAGGGGGGACGCCACGCGCAGGTGAGGAAGTGGAGTCGCTCGAACACTCGTGAACCCCTGGTGGGGGCAGAAGTGGGCACAACCGCTTTGGAAGACGGTTGGGCCGGACCTGCGAATGCTCGGCCCCCTCCAGGTACACGGCGATCAGAGATGAGGGTCGCGTGCCTCAGAGTTACCTATAAGAATGTCGTGGCAGCTTTATTCATAGTTGGCCCCAACCGGAAACGGCACACCTCTCCGTTGGTGACAGAAGTAATACATGGCAGTGGGGGCACAGCGCAGCGGTACCCAACAAGCAGGTACACGCCTCGTGGGTACGTCTCACAGGCACCCTGCGGGGCGGGAGAAGCCAGACACCCCAGGAAGTGTGTCCTTTGTATGATTCTGTTCCCGTGAAGTTCCCAAATGGGGGTATTGTCTGGGAGGGAGCTTGGGTGAACGTCTCGGTGGGGGGAGCGTGACGTGGGTGTGTACGTGTGTAGTTGTACACTTAAGGTTTGTACATGCTCTTGTCTGTACGCTATTCCTTAATTTAAAAAACCATGTAGGATGCCTGGGTGGCTCAGTCAGTTACGCATCTGCCTTTGGCTCACATCATGATCCCAGAGTCCTGGGATCGAGCCCCACATCCTTGCACAGCAAGGAGCCATAAATACATACATACATAAAATCTTTTTAAAAATTAAAAAAAAATGTAAAGTTAAAGGCAACAAAGTGGTAAAACCTTACACGGAATCCTGGTAGGTAAAACAGAGGGAAGCTGAGACCCATCCTCTTTCTTCCCGCCTCAGGAGCCTCCTGGGGCATTTCGGCAGATGCCACTCTGGGGGACACACTGGGAGCCCTTCCCCTGGAGTAAACATGGCTTCAGGGATCTCCATCAGGGCCATGCCTTGGAGGGACACATCCCAGTCCTCCACGCCTGTGTCCCTCCCAGGAGCTGGGGGGTCCTGGGGGAAGATGCAAAGCATGGTGGTCACCTGTAGCCAGGAGGGCACAGAGCTGGCTCCTTCCTAGGACTTGGCATGTGTCCTAAAACCTGATGTCATTTCTGTGACAGGTACTGTTTCTCTGCCGCAGTTGGCTGCTTAGGGCAGATAGGCCATGGGGGAAAATAATAGTAGGAGAAAATTCCCGCCCAGCTCGACTCGACCGAGCACTCACTCTGTTCCAGGCGTTGCATTACGTCTTTACAAAGGGATGATTCTCCTCTAATCCCCGCAGCGGCCCTCTCTGGTAGGTGCCACTGTCATCTGCTTTATAAATAACTTTCTCTATATACAATGGTTTTTACTCATCTCAGCAGTCTCTTCTCAGAGCTCGAGTTCAGGGAAGGCCAGCAACTTGCCTTAGGTACACACAGCTGAGAAATGGTGCAACTAGGGGCGGACTCAAGCCTGCTTCTCTCCTTTCGCCAGGGCTTCCACAGGTGTCTGCTGTGCACAGAGCTGGTGATAGAATCATCTGAAAGGACTGCGCCAGGCTGAAACGCTGACCCCCCTCGTTAAGGTAAGTAGATAGCAGAGAAACATGAAAATCACCACATTTAGGGGAGAAAATAGCCCAAGTCCTGGGTGAGAGAGACCTTTCTAGGAAGTAGTACACATGAAAAGGATTCAAAGGTTTACTCATCCATCCATCCTCCCCTCCACCTATCCACTCAACCATCCGTCCAGCCATCCATCCACTCATCTGTCCTCATCCATCCATCCACCCACCCAACCACCTATCCATCCATCTGCCACCCATCCATCCATCCTTCCATCCACTCATCCATCCTTTCATCCATTCATCTACCCATCCATCCACTCAACCATCCACCCACCCACGCATCTATCCATCAACGTATCCACCCGTCCATCCACCCACCCACCCAGAAATTTAACCACCAGGATTGAGCCCACGCCACCCCGTGTTCTGTGTCAGCTGGGTTGACTATTATGGAGGTCAGCTGGGTTGGCTGTATCCACCATGTAAGAGGGAATGGGCCAGATTCAGGGAAGACATGCAGATAATCCCCCCACACCTTCATCTCCCATCCCCTGCTGGTCAGATCAGTTCCCAGGAATCATATTTTATCCCTGGTCCTCAGAATGAGAGGGAGCTGGTGCTGTGTTGTTGTTTTTCCAAACTGTGGAGTATCAGGGACTTTTTTTTTTTTAAGATAATTTTTAAGAGCGGTTTTAGGTTCACAGCAAAATTGAGGGGAAGATATAGATATTTCCCATATACCCTGTGACCCCATTATGCACAGCCTTCCCTACTACCAAAATCCCACCAGAGTGGTACATTTGTTACGATCCATTTTGTTACAATCAACAGATTTCTGTTGATACATTATGACCACCCAAAGTCCATAGGTAGAGGGGGTGGGGGAAAGGGTAAACTAGGGGTTGGGGATGAAGGAGGGCCCTTGTCCTGATGAGCACCGGGTGATATAGGGAAGAGCTAAATCACTGTATTGTACACCTGAAACTAATATCACACTGAAAGTAGCTGGAATTAAAATAAAAACTTAAAAAAAGAAAAAATTCAAGGTCTATAGGTAACCGGGATTTTTGATGTGACTTTGAGCGCTTGCTCTGTGTGGGCCATTGTGATAATGCTTTTCCGTAATGACTGGTCAGCTGAGCCCAGCCTTGAACCCAGGTTTGCCTGACTCTCAAGTTCAGGCTCCTAACAGATGTGTTGCTAAGTGGCCTGGTGATTATAGCAGAGGGATAAGTATATGAAGAGGTTTGGCCAGGACTAACCATCTGCAGACATTTGAAGGGCTGTCTTAGGAAGGTCAAGGAATTACCAAGGGTGAAACTTAGTGGAAGGAAGTTTTATCTCAGTAGAGGAGTTGCTCAATGATGGTGGGCCTAACTTGAGAGGTAGTGAGCTGCCTGTCATCAGAGGTAACTGGGATGCTTGAAGGAAAGCCTTACCTTGAGGGAGTTTGGGCCATTCCACCTGGTAGGTCTTCTGACTCTCACTTTGGTAAGTTCAGTTTGGTTCCACCATTATGGGGTACCCAGTGTGTGCCTGCCCTGGGGCAGGTGCTGGGGATGAATTAGATGTGCTCCCAGCCTTTAAGAGGCTTCCAGCATAGTGGGGGAAGGCAGCTAGTGGGTTCCAGTCCTTGCTGAGTCTTGTTGGCCATGGAAGCTCTCTTGGGGCTGAGGGTCCTGGGAGCGTAGCACGAGGGGAAGGTACTGGCCACTAAGGGGAGCGTGGGTGTGAGTTCGGGCTGAGGGGACCCCAGCATGTGGTCTCTGAGTCAGCCATCCCCAAAGGCCTCTCCCTGTGGAGCAGGATACCCTCCTCAGAGAAGGACTCTAGGGCTCCCTGGGGCCGGTCCTCAGACAGAGGCCTCTCCGGGCACAGGCTGGCCATCCTCCCCTCTGCCTCTCCCAGCGCATCCCCCAACATCTCAGAGAACTGTTACTGGCCTTCATTGGGAAAAAAAAAACCGCATCCACTTCCTCCCAGGTGGTAACAAGAGTCTCCCTTCCAGGAGGGCCTATTGGAGCCCCTGCCCAGTCTTCTACCTCAGAATCCTACTTTGCCTTCTGGCGTGGACTCAGACACAGGCGCCGAGGAACGGTCTACCTGTAGAGAGCCTGCGTCCCGAGGACTACAGGTACGTCCCCATCCTGGCTCCCTACTGTCCCCCACTGCTGTCACTAGCAGCCAGGGCTCAGGTGTCAGAGCTGAAGGTGATGATCATGGTCAAGGTGATTGACAGCCCAACGAACAGCACGTTTGGCCCCCCAGCTCTTACGTGCTTCACTCTCCAAATCACCCACCTCATCACCCACCTCGCCACCCGTCTGTCCGGTTTCCTAGCTCAGGCCCTGCTTCTTCCTCAGTGACACCGGGCATGGCTGGTGCTTCTGCACTATAGAGTCTGCTGTGTGGCCTGTTGACGATGCGCCCAGAGGCGCTGACTCCATTAATGGGGGCTGGGGTCTGGATGACTGATGTTTTTAAGTCCCCGGTGACTCAGGCATGCGTGTGCAGGGTTCACTTCTTCGGCTCAGTGGAGCCCGTGATGTGTGTTGATGGTCCCCTGGAGCTGGTTCCCCAGAAGGGCTGTTCCTGCGCCTCCCTGGAGGAGATCAAGGTGAGCTGGGGATGCGCAAGGATGAGGCCCTGTGCAGTGGTGCGCATGCGTGCTGGGGAGGGTGTGGTTGGCGGAGTGGAGGGAGGGAAGAGGGCAGTGCCTCAGCCTCTCCGCTGGGAGCTGGTGGTGTGGAGGTAGAGTGGGGATTGGCCCCCTTGATGGGTATATTAGGCTGTTAATCAGGGCAGAAAATTGGGTTTGGGGGCCACAGAAGTCAGTACCAAGGTAGAGCCCCAGGACTGCTCCCCGGAAGTGTCTGGCCTTGGGGCAGGGCCGAGGTGCCTCCAGGAGCAGGGTCTCCCCGCCAGCTTTCACAGAAGCCTTTCCTCCTGCACCCTTCCCCCGACCCACCTACCTCCCATTCTCCAAACGCACGGCAGATACCACCTGGGATAACTGAGATTTGTAATAAGAAGCATGTGTTTGGTCTTTGTCCTGGTTCCTGGCACAGAGCTCCTAAAACCCTTGGAATTTCCTAAATGATAAGCGTGATAAAGGTATCTTGATACTCATAAGAGATCCTTTCAACCACACCTGGGTTTAAGTTAATGAAGTTTGGAAAACACCTAAGAATGGGGGCTGGCTGCCAGGGGAACCAACTGTGCGATTAGAAGGTTGGAACTTTCCGCCCACCTCTGACCTCCAGGGAGGAGCGAGGGGCTGGAGATTGGGTTCAGTTATCAGTGGCCAATAATTTAGTCAACCATGCCTGTGTCCTGAAGCCTCCATAAAAGCCCAAAGGGACAGGGTTTGGAGAAGCTTCTGGCTTGGTGACCCCACGCAGGTGCGGGAAGAGAAGCTCCCGTCCCTTCCCACACCCCTTGACTTAAATGCTGCTCTTCTGGGAATTACAGCTTTTTCTAATAAATAGGTGATCTACTGAGTTAGCTGGTTTCCTAAGTTCTGTGAGCCACTCTAGCAAATTATTTGAACCCAAGGAACCTCTGATTTCTAGCCCGTGGGTCAGAAGCACAGGTGACAAGTTGGATGTGACCCTGGCATTTGGGGGGGGGTGGGCAGTCTTGGGGGACTGAGCCCCTAGCCTCTGGGATCTGATGCTCCCTCCAGGTCGACAGTGTCTGGATTGAATTTATTGCTCGGTGGCGTGCAAGAAAACGCACATTGGCAGTGGCATCAGAATCCTACCATCTTTTCTGCTCGACACCAAATGTGACTCCCACAAACTCCGTTTATAACCCACGGGGCTTCACACTGCTCCGTGAGCGAATTGAAACTGGTGTCGGGTCTAGCATTCTCCAGAGTTAGGCTGGTGCCACCCCCTTCCCTGGCTTTCTTCCCCTCCTGCTGCTTGACACCTGGCTCTGGGCCCCTGAGCTGGTTCAGCGCATGCGTTCTGATGGTCTGGTCCCCAAGCCTTAGCTTCCTCTCCTGGGTTCAGTTCTCATCGGGCCGAATGAGCATGTTGGGCTAGAATGATCTTTTAGAACTAACATAAGATGCTAAATTCTCAAGTTAGCCTGGGATCCTCTTCAACACTTCTGGTCTGAAGAACTCCTACATTCCTTTAGGCCCAGGGGAAACATCACAAGCCTTTCAGACCTTCCCAAGTAAAATGAAGACATTCTTGTTCTGGGCTACCCATAGGGCTTTACGCGCAGTTCTGCTTCGACCTGTGGCCAGCAGGCACTGGCTGTTTTTGGAATTTGGAACCCCTGGACGCTTGGAATTTTTTGAAAGCAAGGACTCTTGGCGGGACCATTACAGGAACTCAGGAGTGGCCTGGCCCAGAGTGGCCAAATGGATGAATGCACGTGTGAGTAAAACAATGAATTCCTCCGTTCATCAAGTTCATTCTCTTTGCCATCCTACAATCAGAGTGGTCGAGGTAAGAAGGAAGAGAGGCCTCCATGTTACCCAGAAAGGAGCTCTAGCTGCCCAGCTATCTTAGTCCCAGGACCACAGCTGAAGGCAGTGGTGGGGACACCCCAGGGGGACCTTAGCCACACTGGTGGGTCCTGTCCCCAGGTCACCTAGCATTTTGTCCTCTGGATGTGGGGACAGGGCTGAGGGTTGAGGTTTGGGCAGAAGGAGCCTAACGAGCAAAGTTCTTCCTGAGCCTAGCTCAGCTAGCAACTAGAGAGTGAGGTGTGCCCTGTACTCCTGGGACCATGGGGGAAGGGGCCGGATCTGGCTTCCCTGGCCCGGAGAGCCTGTGCCTGGGACTAATTGGCTAGCCCTCCTTCCGCTGCCGGGGAAAGTCTTGGCTAATTTGCCGGAACACTCTAGTTAAATGCCAATTAGGACGTTCTGTCCACTGCTCTTTTCCAATATATTAATAACGTAATTAAGCATTTATTGCCTGCGCAAATTAAAAATTAACTTAAACGGACAGCCTGGAAAACTGAGGAAGTGACCACTTAAACAACCAATTTGCATCTCATTCGAGAACCAGCATCTAAACAGTCTAGGGTGCTGGTCTGGCCTCCCAGTGAGGGGCCCAGCCAGCTGCCAACAGCTGCTGGCTCCTTCTCCATGCCTGATTCCTCGATTCTGCCTGCCCCCGCCTCCTCACTCCACTGGATCCTAGGTGTGGAGGATGGGCTTCAGCCCAGAGGAGCCGGAGGGCTTTCTAAGTGGCCACCTTGGCCTCCAGCATCCCCACCCCCCACCTTCCTCAGGGGCGAATGGTGTGGATTTCAGTGAAAGATGCTACTGGTGATGATGGGGGTGGGGTGGGGGGTGAAACCCCTGCCACTCCCACCCAGGACCGATTCGTCCTGCATTCCAGCCCAGGAGATGGGAAGCAGATGGTGCTGGAGTGGGGAGGGGAGGTGACCAAGGAAGGAGGAGCCCTTCCCTGCTACCAGCCCCCTGGAGAGATGAGGAGCTGGGTCTCTGGCAGAGAGAGCTGGCCGGGGACAGGTCCTGGTGCTCTCCTTGAAACAGAAGATGAAAGGATAAAGCTCCCCATCTCTCCCCTGTCCCCAGTCTGTCTGACATGACAGGTGTGACCGTGCTGGTTTTCTCCTCCAAACAAGAGCAGGAGGGGACTTGGCAGGAAGGAGCAGGACAGCAGGGAGTGGACGAGAGGGGGAAGTGTGCTGCTGTGGGGCAGGGAGGCAGGGACTAGGGCCAGCCGGGGTGGGGTGGGGGGGAGGGCTGCCTCAGCCAGCCCCCAGCCTCTCAGGCTGCGTGTCCTGAAGGCCTCCCCACCCGGGCCTGCCACTGCTGCCCAGTCTTTCCGGGGGTTGGGGAGGCTTCGTGGCAGCTTGTGCGCTGGGACGAGGTCTCAGGCAGGCCCCTCACACCAGGGGCGGGCTCCTAGAGGGGTCTGCGTCGCTGTCCCAGAAAACGCGGGCCCCTGGCGCAGGGTGGGGGCTCCTTTCCCTTCACTCCCCTGCCAACCTGTCTCCACCTTGACCCTGTCCCCACGCCCATGGCTGGGGACCAGGGCACAGCCACCGTGGGGAGGGGAGGAGTGACCCAGACAACCAGGGTTGTTTTAAACACTTTATTTATAAAAAAGTACATTTTTTTTCCTCAGTACATTTTTCAACCCATTTTTTTTTTTATACAAGTAAAAGGGGGTGATGCAAACACCCCCTGGGTCAGAACCAGGAGAACCTGCTGGGCCGTCCCTGGACCAAAGACGACACGGTGACGAAGAAACCGAAGGCAAGGTAGCGGGTTGCACTCAGAGATGAGGAGTGGCAGCTTCTCCTGGGTTTTTGTTTCCTTTTTTTTTTTTGTTATTTTTTGTTATTTTTTTTTGTTTTCTGGCCTAGAATCCTGTTCCTCACAGCAGGGGTCCGAAGAGCAGCAGCACCGGTGGGACAGCAGCAGCGAGAGGCCCCGGGACCCACAGGGCCTTGGCTCAGGGCCTGCCCCCCCCCCCCCACGCCGGGGCGCCCATGGCCAGAGCAGGGCTCTCTGTGGGTGTGGAGGCCTGGGAGGGTCCTGCCCGGTCCTTCGTAGGAGCGGGCTCCTGGTGGCCGCTGGGCTTCAGAGGTCTGTCTGGGCCCCTGGAGGCCTGCGAGCACCCCCCATCCCTGCCCCTCGGGTGAGCTGCCCACATCCACTGAACACCATTCCCGATTCCTCTGCTGGGAGGATGGCTGAAAAAAATGATTGCACCAGTGGCTTGGGCACGTAGGAGGAGGTTGGCAGAGGGGGCGCAGGTCCAGGGAAACGAGGCTCCTATGAGTCTCTCTAATGGCCTGAGCACTGGGAATTCCCCTCTCTCCTGTGGGGCTTTCAGCAGGACCAGCCCAGTCCTCTGCAGCGGCCGCGCGTGCGCACCTGTGTGTGCACCCGGGGCACCTGTGCTTGGGTCTGCTGGGGGGTGGGGATGCCCGAGCGTGCGCAGACCAGGTTGGAGGTGGCTGCGCTCGCCTGCTCATGACCACCGATCCCATGCTGCTGCTTTTCAGCTCCTTCTGATGCAAGGGGACTCAGGTGCTTTGTTTACACATCAGAACGATATCAAAATCTTAAAGAAATGGGGGGGGGGTCAGGGGGCCAAGAACAGGGAGGGTAACAAGAGGCAGGGCGACAACTGGGGGACGCCTTGGCACAAGGAATACCAAGTTTATTTCGTTTCCAGCAAAGGCAGAAGCTCAGCTCATGCTGGGGCATGAAGGAGAAGCGGAGCGTCCTCGTCTCTGTTGGGCCAGGCCTCCCCTCTGCCAGCGGGCTGTGTCAGGGAGCCTGGCAGCAGGTCCCACCTTCCTGCAGACTCGGGGTACAGAAAACCCCACCTCCCCAGGCCCGAGTGCCAACCCCTGCCTGCCTCATGCCTACCTTCAGCCCCTGGAGTAGCAGCTGCCTTGCCTGGAGTGCCGCTGGGCTCCCGGACAGGCCGCAGCCTCCCACATGGTCCATGCATGTGGCATGGGTCCCACAGTTTGTGCTTTGCTTGGGGGGAGGGTATGGAGGTGTCTTAAAGGGGACGCAGTGCTTTGGCTGGGCCCAGGGGCCCTCCTAAGTACATCATTTAAGGAGGAGCGGGGATGGGCAGTGCAGGATAAGGGAGACACAGGAGGAAGAGGTCTTTGTTTCACGTTTCCAGCAGACAGAGAAAGCCTCTATCAAGTAGGCCCCCGGGCACAAGGAGACCAAACAGAGGGGCCAGAGTGCCGTGAGGTGGGATGCAACATGGAGAAAGCCCTCTGCCCTGGGGAGGGGGGGAAGGGGGGCACTAATACTGCCAGGAGAAGCAGTCCAGCTCCTCCACCCCACTCTGCCCTGTGGCTAGAAAGACCTCAGAACGTTCTCCAGCTCTGCCCCACCCAGTACCCCCAGTGCCAAGAGGGGAGAGCTGCCCCAGGGCTGGCATGGCTTCAGACTTCTGCTACGTGGCTACTGGGCAGCCAGGGCTGGGGTGAGGGCAGTGGGGGCCAGGTGAGGGTGGCCCAGCTGGTGGGCCCAGGGTTGCCAGGGCAGAGACACGGCTGGGCAGGGATTCAATAGCAGCACCAGGGAAGGGAGGAGGGGGTGCTGGGGCTCCCTTGGGAAGCCTATGGCAGGGTAGGTCGGTGCCCGTGGGGCACAGAGTGGTCTGCTGCCTGCCCCCCCAACACTTGCCATCCCACAGAGCCCTGGACAGACTGGGTTGAGTTAGCTGGAACCCTAATGGGCGGGCATGAGCCTGCCTCTGCCATCCCAGGGTCTTTCCTATCCAGAGTGCTGGGGGGACCAGGGTGGGCAGATGGAGGAACTGAGGCACTTTGAGCTGGGGGAATGGAGAGGGCTGGGAGGGACCTTTCCCCCACTGTACACACAGGAAGCCCTCGTCTTGGGTGACTGGTGGGGACCCCGAGCCCCATTCAAGGAGGGAACCTGTAACTCAAAGGGAAAGCTTCCCTAAGGATCCCCTACCCCTTCCCCGTCCCAGAATGGAGACCAGGTATAGCTGAGCTGGGAGGGGAGAGGGGAAGGTGGTGAGGGGTGAGCAGGAGCTCCTGAATCTGGCTTCCTCGCGACCCCACTCACTCCCCTTGTACTTCCGGCAAGCCCAGGACATCTGCACTGGCCTTGGCAGGTGGGCCGCCCGTTGTACTCTCCGTGTGTGTTGGCAGAACTTCTGCCGTCGACTCCCTTCCCCACTGACTGGTGGTACTCGGTCACCTCTGACACCTGGACATGCTAGGGACCCCAGCCCTGACTCTCTGGGGGAATCAACAGTTACCAGCACTTGACAGGTAAGGGAGAAATGGGAGAAACTCCCCTGCTGAAAGAAGCATTTTGGGGCCAGCCTGAGCTCCTATGGTAGAGGCTCCAGGGAGCTCTGATCTCAGCTGTCCCTGGACACTGCTGAAGGCTGTCCCCATCCTCCGCTGGGACGGGAAAAGGCGGAGCAGAGAGGGGTGGGCTCCGGCGCTGTCCAGCCTGTGAGGGCATGTGGCCCCGGGGGAACGAGGGGCGGACATGAATGGCGAGTGTGCATATGGGTGTCTGTGTTATGCGTTGGTAGAGGCATACAGGAAGCGCGGGCCAGGGTCCACCCGGAGCCCCACTGCGTGGGGAGCAGATAGGGGTCAAGAGGAGAGACGCACCAGAGCTGGGCCAACTTCATTCTCCGTCAGCCGATGAGGAAAAAAAATGTAAAACCAACCTCGCCAGGAAAATACACTGCCCAAGGCCCTGGGTGGGGACCTCAACTCGACTCACCTAAGGAACAAGACAACCCTGGGTGCTTTGGAGAAGCCTCTCCCTGCCTCTCTGGTGCAATGGCCGTCTAGACCAGGGGCTAAGCTCCCAGCTGCTCCTGGCAGGGAGGACTGGGTTCCCTCTCCCTGGGAAAAGAGGAGCGGCAACTGGGGGTGGGGTGGGGCTTCTCCCCTGAGAGCCCCCCTCCACCCCCAGTGGGAAGGACGCAAACAGATTCCAGTGTTGGGGGGTGGGGGGAGGGCTGGCTCCCCAGACCCTGGAGGGGTGCCCAGGTACACAAGACGAGAATAGGGCTCCCCGCACAGAGGGCAGGAGGAGGGTCAGGGGAGAAAAGGTACAGCAACACCAAAGCCACAGTGAACACAACAGCATGGGGAGGGCCGGGGACGGGGAGGAAATCAAAACCAAGCCAGGTCCTGTGTGCCCTGGGCTCCCCGCTCCCCAGGAGTGTGGAGCTGGCTTTGGGCAGCTGGGTGAGTCTCTGTCGAGCTCCCGGAGGAGTGGGCACGGGGGTGGGCAGGGGGCGTGCGGGTGGGGGCTGGGGAGAAAGGGGCGCAAACAGAGGCTCAGGAGAGGGGGGGGCTAGACGTACCACTCCTTCTTGGAAATGAAAGACCCGTCGTTCTGAGAAACCATGTTCTCGGCCAAGTCCAGCTGCTCGGGGTCATACTGGTAGCCCAGAGTCCGGTCCCCGTAGCCGTCCTGACGGGCCTCCGCCTCATCCACGGTGAAGTAGGGCCGTTTGGCGTCCTCGTCGTATTTGGGGTGGGGACCGCCCACCTTGCGCTCGCCCCCTCCGCCGCCCTCTTCCTCCTCCTCTTCCTCGTAGCTGCTCCCACCCAGAGGGCCGGGCTTCTTCTCATCGTCCGAATCATCCGGGTACTGCAGGTTCTGGGCCATGGGCGGGTGGTGCTGGGGGATGCCCGCCTTGCTGTAGCCGTTGCCGTACACGTGCTTCTTGGTGCTGTAGTCACCCTTGAAGGTGTGCCGGCGCCGGCGC
This sequence comes from Meles meles, assembly GCF_922984935.1. Taxonomy (NCBI): domain Eukaryota; kingdom Metazoa; phylum Chordata; class Mammalia; order Carnivora; family Mustelidae; genus Meles; species Meles meles. Next base: position 104,468,189 of record NC_060073.1, on the reverse strand, counting down.
AGGGCCACCACAATCCCGCCGACCACGATCACCACCAGCAGGATGCTCCCTGCCACGCCCCCAATGATGGCCGTGGGCACCGGCCCGGCGCGCCGCCCGTGTTCGGGAGGAGACGGGGTGTAGGGGAACTCTGGGTGAGGAAAAGACATGGAGGGGAACAGTGTCAGTGTCTGTTCCTGGGGGGGAGTCTGCAGGAGTGGCAGGGACGCAAGGGATGGAAAGACCAGGAAGTGAGCGGGCCCAAGGCCCAAGGGCAGCAGGGTTCCAAAGGCTTCTTGGCGCCCCGCCCCTCCGGGAGCCCCGCCCCTCCGGGAGCCCCGCCCCTCCGGGAGCCCCGCCCCTCCGGGAGCCCCGCCCCTCCGGGAGCCCCGCCCCTCCGGGAGCCCCGCCCCTCCGGGAGCCCCGCCCCTCCGGGAGCCCCGCCCCTCCGGGAGCCCCCACCCTGCCTCGGGAGTTCCTAACCCCTCCAGGAGCCCAAGGTACTGCGGTGTTGCAGGTGGAGCGAGAGGAGACAGTGCTGGAGCCCCAGAGCTTCCGTGTTGGCTTGCTCCTTGGCTGTGGTGCCAGCTAGACCACCCCCATCAGTGGTGTGATAGCCACCAGTCACCGTCACAGCACTGCATGACGTAAGTGTGCGATTACTTTCTATTCAGTTCAGGAGGGGATGAGGCTTAGAGAGGTTGAATGATCTGTCTGAGGCCACCAGCCAATGATGCAACAGTTCTTTTGCATGGAGAGCCCGAGCCGGACACCTGCAGGTCACTGGGCGCCCACGTCTGATTTCATTGTGCTCCCTAGAGCACAGGGAAGAGGACAGGGTCCCAGGCTGGCCCCAGGGATGCCCTGTGTGTGCCAGAAACCAGGGCTGTGGTTCTTGGCAGCGGTCTGGCCCTGCAGAGCAAGGTGGGTGCTGAGGGCACTGCCAGCCTGGGCCAGGGGCAGAAGACGCTCAGTGTGGCTGTGCAGGAGTGAGGCCTGAGCGCATGTGCACACATGGCGGCGACGACGCGTACACACACGAGTGTGCGCCAGGGCACACCCTGGCCATCATGGCAGAACGTGCGTGCATAAACGTGCACCCCGACGACAGGGTGGAAAGGAGGAGGCAGGAGAGGTGGAGGGAAGAGAAAGGAAGTGGGGGGGGCGGAGGGAAGGCTGGCTGGGGGAACACCTGTGCTGTCCCTTCCCTCTCCTTACGGGGCCTTGGGGCCTTGGGGCCTTCCTTGCCAGAGGCCAAAGGGGCCGGAGGGGAGGCCGAGGGAGGCGGTTCCCAGCACCACCACAGGGTGGCACAGGAGACCACGGCTGACCCGGGTCAGGAGTGCCGTGGGCAGGTTCCGGGGGAGCCTGGGAGGGCTGCCAGGTTGTTCTAAGTCCTCCTCACTCAGGCTCAGGCAAAGGTGTATGGTTTGGGCATCTGTTCTGGTCTCTGGGAATCGGTTCCTGCCAGCTCACTCCCTCAGTGGGCATCACCCGCTCTAAGCGAACCTGCTCTTCCTATGAGCCCATTCCCTCCTTCCAGAGGGGAAGCCTGCCCCTGCGTGGGAGTGGGTGGGGTGCTGCCTGCAGCAGGCAGAAGCAGGGCCGAGACTCTAGAAGAGGAAAGGACTTCTGGGAGTCCAGGCTGGAAGGCCTAATGAAAACAGAGGCCAAAAGAAGGGGAGGCCATTTATCTGCAGTCACATGGCTGAGCAGGGACCACCCAGATGCTCCTGTTCTGGCTTTTCCACCAGGAAGGAGTTGGCAGAGAGAGGCACAGCCACTTGTCACCACTGGGTCCTCCATGCAGGTCACCAAGTGGCTGCCCAATAAATATTTACTGAGTATTTGTCCTCACCACCTACTTCCAGAACCGTTTCCCTGGAACTTCAAGCTTCTCCTGCTTCACTAGGTCCCATCTATTTACTGCCTTTAAAAGGGCTGCACACCTGCTCCCCCACAAAGTGGGAGTTGCCTCCACAAGGCACGCCCGAAAGGCAGCTATCCGGAACCTAGCCTCTGTGCTTTCACCCTGCCTGCTAACTCTTCAGTTTTCACCTCTAACCTGCCTCATCACTTCATCCATCCACCCCCTCATCTACTGAGCTATTTACCCCACCGGTCCATCCACTAATCCAACCATCCATCCACCCACTCATCTATCCATCCATCCATCCACCCATCCACCCACTCAACCATCCATCCATCCACCCATCCACCCACTCAACCATACATCCATCCACCCACCCACCCATCTACTGATCTACCTACCCACTGGTCCATCCACTAATCCAACCATCCATCCATCCACCCACTCATCTATCCATCCAACCATCCATCCATCCATCCATCCGTCCATGCATGTATGCATCCATCCATCCACCCACCAAGCCACCCAGTCATCCCTCTACCTACCTACCCCTCTATCCATCCACCTACCTATCCAGCCATCTACTTCTCTACCAATCCTTCCATCTACCCAATCAACAAACATCTATGAAGCATCTGTTTTGCTGGTCACAGAATACAAGAAACAGCCTCCCTGGGGAACCAAATGACACCCTTAGAGACAAAGCAGACAGTCAAGGACACTGGCAGAGAGGGGCCTCAGGAGTACAGGGGAGGGAGAACACTGTGGTCTGGAGTTAGCAAAGGCTTCTTGGAAAAGACTTATGCCAAGCCTTGAGGATGGCAAGGACTTGGAGAGGCCAAGAGAATAAGAAAGGCATTCACATGGAGGGACCTACCTTTCCTTTCAAAATTTTCCATCTAATCCTGTTGACTCTCCCGATTTAATATTTTATCACTTCATGCCAGGTTTTACTGTAGGAGATTCCTGAATCTCCCACCTCCATTTGGTCTCTGTGTCCTTTGAGTCGCTCTGTCCACTGTCACCAGGTTAATTTCCAGTGTGTAGACACTACCACTGCCTTCCTCAAAGAGTAGCAATGACATCTCCACTGCCCGCGGACTGTGCCAGTCTGGGCTCCAGAACTCCCATCATGCCACTTGATATTGCCTATGGCTAACTCCCCAGCCTCGCCGTCCAAGTTGACTCTTTACTGCAAGCCTCTGCTCGTGCTGTTGACCCTTCCAGGAATGCCCTTCCTCATTCCCTCGTGCCCATTTCCATCCTTTCAGTTTCTGAATGGCTAAAGTTCTTTTTTTTTCAGGAATGAGGAAGGAGGAGAGGGGTTGGGGAAGTGGCAGCCCATGATAATTTGGGACTGTTTCTATTCACTTATGTTATAGCTGTATGCAGTCTAAGTTCCACTACATTTATTTTTACGCTTTCTGCAACAGCAGAGATCCAACGAAAAAATAAAGCTCTCTGACGTTTTCCTTGACTAGACTGAATTTTTTGGGCCCCGCTAATCACGGTATGGTAGAGTTTGCTGTATTAACCTATTTTGTGAGAACAGCTTGTGTCTGTAAATTCAAAATCAGAGTAAATCTAGAACCTGACTACTTCCCACCATCGCTCCGTCCCTAATCCAAGCCACCATCACCTATCACTTGCATTTATTTTTTAAATATTTATTTGAGAGAGGAAGAGAGCGAGAGCTTGAGAGAACGAGTGAGAGAAGAGGGAGAGGGAGAAGCAGACTCCCCGTGGAGCAGGGAGCCTGACACAGAACTTGATCCCAGGACCCTGGGGTCATGACCTGAGCCGAAGGCACACACCTCACCAACTGAGCCACCCAGGCGCCCCTGTCACGTGCATTATTGCAACAGCTATCCAACTGGCTTCCTGATTCTTCCTTTCCCCTCTGGAGACCCTTTTGAACACAGCAGCCACAGAGATCCTGTCAAATCCGAAGAGTTTAAAATGGTCGACATGACCTGGGCCTCTCTGCTCCCCACCTCTGATTTCATCTCTTGCTTTCCTCCTGGCTCACCATGCTTAAGGCGTACCCAGGGCCTTGGCACCGGCTGCCCTGCACCCCGGCAGACTCTTCTCTAGATGTCTCATGGTCACCCCCTCACCTCCTTCAAGGTCTGGCTCAAACTTCTCATTGGGATCCCCTTCTCGCCGAGGCCTGCTCCGACTGCCCTGTTTCCAACTGCAGGTCATGAACCCTGCCCCAGCCCTTATGACCCTGCTCTGCTCTTCTTTTCTCCGTGTCGCTTTCAACAGGACCACGCGATTTTTCGAATGTGGTTCCTCTGTCGTTTGCGGTCTGTCCTTCTGCACTAAAACATAAACTCCAGAGGGACAGGGACTTGGCCTCACTGAGGTACTCCCAAGAACCTCGCCTGCCTGGCGGGTGGCCAGAGTTCAAGAGTATTTGTTGACTGGATTCTGTTCAGGCAAGGCTTGTCTTAGAGGTGAGCCTCTGGGTGTCTTCCCCCTCTAGATCCTTCTGTTTCACTTTTTTCCCCCTCCTCCTAAGCCCTAAGGAGGTTTACTCTTCTCTGAGGATCTTTTGGGAACAAGGGGAACCCTGGTTATTTTGGCTGCTTTGCGTCCAGGCCAGTCGAGGTTAGAAGAAGGGCTCAGGTGACCTCCTGGTGCTGCGGATGGACTTCGGACGCCAGGTGAGGGCGCAGAGGGAAGCGCTCTGGCCTCAGGAGATGGGGCCGGGAGGCCGGAAGAACTACAGTTCCCAGGGTGCACAGTTGTGGCCGCAGGGAGGGTGGGAAGGCCTGAGGTCAGGCTCTGGGAAGCCCTGTCCTCCCGAAGTAGCCGAAGTAGCTGTGAAGTAGCTGCGGCAGCTGTTCAGCGCGTCATCGGGCAGGGCCTTGTCATGCTGCAGCAGGACCTCAGCCCTTCCAGGGGCCCAGATGCAGCCACGTGTGCATCGATTCCCCCAGCACACTGCCATCCACCAGCCGGGCCTCCCGTGTGCACACTCAGCATACAGACAGGCGCCTGCCGGCTTGCCAGGGCACGTTTGCACACTCAGAGGCACACACCCACACTCACGCCCTGGCACATGCCGTTGCAGGCTCACATATACCCTCCGTTCCAGATGGACCCCGAAGCCCCACCAACACTTGGTCATGAGAACTCCCAGTCTAAGAGGAAGACCCGTTTCCTTCACCCTGCAGTGGTCAGCCCCAGTGGATGAGCCTGGGACGTCACTGGAAGTGGGAACTGGGGCAGATACCCTCCCTGCTCTGCCCCTGGAGTGGCCTGAAGACTCTCCTCCAGACAGCGCCAGTCCAGGGCTAGACGCTGCCCCATTTAGCCGCTTTATAGTCTGGCCAAGGCCATACCCTGAGCACCTCTCCTCCACACTCTGCGTTACCCCCAGAGGGAGAAGGGAGGGGAGCTTGCTGGTTGGTTTTGGGACTACAGGGCAGGGCTAGCCCCATGAAACTGCTCCTCAGCACTCAGATCCTAGAAATGGGCTCCTCTGAGGGCCCCAGGCGCTATGGACATGTACACACAAATTCTGGTGCATCTGTCCCCACCCCGGCCCCATGGCTGCAGCGCAGGCCTGCTGCTTCCCATTAGGGACACCCTCACTGTACAGCCCCTAACCAGTCCCCTGGTGCCATCCACGCAGCCTCTCAAATGCTTGGTCTAAGCCGCCTGCCTCCCCACGCTGTTTCTCTGCTGAGAACCCTCCAGAGACTTCCCTTTGACCACACTGAGAAAGTCCTACTCCTTCCATTCCTGCCCACTCGGCTCCCACAAGCTTCCCCTGCCTGTGAACCCCCATCCTCCATCACTGCCCACTCACTCATCCCTGTAGAAACAACTCAAATGCCACCTTCCCCAGGACCCTGGGCCCTGAGAAGCCCGTGCTAAAACGTGTCCGTGTGGGGGCAGTGACCTGCACATGCGTGCCCTGCACACGCCCGGGCCTTTGGCGCACACCCTGCTGCCCACCGCCTCCCCCCACACCCCAGCTGCTCTTCATTTTCCTCTCCAGATGCGCCCAGGGCAAAGCTATTACCCGAACGGATGGACAGGATGAAAAATTAAATTTCCACTTATCCATCTCGCTCATGCATTCCCTCCTGACTAGTGGGGCTTGGAGCCCAGGGCATTGCTGTGCCCCTCGGATGGGGCCCCCAGAGAGTGTGACAGACACTAGCTGATGCGGGATGAGGTCTGGTGGTATTGGCGGCGACTCGGAAATTGTCCGTGAGCCCAAGAACACACAGCTCTGAAAAGGCTCCGGCTTCCTGGCTGAGCCCTCCAGAGGGAATGCGAGAGCTTCCCTCCTTCCCTCGGGATGGCCAGTGAAACCGCTCCTGGGACCATCAGTGAGTGATTCAGTGAGCGTCATGCTTCCTCGGCTTCTGCCTGACTGGGCTGACAGTAAGAGTGTCCTTAGGCAAGGCCCTTCTCACCACTCCTGCGTGTGACTTTGGTTACCCCCCACCCCCTGGTCCTGCTCAGTACCTCTGGGGAACACAGGAGGAGAGGCTATGTGGCTCCTCCAGTTGGAGCCCTGGGCAGCTTGGTCCCCCTGCCCACAGGGCCAGCGAGGCCCGACCACAGATCCCATGCGGAGCACCCCTGCAGCCATCAGCACAAGGAGATGGCCTGCCTCCACAGCTGGCTTCTTTCCTCTCTGTTCTGTAGTCCAGGCCTGACAAGTGCCCCCTTCCCTTCCTCCCTGCTCCTGGACCTGGTGTGACTCTGATGAGCAACCCTGCACTCCCGGGCATCCCACATCTCCTGAGCTTTGGGAGAAGGGAGGCTCTACCTTTGCTGGCCCAGCCCTGCCTCTGGGGTGGGTAGCACCCCATGGCCCCAAAAGCCTAGAAGGGCCTCTGGCTGGTCCACTTATGCCACGGGTAGGACCACAGGGCAGGTGCGGGGGGGTGTGGGTCACTGCTCCCAGGTTTCTCAGTCTCTTCCCCTGATTTCCTGGTTCGCAGCTTCCCCAAAGAGCCTGAGTGGTGGAGGCCGACACAGTGGTCCCCCAGCTGGGGGGGGGGGGGGTGGGCCAGGGTGCTGGTGGCCCCCCAGTGGGGAAGGTACCGCCACCCAGGGAGGGCTTGGCGTGTGCGAGCGAGCAGGCATCTGGCCTGAGCTAAGTGTGATGATCTCTGTATGACACACTGACAGGCACAGCCACAGGCACACACAGCCGAGGCCCGTCTGCGTGTCCCTCCTAGCACACGTCTTGCGGCGGCGTGGTCATGCTCCCTTACCAATACTCCTCACTCCTCATCCTTGTCTGCCCCGTGGCCCCCACGGCCAGAGCTCGGGCCTCTGTGAGGCTCCTACTGAGTTTGGCCCACATTTTCCCCAGGAGCGGAGAAGCGTGTAAATCTGCCCTGACCTCCAGCTCAGACCCGAGCCTGGAGGACAGGCTGCCTTTGCTTTCCCGGGGCTCCTCCTCGGATGCTTCTACTACCTCAGCCAGTCAGAGAGCAGAGGGCAGGGCGTTGGAGAGAGCAGCAAAGGACCAGGGACACCACCTTCCCGAGCGAGGGTGAGGCGGACTGGCCCCGACAGCAGGTCGGCGCAGGCCCCACACACCGTCCGGCAGCTCCCTGGGCAGCTGTGCCTGGACGTACCCATAAAGGAGGTCTCCTCCCTTCTGAGACCCAGGCCCAGAGCTGAGGCCTCTCCAGGCCCTGCCGAGTCTTGTGTCTGCCGGCCGGTGAGCACGGTCCAACCACCCACACTCCCCAGCCTGGCTCCACGGCTCCCTGACGTCACTTCCTGCGCACAACACGCACCCTCTGACGTCACTTCCTGTCCATCTCAGTGTCGGCAGCAGCATGACACCACCTCCCTAGCCAGGCGCTTCTTTCTGTCACTTTCCTATCCTGGGACCAGCTCAGCTACAATGGTAAAGACACCCCCGTCCCGGCTGTGAACTTGTCATGGCACCTGTACCCCTCTATTGGCTTGTTTTGATCCTTCCATTAATCATGATAATGACAGAGATCGAGATCCTAATCACAGAGCACGGGCCATTTGTTGACAGACTGGTCTGCGCTAGGTACTCGGCCCACATTTTGTACGTTCTGACAACAAGGCTTCCGGGCACCTCGAGGACCTGTCCACGTCCCAGCTGTCTGACGCTGGCGCCCGTGATCCTTTCCTGGCCCGTGGCAGGCCTCCCCCAGAGCATCCTAGCTCCTGTGCTCCCTCCCTCGGGCCCGAGAGGTCAGGTGGCTGAATTTCCTCTTCTACACTGACACAGAGGAGATGCAGGGAAAACGGCGATTCAGTTGGGGGGCACAGGACCACCATGGCTCTGGGCTATCTCCTCGTTTTCCCTCCAGTGTCCCTGCTTGAGGTAAGCCTCACCTGGCGGCCCATGTGGGTTTCCTGAACTGCAGGAACAGAGGCGCTCCAGCTGCCAGCATCACAGGACACGGGCGGCTCTAACACCGCCCCCCACCACCCCCCGATCCCCCCCAAACATTGTCGCAGACGGCGCTTATTGCCTCCCTCCGACCCCTCTCTGATCGGGGGTCACCCTGTCTTGCACAGAGCCTTGTAACAGAGGAAACAGAAAAGCAAAGCAAGGCCAATGACCAGAGCTCGAGGGGGAATTGGAGGAGGAAGAGGAGACGTGATCTTCCTGCCATGACACAAGCCAGAGGTGGCGGACGTCGGTAGTGGAGGAAGCAGTGGGTGGGGAGAGAGAGGCCGGGCAGGGGGCAGCTTCCTACCTGTGATGTTGACCTCCACCTGGCCCGAGCGTGTGCCGATGGGGTTGGTGGCCTCACACACGTAGGTCCCTGCCAGGCTGTAGTTGATGGGCCCCCTGAAGAAGAGGGTTCTGTTCTGGGCCTCCACGCCCTTGGGGAGAGAGCCATTCAGCCTGCAGGGATGGGGAGACAGGGCAGAGGGTTACGACTCTCCCGAGCCAGAAGCTGCCCCAGTGTTACTCAACTCCTCCAAGACTCCCAGCCCTTTTGCTGAATGAGTAACGGGCAGGGTCTGTCTTGGAAGGAAGAAAAACAGCCCCAACTGTCATTTCCTGCATTTCACACTCAATGGTCCCAGCACTGAAATGCAGACAGGACCGGAAGGTACTTATCCCACTGAACTGATGAGAAACTCTAAGTTCACGGTCAAGGAACACAGCTCCTTGTGAGAACTGGAGCCCAGGTCTTTGACTCCTGGCACAGTGCTCTTCCGACTAGGCCTGGTTTCTTGGATTGCTAGTTTAGCAAGCTGCTCGCGTAACCCCCTCGCAGAGGAATCAAGTCCCATTTCACTATCTCACTGTCCTGCTAGACACATCACAGGTCTTTCTCCTGGGGAAACGCAGGGAACTGCCTCCTGAGCCACGAAGCTACGGTTCTGTTGGACCCAGCAGCTGCCAGGCTCACACAGCTGCCACCGGCAGGCAGGCCCTGGCGACCTGCACCTTCAGAAGCGCTTCTGGTTCCAGGAAGTGGATGGAGGGTGAGAGTGAGCTAGGGCAAGCCCGTGCCCTCTGCTTCCCAGAGAAAGAGTACAGACACAATGTGGCAGCCATCTCCTGGCCATCACGTCAGCCTGCTGCTTGGCTTCCCCACACCCATCTCTACGTGTTCCATCCAGCTCTCCTCTGGAAAGAACCTTGGCTCAGGCCATCAGAACCGACTGCAAGAGTGGACCAGACCCTCTGAGACTGGGTTCAAAGACTGGGAAGCCAGGAACCAGAGGACATAAGGGACAAGCACGCCACGAACACAGGCATGCTGGGCTGATGGTTGCCCTCTCCTTGAGAATCTGGGGGTGCTGGAGAGAAGGAATGGGAACAAAGAAAGATCTGGGATGCTCTAGAAAGCCAGCTTCCCTGGGGACACCTCGATAAAAATAAATACCGGGGGCTCGGGTGGGAGTGACTCAGATTGAGCTCACCAAAGGAAAACGACAAAATTCTTTATTAGGGAGAGGAAAGCAGACAGATCATGAGGGAATCCCCCTCCGGCAGAATGGTTTGTCCCACTGACCCTGCTGCTGTCAGATGTGGGGGTGTATGCACTCGGGGTCTCTCGCGGCCCCTCCCCTTCTCGCTGAGAAACCTGAACCAAGACCCTGATTTCCTCCCCACTTGCTGCTCCTGGAGGTAGGGTGGGATATCTCCCTGTGACTGGCTAGGACCCTGCCGGGAGCCTGACCCGCCCCAGAGCACTTACGTGGTCCAGTGGTACTCGGTGGCGGGGGGGTTGGCATCAGCTTTGCAAGTGAGCTTCACGTCTGTTCGCTGCAGATACCAGTTCCCATCAAAGCCCTCGATGGTCACCTCGGGCTCGTCTGTGGGGCAAGGGATGATGTTTGAGAAGGGGGAGGTCAGGGTAGCAGGGCTCGGGGTGAGGAAGCCTTGCACAGCGAAGGGAGGGTGGACAGCAGTGACATGGAACCAGCTGGGAGAGGGAGAGAGAAGGGGAGAGGGTGGTGATCACGGACCCTCAGAGCAGAAGAAGCAAGGGGACTGAGGAAAGGACGAAGACAGATGAGCCAAGGGAGGAGATGGGGGAAGAGAGGAGGGAGGCCAAAGCACCCCCAGGAAGAGAGAGGGAGGGGAAGGCTCGAGAGGCCAGAGAAAGGAGGGGCGGGAAGGGGAGAGCAGCAGGAGACGGAAGCAGAGGAGGAGGGAGGGCTAGCACGGGGGGAGGTGGGTGGGCAGGGGACGGCGGTGCCCACCCCGGGGAACCGGCCCGCCCCGTGCCCTGCTCACACTGCACGTTGAGGGTGAGGCTCTCTCGGAAGCGGTCCATGTGGTAGTTGACGATGCAGGCCAGGGACTGCTGGTGGGCTTCCCGGCTGGGCACCAGGCGGTAGCGGCTGATGACGGTCACTGTGCCGTTGGGGTTCCGGATCTCCTGGTACTCCGCTTCGCCCTTCAGACGTGTTTCCCAGGACACCACGCTGGGAGGCTTCCCATTGGCTGAGGTGCAGGTGGCCACCAGGACCTTGTCATCCTGCCCCTTCTTGGCTCGAAGCACCGCTTGGGTACCCTCCACCCAGTTGGTGGGTTTGGCTGTGGGGAAGCGGAGAGCGACATGGGACCAGCTCCATCGCCTCACCCAAGGTGTGCGGGCCCTGGATGCCCCCCGCCCCCCGGCCATCCTCGCCTCTTGGCACTTCTCTGGGGACAGCTTCACACCTAACCCACGTCCTTCCTGCTCTATGGCTGGGACCCGCTTCTGTCAAGCAGAGGCCTTCTCAGAGTCTCGGCCTGCTCTAGCCAAGGGCTCCTGCCCTCCCCGCGGTGTCTCCTTCCTGGCCACCCACAAAGCCCCCAGGTGGGACTCCGACCTGAATCCCGATCTTCAGCTCAGTCCATGGCAAAGGCCCTGCCCCCAACCCCCAGTGAACTATGGCCCCACCAGGCTGGCAGGGACCGTAAGTGCCACGCCTGGGGCTCGGGGCGCAGGCCAACCCAGGGCGAATGACGAGGCCACTGAGGCACAGGACGAGGATGGCCGGGCCCCGGGCTCCCCACACGAGCAGGGAGGGAGGGGTCAGGCTTGCTTACCCATCACGGTAAGATTGAGCTGGCTCTCTCGATTGCCGGCGGGGAAGGTGGCGAACTCGCAGATGTAGACCCCCTCGTCGTCCAGCTCCAGGCGCGAGAGGCGGATGGTGCCATCGACGAAGGAGGGCCGCAGGAACTCCACGCGCTCGCGGTAGGGGTTCAGCACCGAGACGCCCATGGCTGGATTGTAGATGGCCACATTCTGCTTGGAGCTGTTGGTGGCCTTCTGCCACGTGACCTGGGTGATCTTCACGCTGGGCAGCGGGTTGGCGAAGCTGCAGTGCAGGACCACGTCGGTGCCGATGAAGCCGTACATGGAGTCGTTCACCTGGACCACCTGGGCCTGGGGGCCTGGTCAGAGGACACGCAGGGGTGGTCAGCGACAGTCATGGGCCCCCGCCCGCACTCCCGGGCCGCCGCTCCCCTCTCTCTGCCGGAACTTCTCTTCTGATGCTGATCACAGAAACACTGATTACTGGTACTAAAAGCACTCTGGGCGATACTGAACACTACCGAGGAAACCGCGCTGCCCAGGATCCCGCCACGCAAAAATATCACCGATGATACTGGAGGAAGTGTCCTCTTCTACTTTCTTCTCTACATTTTCCCTCTATTTCTGTGCATGACCTTCCTTCCCTCACACAGAGCCAGAATCATACACTGGACGCACTGTTCCAGAAGCTGCCCTTTCCCCTCATGACACATCGTGGCTGCTGCCTCACAGCGGTAAACTCACACCGCCTCCCCGGTCTTGGATGAGGAGGGTCAGCACGCTGTCTTCTTGGGAGCTGCCAACCTCATCCCCTTCCCAGGTCTCAGTCCCTTTCTGGCAAATGGGGCATAAAATCCAGTCCTCCACCTCACAGCGTTTGCTAGGAGAACCCAGGGGGACTGAGGAGAAAGTGTGTCAGGAGACAGGAAGCGCTGCCCACTTGGCTCATGGTGGCCGCCATGAGGGCCATCCCCACAGGTCTTCTCCCCAGAGGCTGAGTGCCTATGGGCTCGGGCAGCATGACTCTGTCCCTCTCGCCCAGCCAGGCCCCCGGGGGGAAGTGGCTGCTTCACAAGGCGTGGCCCCCTCCAGCTCCTGCTCCTTCACAATCTCATTCAAATGTCTTGGCTTTCAACATCCCCTCATCTATATTCTTTCTGCCTCTCTGTTCCCATCTCTCCACACCGGATGCCTTCAGACTGTGTCAGACCAGGCCCCTCCCCCAGAAGGTTCTTCCCCTTCTCCACCAATGGATCTCCCACCTTGGGAAGCTTCACAGACCCTCCCCACCATTACAGATCTTTTCTGCCTTGGAATGTGGTCGTTCATGCCTCTGCCTTCTCCCCGCCACAGCCCCAGGGCCTGGCGTCTGGCACACAGTAGGTGCTCAGTAGACATTTGTTGCCAGAAAATTGTAACGGAAACCCGCGAGAATACAGACTTGCCAAGAGGAGGGAGTGATCGGTGGCATCAGATGGATGAATCAATCCCCCCCAGTCTCCTCCCCGCTGGCTTCATTCCCACTAGAAGGGCTTGTTCGAGCTTCGCCCGAACCCTGAACTTGGGGCAGCCATCCCCTCTGGCGGGTCTCTTCGGGGCTCATTCCTGAGCTCTGTTCCTGGCTGTGCCTCTGCACACTTCGTGTCGTCACATCCTTACTGACCACCATCAGTAACAGCGATGCCAGGCCCTGGGCTGATCCAGCAGCAGGGGGATGGCCTCGGTGGTCCCCCATCTGCCCCTGCATGGTGGAGACACACAAGCAGGGCACACTCTTCAGAGGGCTTGGAAGACCACGGCACGTGAAAGCTGCTCCCCTCAGAGGGTACAGGCTTGTCTCCTAGCTCCCGACAGCACCCTCTGCGCTTGGCGTATAAATACGTGCTCAGAAATGCTTGCTGAATACATAGGTCTTTGGCAACTTCCAAAGGCAAAGCAACTTGCCTTACTCTGGAAGTTTCCCTGATGCTCCCCACTTCTCTATGCCTGTTCACGTCCACATAGACCCTTCAAGGCCCACCTGGGGTACCACACCCCTCCCCTTCTCGCTGTCCTTTGGGCCCTTCTGTAGGGTTCTGACGTGTCCCGGGGCAGAGAGCACTGCAGGCTGGCTGGAGTCCAGCGGAGGCAGCAACCATCAGGGAGTCAGGAGAGCTGGGCTCTGTCCGGCTCCATCTCGAGCTGGCCTTGGGACCTGGGCCAGTCACTTCCCCCTCCTGAGCCCTATTTTCCTCCTCTATAGGGGAGCAGGCTGGACTCCCCCAGTCTCAGTGGTCCCTTCTGGCCCTGAGTCTGATTCTCCAAACTATGGCCCAGCCCCCCTGGGGCCCCACCCCAGATCGAGTCCCACGGTGAGGTCAGTGGGCCAGACAGCCCAGTGCTCCTGCTGACTGGCCAGCTGGCAAGCAGCTTGGCCCTAGGCCCTCCCGGCAGGGTAAGTGGGTGCTCCCTCCCCCGCTCCCCAGCCTTCACTCACCAACCTGCTGGAGGTTGCCCAGCAGGTGAGATAATGTGGGTATAATTGGGGAACTTTCACCACACAAAGCCAGAAAACAGGAAAAGCCAGTTGGGAGGGCTTGGGCCATATGCTGGGGGTTGGGGTTGGGGTGTGGGCACCAGGAGCCATCTGGGGATTGGTGCCCGGGCACGGTGGGGCTTACAGCGGGACATAGCCCACCAAGCCTGGCTTGGCCCTGGCTCCTGTCACTCCTCTGCAGGTGTGGGGCCAGGCAGGGTTCAGTGGGCCCCAAACACACTGCCATTCACTGTGTCTTCGGCAGTGACCTCACCCTTCAGAGCTGCGAATGCCAGGAGGGAAGATCGCGGAGAGCGGCGGGGCGGGCACTCGAAGAGGCTCGGGCGCCCCAGCGGCCCTGTCTTGTCCATCAGTGCCTAAGCAGACCGAGGCAGCTCTCCCCACCCTAATGCCTGTTTTGGGGTGAAGTCTCCTCTCTCCTCTCCAGAGGCAGCCCCATGGGGGCCAGTGAAGAGAGTGCTTAGTACACCTGCTTACGGCCTGCAAAGCCGGTTCTCCTGGCCCTTGCCCCTTCAGTCCCAGTGCCAAGCAGGCAGGCCAGAGTGGGGGAGGGCCTCTAAGGAGCAGGCCGGCTCATTTTGATGTTGGCCTCTCTGCCCACAGTCCACTGGGCACAAGGGAGCTCCTGGGATACAGGATTTGGGGTCACTCCCTGCTCCCAGCGGTCTGGAACTGGGAGGGGCTGGGGACACTGACGAGGTCTGAAGACCCTCCCTTCGCCCTGCACCCCACTCCAGGCTTAGGGACCCAGAACCCCAGCTTCTGGCTTGGGGCTGCCAGTCCTGGCCCGAGGATGCAGAGCTGGGGGAGATCCCTCATTCTTTAGACTGGGCAGACCGGGAGGCTTTCAGAGAGGGGGGTCAGGTGCGCAGCAATCGGGGAGAAAGATTTCCATGAAAGGGCAGAGAAAGGCCTGGCTCAGGGCAGTAACCCAGGAGCAGGGCCCTCCTCTGTGCAGGAAGAGGTGTCCAGAAGCCCCGGGACAGGGGCTGCAAACAGGAAGACATGCCTGTCCAAGTTTCTCCACCAACCACTCCGGTCCTGATGACCTGGAAGCTGACGCTTGTGTTTCCCGGATGCCGCCTCAGCTCCTCCCACCCTCTAAAGGGTCGCCCCATCTCCTCCCTGCTACCAGCAGCAGGTGGGCTCGTGATGAGTCAGCCAGTGGGGCTTTGCACTCTCCCTCTGTCATGTCCGAGCTATGAAACCTTAGGCAAATGACCTCTCTGTGCCTCAGTTTGTCCTGAGGTTGCAATCTGTAAAATGGGCCCAACAGCAGTACCCACCCCTGCAGTTGTTCTCAGGATTAGCCGAGGACACGTGAAATGAGAGCTTGGCACACTCCACAGAGTTACACGCGCGGCCGATGTTAGGAGCCATCGTCGTCATCACTGTCATCAGCATCCGTATCCCTTTCGCTTTCCCGGCACGTGCGTCTAGTGCGTTTCCCCGCGTGCGTCCCCCCCCCACCCCGGCCCCCAGCAGCCTGTGAATCCCTGAGTAAGAGGGAAGACACTCAGGCTGGCGTGTCGCCGAGGCAGGAACCAGGGCCACTAGATGGTAGCATCCTGGAGGCTCACTGGACCACGAAATACGTCATTTTCAGAGGAGGAGTCCTGGGTCGGGGGGCGGGAGCTGGGTCACTTGCTTGGGGATGCAGGAGAGCAGTATCCAGCCTGGTGTTCCTCCCGCCTTGCCTTTGTGTAAGGGACTCCCCCGTTCTCAGTCTACCTCCCCAAGGCATCATTTTGGGTGGTGTCCCTCCCAGAAGCCGCTCTCTCGCTCTTTTTGGTAAATGGCGGGAATACGCGTGACAAAATGCAGCCCCAGTGCCTGCAGGCCACCCTGCGCTGAGCTTGGTCGGGGGCGGGCAGGCAAGAGGCTGGGGGCTAGGGTGCAGTCCAGGGGCAGCGGTGGGGGGGGGGAGGTCACCTACAGGGCGTACAGAACAGGAAGGAGCCAGAGACGGGGGAGAAGGGTAGAGGGATCCCAGGGAGCCTCTGCCCTCGGCAGAAAGGTTCTTGTATCCCAGGGATATCAAGCAAGGTGTTTTTCTTTTCCTGACCCCAAGCACTGTCTATAGTCCTCCTGACCACCCTATGCACCCCACGGTCTGGGGCCCATGCGCCAGTGCCTCAGTTTCCCCATGAGAATTCAGGCTAGGGAGCTGGGACTGCCTTCGTGGCTTCCCAGAAGTGCTGAGCCAACAAGGCAGGTGTCAGGCCGGCCCCCTGAGACGTCACGGACCTGTAAAAGCCCCGAGCTCAGCAACAAAACACAAAGGCTCCTCAGTTGTGGCCGACAAGCCTGCTCCCCAGGGCCCGCCCGCCTGCCCTGCCTGCTGTGGAGCTAATCCGAGGCTGAGGCCATGGGTTCCCACGCAGTGGGGTGTGGCCCAGGATGGGGGGGGCACTCTGCTCTCCGTACCCACCTCGAGCGGTTTCTCTTCCCACCCTTTGAAACTTCAGACCCCTCTCTCCCAGGCCAGGCAGGCTGGGGCTGGGCCCCTGTGGGCGGGTGGAGGGGGGCACAGGCCAGGGGGGAGATTTCCTGGGATTTCTGGCACAGACCACCTCTTCTTCTGTCCCCCACCCCTTTCCTGGTGCCCTCAGTCAGGTGGACAGCAGGGGCCGACCTGGTCGGGGGAAACTGGGGCACACTGGGGGAGGTGCCCTGGGCTCCCCACCCAGAGCCTCTCACACCCAAATCCTTTGGGATCCATCTCTAGGGTCTTCCCAGGATCTCCTTCCCCACCACCACCCCAAAACTGGCAGAAAGGAAGAGGACATCCGGTTAGAAAGCAGCTTAGTGGTAAGTGGGAATGACTCACCTAGGGTTGGGGGGTGGGGGGGGATAGGGCCTTCAGCCGAAACCCTGCTGACTCAGCACGTGACCTAAAGGTTACAGGGCCCCTCCTCCCAGTGCAGCTACTTCCCCAAATGTCAACTCCCAGGGCTGGCCAGGTCCTCATTTTCTGACACCAAGGCCGATCCACATGGGGGAGAGGCAATGATCAGGAGGGAATCCCCCTCCTAAGGTCCCCTCCTCTGGGAAGGTTTCACCAATCAGTGTTGCCCAGACCCAATCGTCCGCCAGCAAGAACCCGCATGAGCGGGGTTCTCACTGAGGTCCTTTGAACGTGTCCTGTCTCGCATCTACGCCCCAGGCAGGTTTCCCCATTATTCGGGAGCTCTCTAGAGCCCGGGCTGCAACTCTGCCCTCCAGACTCCCCTCCACACCCAGGATGGGGTCCAGGGTGACCCAGCTCAGAGGGCTCAGAGATGACCCAGATGCAGCAGCCCACCCAGTCCTTGTCCCCATACCCCTATGTCACCCCTCACTGAGGTCCCTGCCTCCTGCACTGCAGGTGCTCTGCCCAGTCCGAGCGGGACCTGGGGGGCTCTCTCTGGGAGCAGTGCCTGCTGGGATGGCTCCAGGAGTCCTGGGGCCCTGAGTGCCTGCCTCACTCACCTTGCCAGCAGAGGTGATAACATCCCATGATCCCACAGTCAGGGGCTAATTGCTACTGTCCAAACCCAGGCGCCTCCACCCCTCAGCTGGGGTCACAGAAACTGCCGATGTTTTCTTCTTGACTGATGCCCGCCCCCCAACTCCCGACACAAAGCTGGTTAATGATGGGCTACGGGGCTGGCGCCGGAGCCTTGGGCGGTTGAGAGCCATGTGTGGGAGACGAGGGGGCGCGGCAGCCTGGGAAAAGCCCTGAGAAGGAGCCCAGGATCTTCCAGACAGGCTGGGCCGGCCCCGCTCCCCGGCAGCCTGGAAGCCCTGGGGTTGCGGTGGCGGCGGTGGGGGCTGCTCTGGCAAGTCCCATCTCTCTCCGAAACCTAGCAGGACAGGTTGGGGAACAGGGATGAATCAGGGAGCAGGGTTTTGCCTTCTTTAGCTGAGAAACAAGTGGCTGGGGACATCTGAAACTCTCCTACAAGTCTGCGGCCTGTTGGCTGCCCCATCCCCAAGGCCCAGGGCAGGGCCCATCCCGAGCAGCCCCCTTCTCCCCCTGGGCATCCCAGAAACAGACAGCCCCTCTCAGTGCTGCCCGCCTTCAGCTCTAGCCTTAGGACTCTGCCTGTCAGTTCTCTCTGGAATGCTCATCTTGCACCTACCACATTTCCTCTGGCCCGGTGGTGGGGAGGAAGGGGATGCACTGGAGACCAGGGGAGGAAGTCTCTGGGCCCCACTACTTGGTCACGTTTTTCTAAATGGCCTAAGGTAGGCAGTTCCCCTCCCCGGCCTCAGTGTCCTTTTCTGTAGGACCAGAGTGTGAATCCCACGCCCTGGAAGATAGTACTTTGGACATCACCTGTCTGGTTCTCTCTCTGCCCTAACTCTGCACCTTCCCTGGATCACACTCTAGAACTTTTCTACCAAGTGGCCGCTCTACCTCTGCATACGGCCTAGCTCCTCCAGGAAGACCTCCCAGATTAAGCGGAAGGCCAGGAAAATCTGCTCAGCCACAGAGCCGGGGCGTGGGGCTCTTCCATATCCACGCAGTCACAGAGAGCGGCGGACATTAGCTCCTGCTTGCCTGAGTTCTAGGCAACTAGGCACATATCCCAGTCCTCCGTCTCCGCTGGCCCCCATCCAGATGCCCCCAAGCCCCCTCCCACCAGCACATCCCTTCTCTGCATCACCCCCCACCTCCAGCAGAGTCTCACTTCCTTATTTTCTCAACACTCCCAGGCCGGGACGCTACACTCCTTCCCCAACCCCCACCCCTTTAAGTAAACCCCAAACCCTTCCATTGGTACCTTCGCACTCAGCGTCTCATTCCTGTCCCCTCGGCAGGCTGCAGTCATCACTTACCCCAGCCCCGCTGTAGCGTAACGCTGAGGCCCCATACCTGCCTCCGGACTCTACCCCAACCCATTCACCATGTTCTAAAACACAAATCATTTTCTACTTAAAATCCTTCCATGGGTTTTCTGCAGCTCTCAGGATCAACTGCAAAGTGCTTTTGGGCTCTGGACCTCATCTTGGGCGTTGGAACTTAGCTACCTCCTCTCCTGGCCCCCTCTCCTCTGTCCCGTGGAACAAGACTATCCTTTCCCTGGCATGTTACTCCCTCTGCTAAAAACCCATACCCCATTATCTGCCCCAGTCCCTTTCATCCTTTCTGAGTGCCCTTAGCCTTGATTTTGAGGAGGTGGCGTTCTGGGGCGCTCCGCCCTCCCCTGAGCGAGGGATCCAGCACGCAAGGGCCCCCTACTTGCGGATACACCTGTCACAGCAGCTCCCCTCTGGAGGGAAAGGCCAGTGCCTGGCATGCAGCAGGCATAGGGGTTCCGAGTGGTTGGTGGAGAAGGCCACGAGCTAGCTGGGGTTCCAGGCCAGGCTCAGCCATTTCCCAGATGTGATAACAGCTTCCTGGATACCGCACATCGGTCAACGGCAGGGCCTACCCAGGAGGACACTGCACAGCGTCAGCAGGTGGGGTAGGGGGACAGAGCTGGAAGGGGAAGCCTCACATCCACACCAGAGACAGGCAGGTCAGTGCCGGAACCTTCTCCTTGACTGAAACCAGGAATCTGTGCCCCAAAAGGTATGCCTTTCCCGCCCCACAGCCCCACATCCTCTGCTTGTTTCCCACTCGCCGCTTCTGGGTTCCCTTTCTCTCTCCTCTGCCCCAGTTCCTAGCACACAGCTCTGCCTCCTTCCTCACTCCACACCAGAGGTGAAAACTATCCTTCTCACCCAAGCAAGCCACTGCCAGAGGCCCTGCTCCCAAGGTCTTAGCCTGCGAAGCCCGAACGCCCGCAGCTCCACACCCCTCCCCAACACAGAGGGGCCGAGCCTTCTGAAGCCTGGAAGCACCCGGCTCTAAGTCTGGGGTTGACACAGGTCCCAGCTCTGCGGCCCACGCCAACCCCGTCTCCCCCGGCAGCACAGACGACACGTCTCCCAGCAGACACCCACGGGGCCAGGGCTCCCCTCAGCAAAGGAGCGTCCTTAATGACACATTTCGGGGAACGTAGGCAGCAGCCTCTTCAGAGAGCTAGTGTGGGGGTGGCAGAGGCTGGGGGTGCCACGAAAACAGAGGGAGAGTTCCCGCGGCCTCCCCAGGAGAACCCCTTCGAAGCTGGGTATCAACATATGTGTTGTCTCAGTCCTGGGGGTGCTGGGCTGACGTTCACCACCTGTTTGGAACTGGAAGCCTCCAGATCTGCCTCTTGCCAGAAGGCCTCTGTCGGACCACCCCAGTGCCCGACTCTGCCCACACCCTGTCCAGCTCTAGGCAGCTGTCTGTCCCCAAGCCTGGGGGCTGGGCCTGTGCGGGGAGGGGCAAGGCGCCGAGGGCATTGGGCAGTGATATCCTGCCTGTTTCCAGGGAGGCTCCTTCTAAGAGGGGAGGGTTGGGTGGGAGACCAATGGGGCTGAAGAGGATGGAAATTCACCCACAGGCACAGACTCTGAGTTCAGATGGGCCTGGGCTTGTGTGGGCTGCTTACTGGCTGTGTGACTGAGCAAGCTGCAGCAACCTCTCTGTGCCTCAGTTTTGTCATGTATGAAATGGGTACGTTATTAGTGCTGTTGCCCAGGCTTGATTTGAGGATTGAGTGAGAGAATTCCTCTAAGCTCTTAGCACAGTGCCTGGCACACAGGCATGCTACAAATGGGTTGTGTAATTGTTATTACAGTCTTGGGGAAAGAAGTTGCCTAGAACTCAGGCAAGCTGATTTCCACTCTGGCTCTGGAGCCACCGTGTGATCTGGTATAAGCCCTCGCTCTGGTGAGGCCATTGTCCCAGAGCGGAGGTCCTCAACCTTGACGCTACTGACATTTAGGGTCTGGTAATTCTTTGTGGTGGGGGCTGTCCTGTGTGCCAGTCTCTGCCCACCCTTCCTCCAATATGACAACCAAACATACCTCTAGAAATTGCTGGAAGTTCCCTGTGGGGCAAAACTGCCTCCACTGGCTTAGAGGAGAGGGCAGGGAGCTCGGGTGGGGAGGTACCGGCCCGTGTGTGAAGGATGTACAGGGCAGACCCTGCAAGCCAGGCGCATGAGGGGAGTGGATGGGGGGGGGGGGCTCCCCAGAGGGGAACTGTCCTAGGTCCTGGGGCAGAGGGCCCAGAGGCTAGTCGGAGCAGGGGTGAGCCTTTGCGCCTGGAGGGCCTGCAGTTGGCTCTACAGGAGGGATGGGAGGCGTGTGCTCAGGGAAGGCAGGTGGAGAGGATCAGAGGCCCCGGGGAGCCTGGAGCCGACTGCCGGGTGCTGTCAGAATGCAGGTTACAGAGCAGCACGTGTCCTTGGAGGACAGAAGGGCAGGAGACACAGCCCGGGGAAGCGTGGTTGGGAGCCTTGGACAGGGCGGCGGCGAGGCTGCGAAGACAACAAGGCCGTGTGCTTCTAAGAGCAGAACCGACGGGCAGTGTCTCCTCCGGCTGGTAAACCGCTATCATTCCGGAAGGTTTGCACCTCATTTGGTTCCTGCTTAAGTGAAATCCACAACATGTGTTCCCTGCATTAGTGGAGTGTTTGTGCTTAATTAGTGGCAAATTCTTTCATATTAAAGTCATTAAGTTTTGCCGTTTGCTCTTCTCACCCCGGGTCTGGGTCTACTTCTTTTTCCTTTTAATGTAGGCGGCGTGTCACAGGGGGTCCAGCCTCAGGAAGCATGCGCACGTGTGCTCCCCCGACACACATGCACGCGCGCGTGCACACACACACGCATGCACCACCCCTCCCTGGGACAGTCAGCCGCTGTGCCCGTCCCACCCTGGGCTGGCAGGTGTCGCTCCCAGCACTCCATCCCCACGCCACACTCCTCCGCAGGGACCGGCAGCTGTGCCTCCCACTCCTGGGGGCTCCCCCTTGGGCTGCCCTGGCACAGCCCATCCGGCTTTGGGGTGTGGGTCCAAGCGCCGCTGCTGGCGGGACAATAAGAAGCAACTGTGTCGCTCAGGAGGCCACACGCACATATCCCAGTGCAGATACTGGGACGGAGGGACGGAAACTGCCTCCTGAGCCTCCCCCCGGCCTCCCAGGAAGGCCTGGGTCTCAGCAGTCCTAGGGCTGAAGTGCAGGACCTCTGTGAAGATGCCCGCGGCCACAGCACAGCGGGGATGCTGGTTTCTAGACAGGAGGGCGGGTCGCCCGTGATCAGGGCCCCAGACAACCTCTTCTCTACCGGCATCCGACGTCGCCTGAGAAGCAGCCCTACACCTGTTTCATTTCTGAATGACTGGCACTAGCGGGTCTGGACCCTGCGGTGGGCCTGCAGCCCGAGGTTAGGTTAGAACGTCCGCAGGCTGGGTCTTCTGTGGCATCCCTTCCCTGCACAGATGCTACAGGCCTGCCGCAGGTCTGAACTCAGCACTGGGGACTCCTGCTGCAGGCAGCACCGGGACTGGGGTTTGGCGGGGGGATGGGTGAGGCGGTTGAGGACCCAGGAGGTACGGGGAAAGCTGGCAGTGAGCTTTCCTCAAGATGAGGCAGGAGCCCCTCCCCTGGCTTCATGCCCCCTCCTCCGTGAAGCCCCTCCCGGAGTGTCTCAGTTGCCACCACCTGGTCCCAGCCTCCAGCGGGTCGCACCTCCGCTTTGGGGCTGTCTCCACACCCCGTCTCCCCCACCTGCCAAAAGCCTTCCTTGCCACCCTCTGAGCTCTGCTCCAGGCTTCAGGCTTTCTCTGATGCACTGTAGGCAGGATTCAACCTCTTCACTGGGCACAGTCCGGGGAGCAAACAAGAGGAAGAGGCAGGCTTCTTCCCCGCCTGAAACTGGCAAAGGCTTGTGGTGGGTCACGTTTTCCCTTTGACCTTCAGCCAGAGCTGCCCCAGAAGCCTTGCCTGCAGGGTCTCCAGCGGGGGGCTGGAGCGGGGCAGAGGGGGCAAACCCTTCGTTCTTAAGCTCCCTGGGCTGATGGAGAACCCAAGCCCCGCAGAGGAGAGCACCTCCTCATGTCTCGCAAATTCAGGTGATGTCCGGGTAGCGTCACAACAGAGTGAGCGGGGGCTTAGGGAAAAGGGACGGGCGAGTCTTTCCATGTCCCTTCCATCGCTTTCAGAACCCCATCCCCCACCCCAACTCAGCCTGCTCTGGCTCAGCTGCCCCCTCCATCCCGATCCTCTCCCCAGTGCAAGGCTCAAGTGAAAATGGGCATTTCTCTTCCCAACAGAAGCCGCAGGTGCTAAATCGCTCAGACCCCTCCAACCTCTCGGATGACATCAGCTTTGGCGTTACCACCCCCACTCACTGTGCCCACCTCAGGGTCCACCCCGAGAAGCATCCTTCCCAACCCCAGTGTAAACCCCAACACTGCCCCAGCCCAATCTCAATGTCAATGCCAAACTAGACCACAAGACTGGCGCTCTGACTCTACCCCTAGTGCCAACCTCCTCCTGGCTTTAACCACAGAAAGCAGCAAAACCCTACGTGTGGCCATCACTTCCGCCCTAATCTCAGCTCACCCCAGGTCTGAACTCGGCCTCAACTTGGTGGCACCCCGGGAGGAAGGCGGTCTGGCTCAGTCTTTCTTTTTTCCTACCCAGTAGTCCCTTCCCCACCCCCCCCCACCACCTTGGGAGTGGCCACAGGAAGAGGGGTCTCCAAAGGGTCCTGACATCACGGTGCAGGGAGAGCCCGGGTCAGCTGGAAGGCCTCCCCTGTGTGGGTGAGTCTGTCTGTCAGGGGACCCGGGCTTCCCACACCAATCTGCTCTCCCTCCAGCGGCCCCGATGCCACCCATGGCAGGGCCTTGTGGACATGTGCAGTCCCTGGAAAGCCTGCCCTGGGCTGTGCCTTTCCCCGGTGCCCAGGAGGCTGAAAGGGGTGGTGGGCGGGGCGGGCCCACCCTTGGTAGCCTGTCCTGCTGCTAATTCCAGCTTCAGCAGTAGGACCCACAAACAAGTCCCACGACCATCCCGAAACCCAGCCTTCCCACCCGTAAAATGGACCTCAAGTGAGGCCACCTCATTTAGCTGCCGTGAGGATGGAGGGAGGGCGTCTGTATGAAATGACTTCCGGGGTTCTGGGGTCCTCGGGGACACAACCTGCCTGGCCTCACTGTGCTCCTGGCCTCAGGCTGTCTGTCACCTGGCCTTCCTCCCCTCCCTTCCCAGCGCGGCAATCATCACCTTCTTCCTGGCCAAGTGCTGAGGGGAGCAGGTCGCTGCCCTTGCCACAGCCTGTCTCCTTCCTGCCCCACAGGGCAGGGGCACAGGGGATGAAGGGACTTGAGAGACAGGAGCGAAAAACGCCAAGCCCCGGTCATTGCTCCCAGCTCTGCCCGCTCTCCCCCAACTCCCCTGTCAGAGCTTCGAGTGTGTGTGTGGGGGCAGTGGGGGGGTCTTTCCCGACTCTCCACTCCCTTCTCCCTGCCCTCCCTTTGCCCAATATGAATCTATCAGGAGCCGCACCCAGACCCGCTTCCAGCTCAGACTTGCTGGGGTTTCAGAAGTCACTGGGTAGGGGCCTGGCATGCCGGGACCTGTCTCCCGTCCTGCCTCGCAGAGGGTGTGCGCACGTAGGCAGCGGGGGACAGCGCCCAGCTGCAGGGGTGCGGCCCAGCCTCCGGGCCACCTGCTGCCCCTCCTCCCCTCTCCTTCCCATTCTCATGCCCTCTTTGCCCTGCCCACCACGCTGCTCCTCTTGGCCCTGAAAGACCCGGAGGCGCTGGTGGCAGTGGGGGTGTGGGGGGGAGGGGCTCCCCATGTTGTGCCATGTCTGAGGAGGGTATGGCCTGCCACCTTCAACTGGCCCAAGATGGTGTCTGTCCACCTAGCAGCAGACGCCGGGGGTCTCACTGGCTCCCCTCCCTCGCAAGAGGAGAACGTACAGGAGGATGACGTTCCTTGGGAGACCCTTGCCAACGGGTGGCAAGAACAGCTACCACGTGTGTGACTTAGCTGTGCCCGGCCCAGATGTTCACTCCTATTCACTCACTTCATCCTCACACAACTTCCGGAGCTAGGGAGCATGAGTGTCTCCATTTCAGTGATGAGGAAACAGAGAGGTCGAGTAACCTGCCTAAGGTCACACAGTCTACGAAGCAGATTCAACACGCGCAGTCTCCATGAGGCTCCTTTCCGGGAGAGGCTATGCTCTTCACCACACGGGCTGCCCGTGGCCTCCCTTTCTCCCCTTCCTGGGGAGACAAGCGGCCAGCACACACCTACCAAGCCCCAGAATCACAGGGAAGGGTGGGATTTGATACATGGTGGGACCCTAGCCTATTGGCAGCTTGGGTGATGGGGGTTGGATTAGGTTCCTTGTTGGGAGGGCAGACGTCAGCCCCTCATCCTGGCTCTGGGGGAGGCTGAGCCCCCGGTGCCTACTCCTGTCAGGGTAACGGGGCTGGCTGGGACCAGGGCATCCTCAGCCCACGGGATGTTTCTGGGCGCTGCAAATACATAAAACCTCCATTCTTCCCTTGTTCCCTCTGCCTCCCAGTCTGGGAGTTATAAATCTTAACTCCTAGTCTGAACTCTGCCAGTCTCTGGCTGTGAATCTTCCTTTTTCCTTCCCTGGGGTTCTCCAGCTGGGAGATGCTGGTGGTCCCATCTTCTCCCATTACCTCTGGGGCCTCGGGAGGACCAGGCAGGCCAAAGCTCGGGAAAGGCGAGTGACGGTTACCATTGACTGCAGCAGTGCGGCAGGCAGGCAATGAATGATAGGATCGCACCGAGTCTTTATGACCGTCCCATGAGGGGAGCCCCCTTGGCCCCAAGGCCAAAGAGGATAGTGATGGCTAACCTCTGTCTTTTCCCCAAACCTCAGAAATGTGAGGTCTTGTTCCCCTTTGTCATCCCTGCTCCTCCCCACCCCCGGCACGCACCACCCCGCACCCCCAGGAAGCGGGCAGCAGGTGCTAACCAGGAATCGGCAGAAACTCTCCACACCCCTCCCTGCGCAGGGGCCCGGCAGCCCGGAAGGGTTACGTTGGGGCCCACTCAGTGCCCCAGGTGGGCAGAGAGCGCGGACGGACAGCTCCCAGCCAGCTCCACCGGCGGGCTTCCCACCAGAGGCTGCTGGGATTGCATGTCAAATTAGCTTAATGAGTGAGGCCCCAGCTTTAATTGGGGCCCTCTGCTTTGCTGTGCTGTCTCCTGCTTTCATTTTTAATGCTGGGAAAGGGTGGGTTCTCTTCCTCACGCCTGTGCATTTTCACCCTGGCTAATGGCTCCTCGCTCAGAAAGGCCCCTACAATGCTAATTGGGTTTAATTCCTGGGATAATTAATGATTCTATTGAAAAACTGAAATGTTGTGGGTGAATTCTGGGTGTAAACAGATAGGAAAGTCAAAGGGACAGAGAGCCCAGAATGAGGCCTTGGGAGAGACTGGGGTTGGAGGAAAGGCTAACCTGAGAGTGTTTCATGGTGGGTTCCCGAGATGGGCACTGTCTGGCCTAAGAGCTCCCTGTGTACAGACAAGGACACAGAAGCACTGAGAAAAGCAGTACAACCAAGGGCTGCCAAGAAGTTGGTGGGGATGGGGACAGAAGGCGCTGGCAGAGCGAGGCCCGGGGAAGAACAGGGGTGGGAGTGTGTGACTTCGGCCTTCCATGGTTCAATAATGTGATAATGGACGTGAGGGCACCTGGGGAACAGCTATCAGCCAGACGTGGGCCTGTAGAAATGTCCTATGGTTGTTTCTCTGGTTGTGGTTACAAAAACCCTGCCTCTGGGTCAGCTAAGCAAATAGCTCATCAAGCCAAGAGGCAGCCAGGTGCAGAAAGGAATGGTGGTGGGCAGGTGGTAGAAGGCCCTGCAAGGCCACAGCCTCTATACTGTCTCTCGCTGTGGATCTTTCTCCTCTCTGGTCCTAAGGGAGACAGCTGGCTGGGGCGTCTCTTGAGGTAAGACCTGTATCTTTCCTGCTTGGCTCACACCCACGAGCCTGACCCTGAAGCGCGGGGAGGGGTAAGAGGTGGAAGAGACATGTGCCCCTTGAACTTCACGGTGACCTGCAGGTTTGGCGCCATTCTGGGGAGGGAGGAGATGGGGCTGGGAGAGGACTGGCTGCCGGGCCGTAGGGTGGGTCCACGTGCCCCCCCGGGGTCCGTGTCGGGGGCCCTGAATCCAGGCTGTCTGGCGGCCAATGGCACCTCACCCTCCCCGTGCCTGACTGAGCTCTTCTCCTTCCCACTCCTCCCTCCCCAGGCCAAACTTTATCAGTCCCCTCTTTCCATCCTGAGGATTCCCTCCTCTGAGTTTCTGGAACCCAGCCCTTGGGCTCCCCATCCTTACTGCAGCTTGCCGGGGAGGCGAGACACGCGCCATCTCCTGTCTGGACTCCTGGCAGAGAGTGCCCGAAGACGAGCGAATGTTTAAGGAGCACTCCCTGTCTAGGCACCAAATGTCCTTTCATCCTCACAAAACTCGCCCAAGAGAGGTCTTACTGTGGCTGCTGGGAAACAGACCCAGGCCGGGCAAGGGTCAGTCCGCGCTGCAACTGCCCAGCGGGTCTGAACGCAAACCTGATCTCGTCGCATGAGTCCTAGCTCTCCGCTGCCCCGGGCTAAGTCTGAGGTGGATCTGAGCTACTCATCAGCCTTCACCATCGGTCCCTGCCTGTGCTCCCAGCTTCCTTGCCTGTCCCTCCCAGGCCGCCACCCTCCACGCTAGCCACCGTGGGAAACACCCACCCTCACCGCCACCAGCTCTGCTCGGGTTCCCGGGGCACCGGCTCCGCGGGGTGGGGGTGTGGAGGACAGACAGTGCTGGGCTCTGGGAGACCGGCTTCTCTGAAGCCCCAGCACCCCGCACGGGGTAGGACCCCCAACCCGTGTCCGCTCAGCGACCTGCGAGCCAGGCTAGAGTCAAATTGCAGAGAGCATATTTGGGGGTTCGGGCTCTGTCAACTTCTCCAGTCACTGGGATTCTTTAATCAAGACTTCTCAGGAAGCTCAGGGTCAAAGGGGGGGGCAGGCTCCCCGGAGAATGCTGAGACCCTCTGTGCCAAGGAAGGCTTCTCCGTAAGAGAAAGGCCGAGAGGCCCCACGCATGGGAGAAGCAGCCAGCTCTGCTGCCCCCAGTGGGAGGCGGGAGGCCCCCTTCCTCCGATCCCCAGTCTGGCCAGCCAGTGTTAGTCCCACCGCTCGGCTCTTCCAGCCCCCTTTACCTTGATGACCCTAGATTCTGGAATGGTTTAAGGAAGGGGCCACCCATTTCTTGGATGCTGAAATGAGACCCAGAAGGGTGAGGGGACTGACTTGAGGCTATGCCATCAATTCATGAAAAGCCAAGGACACAATCCAAGTCTCTTGCCCTTTCTTTTACTTTCTGGGTCCCAAAGGGATGAGGAAGACAGACAGGCTAGAAACTGCCCCTGGCTGAGTGAAGCCTTCTGGGTCGGAGTCTTTGGAGGGTAGGCTGGTGTCCCATCTAGTGCTCAGGGACCAGGCTGGCCTAGACGAAGGAGAGATGGGCACCGTCCCTCCCCCATGCCGCACCCCCCACCCTGAGGTCTCGGCAGCCGCAGGCTGGGCCCCTTGGTGGGTGCGATCGGAGGTGCTCTGGAGTTCACCCCAGCCTGCTCCTCTGGGGAGGGGGTGGGGGAGGGACGGAAGCCTAAAGAAGCAGGTCAAAGCAAATCCTCCCCACGTGCCCCACCTCCACCGAGGGCGGGCAGAGCCAGAGCCTGTAGGACCAGAACCCAGGCGCCCTGTCCTGACACGTCCCGGGGAGCAGCTTCACTGGGAAGTGAGGGAGCGAGTCCAGGGGTTGGGGGTAGGGGTGGGCAGAGCAAGTGAGGGAGGACAGAGGCGGGCAGCAGGGGGCTGGGTGCTCTGCCTCACCTCAGGGGACAGGGGGAGCCGTGCTGGCAAGAGCCAGGGAAAGAGTGGGTTCTAGGGGGGAAAAAAGGGGGGGGGGTCATGAGGAAGCAGTGTTGGCTCAGCGGGTCTTTGGCCCCAGGCCCCCGCCTCCCTGCTCACAGGCTCAGACAGGTCCAGAACGCAGGGCTGCTGGCTGCAGAGAGGGGCAAGGTGAGAAGCCGCCTCACCGTCTGGGGAAGGACCTGGACAATGAGCCACAGCCAACAGGAGGCCTGGCAGGCAAAGGTGGGGGTGGGGTGGGGGCTGCCTGATCTCCCAGCCCCCTCCCTGCCTCCCACCAGGCCTGTTGCCCACCACATTGGGCTGAGGCCGCTGACTGCCCACAGTGGAGGTGGGAGGTGGGGAGGTTGGGGTGGGGATTAGGGCAGGGAGACGCTTTGAAACGAAGACAGCCTGGTGGGAACTGGTTCTTGACTCAAGGCAGATAAAGGGGAGGGTGGGGGATGGCCAGGGCCTGTGCTGGTTTTGTTTTGTTTGTTTTTTTTTTTCCTTTTTTTTTTTTTTTAAATATTTTATTTATTTATTTGACAGACAGAGATCACAAGTAGGCAGAGAGGCAAGCAGAGAGAGAGAGAAGCAGGCTCCCCGCTGAGCAGAGAGCCCTATGCGGGGCTCGATCCCAGGACCCTGGGATCATGACCTGAGCCGAAAGCAGAGGCTTAACTCACTGAGCCACCCAGGCGCCCTCTTTTTTTTTCCTTTTATGAGATGTGAACTCAAGCAATTAAAAATATGCATTTTATTTTACACAATCTGTCCTGCTTTGTCTCTTCATCTTTGCGCTAGCTCTGGTCCCCTCAGAATGGCTGGCATTCCGGGCACCTTTCGTCTTTCCTCTAAAGTGATTAGACCGAGTGTGTCCCTAAGTTTTTACAAGGCTCAGCCCACCTCCTCTGTAGGCTCCCTCAGCCCTAAAAACAAACACGGGTGGACAGTATCTGCGCGTCCTGCCTCCCAGCATTCTAGCAGCAAGTTACTTCCACCCCTGCTGATTGAACACCTCCTTTGTACCAGGCCCTGGGAAGGGTTTCCTGCTTAGGGTCTCAGAAGATTGTCTCTTTCATTCTTACGAGCAAGTACGGACATTCCCATTTCACAGAGGAAGAAACTGAGGCCCAGTGGTTGAGAAATCTGCCAAGTTACTGCACAGCTAGAAAGTGGTTGGCCTGAACCTGGGCTGCAGTCTTCTGGCTTTTGTACACCGCACTTCCTTTCAAAATGAAAACACTCCTTGTTTTTCTGTCTGCTCAGCTAGCCCCTCTCCAAAGGCCAGATTCCAGCTTTCTACACATGCAGTGTCTAACTCAGGGCCTCGCTGGCTGACATTTGCAGGTTCTCTGCAGCTCTGCTTAAGAGAATAGGAAGAGTTTCCCCGGAGGACAAGGTGGGCACCAGAGGTCACAGCCTGCCCGGGGTGGGTCTCCTCCCAGCCCGTTCTGGGAGCAGGGAAGGGAGCAAAGACTGGGGCTTTGGAGTAGCCGAGTTCTCATTGCGGACCCACTGGTGCCTGGACAGGTAGCGGGGACCACACCTGCCCAGCCCATCATGCTGCCTCAGGCACCAGCTGGCAAGGACTACCAAATGGACTTGGGCAAGAAAGCATGTACAGGGAAAGGCAACATTGTGCCTGACCCTCTGGGCCAGGGGGCAGCAGCAGAGGCATGCCCAGCCAGAGCTGCGGGCCAGAGCCTCTGAACCTCCCAAGCAGAAGTCAGAGAGAAGGGCTGTCATACTGTCTGTCCTCTGCCTCTGGTAAGGTTTTACCCTAACAACTTTGCCCAGCTGGCTAAGTAAATCTTTCCACCTAGTAGGAGATCCTACCTGGGAAACAGCTCAAATGTTCTACACGCTTCCCTGATGGGAGTTCTTCCTGGTGTCTGTCTTCAATTCCTCCTCTTGCAAAGGAAGCACACTCTGTCCTGGGGTGTCTTTGAGCCTGCTGGATCAGGTACCAGAGCTGCAGACTGGGCAGGTCCTCCTCTTAAGGAGACGGCATGAGGGGTAGGGAGGGGATTTGGGTGGCAGACAGACCTGGTCTGGGCTCTTCCACTCACTGGTAGTTGGGACTTAGTGAGCCTAATTCCTCATCTGTGAAATGGACTTAATATTTTAGCAATAAATGGCTACAAGACTTCAGTGAAATCGTGGACATGGTAAGTGGGACACAGAGGAGGTGATCAGGACATGGCAGCTGGTGTGTGGATACTCTGAGGTCACGGACAGAGCCAATAAGCTGAGATCCCTGCCCTAGACCGGGGCAGGCCCTTATCCTGAAGACCACCGCCACTCCCATCTGTCTGGATTCTGGAAGCTGCCTTATGTCCTCCTGCACAATGAGCAGCCTTAAAGCTCCACATCAAATCTCAGAACCTCAACTGCTTTTCCCTCCCCAATCGGCAGCCTCACTCTGGCCTAGCGTGCCTGGCCTGGACCTGGAGTCCTATGGCAAGTGGGGACCTAGGAGTGCTCCGTCAAGTGCCACAGTGTGCTCCCTGCAGAGGGTCAGTGGTGGTATCCTGTGCCTCTACCAGTAAGCCTCCTGGGTGGGTGCCAACACCCAGTATCCACACCATGGGCCCTGAGGATGCAGAGAGAGGAAGGACCGGGGCACCAGATGTTTGACATGGTGGGCCAAGGGGCTTCCTCCAACCTCCTTCTCCAGTTTTAGGAGCCTAAGAAAGTTCCGAGTGTTCTTACGGGAACTCTGGGGCTCCCTCACGCATCCGGCCAGCAGATGCCAACGATGCCAGCTCCTCCCTCTCTGTGTCCTTCTCGGCACCACCCAGGCCAGCCGCACCCAGCTCCAGTACCCAGCCCCAGTCCTGGAGGGCGGAGGCCCCCACCTCAGCTGCCTGCCACACCCCTGCTCCCTAGCATGCTGGCGGGCTGGCCCGGCCGGACCTCTGGGGTGGCTGGAGTCACAGGATGGCCAGGAGGGCCCCATTCCAATGGTTCTCCCTGCTTGCTTGTCACCCACAAACATGCGAGGGAGCGTGGCAAGAGCCTGGGGTAGGGCGTTTTGAAAGACACTTTACGGACTCACTGGGCACTGACTCGCCTAGGTCAGGAGTCCTTCACACACCACCTTCCAGAGCAGGGGCTCGGAGACAGCTGAGGAAGTGGAGGCTCGCAGCACCTGAAAAACCAGGTCCCCCGTACCACGTCCGCCACCACCCCGCTCACTCCTCCTGGGCGAGGCCTCCGGAACGCGACTGCTTTCCGGGAAAACCCAGAGCTGCTCTGGACCCGTCCCCTGCCTGTACAGTGGGGACTGCAGCCACCAGCCCACCTGCTCTTGCCGGCTTTCTGGGGACATCGACCAGGACAGGCTGTGCAAAGAGGGCCATGTGGCCAGATGAGAGGGGCCTAGAACTACTACTGTTCCACGATGGGGGGATGCGGAACAGGACTGTGTCACCCATGGGGGCAAGGTATGTCCTGAGAGCTTTGCCAGGAGGCCTACGGGGGTGGGGGTAGTGACTTGCCCCTGGACCTGGGCCCTGTGGTCTGGCCACCAATGGCCTATGTCCCATCCCATCCTGCAGGGACACCTCACTGTCAGGCTGCCAGCAGCTCCTCAGCCCGTTCTTGGCTCTGAGGGTCCCCGACATGACAAATTCATTGTGTGTTGATGTCATTTCCCTAGCACTATCACCAAGTTCATGAAAGGGGCGGGGCTGGGAGTCAGGAGACCTAGGTTCTAATCCTGATGCTGCCATGATCCAGTGAAGCATGTGACTTGCTCTGTCTGGGCCTCAGTTTCCTCATTTAAACACACATGAGCTAGTCCGCTCATGCTTCCTTCAGGTTCCCTCCAACTTGGCCTGCCTGGGAGTCTCTGCTCTGCAGCCAGCCCCCGGCAGGCTCCAGGTGCAGAAGGCAACAGGCTCTGGGGCCTCAGGGGCACGCTGCTGGGAGGGGGGTGTTCACTTCCCTGTTCCCGGCGGGGCTGGGAGCTGCTGGCTGGCAGACGGGGAACCTCGGGGACGCTATCGCTGTGCAAAAGGACAGAGAACAAGCTGGATTTTGCAACTCGGAGGGCCTGCAAACAAGGCGCGGCGAGTTGTCAAGGGCTTCTCCCGCACCTGGTGTAGGGGGTAGGGGGTGTCTCTCAGCGCTGGTTACTCGCTAAAATGACAGGGCTGGGCCCTGTTCTGGGACGAGGGCGGGTGCACCAGGGAAGCCGCCAACTCCACACAGTGAACCAGGCTCTTGCCTGAGTCCAGCCACGGCCAGCACAAGAGCTGGTGCTTGGGTAGCTGGGAGGCTCCCAGCGGGGAGACCTTGAACTCACGCCCAGGAAGTGAGGCGTCTGTTAGTAAGCAAGCCTTCCGCAGCTAGTCAGGTGTCAGACCCTGCAGAGCCTGGGGTGGGGGTGGGGAGGGGACACAGGCCAGGGAACCGAGCACTTGCACAGGCAGCTGAGTTCTGATTCTGCCTCTGCACTGATTCACCGTGTCGTCTCTGTGAGGGACCTACCCACTCTGGGCTTCCTTTCTGTCCCCCATGACACCAGAAACCAGTGATCACTCTGAACAACTCCTGAGATGACTGTCAGGGTCAACCCCAAATGCCCTCTGACCAGACAGGAACCCACCCACCTTTCCAATGCTGGCGTTCCATCCCCCAGCAGCATCGAGGGCTGACCGCACG
Source organism: Meles meles (assembly GCF_922984935.1). Taxonomy (NCBI): domain Eukaryota; kingdom Metazoa; phylum Chordata; class Mammalia; order Carnivora; family Mustelidae; genus Meles; species Meles meles. The sequence goes on along the minus strand of NC_060073.1, from coordinate 104,434,835 downwards.
GGGCAGGTCCTTGTTGTCCCTTTGCCTCCCCCCTCCCCAGCCCTGCAGGAGGCAGGCACTGACTCGGTCTCCCGGATGACATGCCAGGAGCTCAGACCAGTGAGTAACAGAGACGTGGTCCTGGGTCTCCTCAGTACCATCCACGAAGGGACTCAGCACCCCAGGGCAGTGGACAGGACGCCTCTGTGGGGCCCCCCTCAGCAGGGAGTCCCTAGAAGGGGACCTCGAGGACCCAAAGTCTGACTCCTGCAGACTCCTCCCTTCCTCCTGCTCAGGGGGGCATCTGCAGAGGAGACGAATCTGGGGGAGATGTTAATTAGTTCTGACAAATTAATAAAGAAAGCCTAATTTATTCTCCGGATCTAATTTCCTTCCCTGTGCTTTATTTTCCTGCCCAACAAGCTGCTTGCTCAGGAAACCGAGGGAAAGAGGCAGTGGCGGCGGGGTCATCGGAAGACGGGTCCGGCTCAGATGAAGCTGCCCCCTCCTGCCCCCTCCCTGCACCACCCCGCCCCTCCCCTCTGGTGCTCCGGGAAGCCAGCCCCAGACACTAAGCTGTCAAACCACTCCCAATTATCTCCCTCTATGCCCGCAGGCTTCAGGGGCGACAGTGTAGCAAGCTGGCGTTGACTCATTCTGTCACCGGCCTGCCCTGCTTGGGAAAATGCAATTTAATGAAGTCCAAAGGCAGGGCTGGGGCAGATGGGGTCCCAGGAAAAGGGTGGTGCTAGCCTGGGGATGGCAGATCGTGTCCCCTTTCTGCGGTCCTCCGTCCGTCTGATCGTAGGTATCTCATCTTCGGTGCTCAGCCAAATGCCAGCAGGAGGGGTCGTCCTACGCTTCCCCTGCCTCCACTCCTCTCTTCTGCAGCTCTGAGCAACCGAGGCATTGACCTTCCCCGTAAGGGCCTCTACCTCCCTTGGCTGCCCGCTTTAATAGCGTATGGTCATGACAGCTCGGAAATTCTTTCCGCTGTTTCATCTTGATCGCTTCTGCTGAAAGGCAAGTGCGTGTCCCCAGGCCTTTTGATACAGAAACCGGGAGAGGGTCAGCCGCCGCCAGACACTTCCAGGCCAGGGTCGGGGAAAGAGGCTGTCCCGGTGCTGGTAAGCCAGCTCTGGTGCTGGAGGACAGCGGGTCTTCCCTCTGGATTTGGGTTGGTCTGGGCCTGGCCTCACCACTCGCACCCTCCTGTTCTCTCTAGGTATATAGCAACGAGGCCCAGCTCCAGGCTCCTGGGTTCAAACCCCAGCTCGGCCACCGGCTAGTGGTAGGGCTTTAGACTGTGTTTGTTTCCTCTGTACACAAATGAACAATGGTAGTAACTTCCTCCTAGGTCGCTGGGAAGATGGACAGACTTGTGTGAGCAGAGCATCAGGAGTGGAACCTGGCACAGAGGAAGTGCTCAGCAAACATCAGCTCGTGCAGCCGACGCCGCTGTGCCTGCCAGGCCCCTCGAAGCCCCACGGTTCCTCTTGATGCCAGACCCCCACACCTGCTCTTCCTTCTTTTTCCTCTTTCTCTAGCGTCCCTCATCCTTTAAGTCCCCTTAGACGGGGTCAAAGCTCCTTGCTGTGTGTGCCCGCCAGGCCATCCCCTTTGGCCATTGCTACAACCGGTAAGAACTCACTTACGGTCTGTCCTCTCCCAGACAGGCCACAGCTCTGTGAGAACACTGCCGGTGCTTCCGGCCAGCACACCAGCACACCGCCAGACCCGCCCACAGCTCAACCACTCAAAGCCAATGTTGGGCGGCAGGACTGGGAGGCCAGGGGCCATCATCGCTTCTTATGCCCCAGTAGAAAGGGTCTGGGATGGGAGCAGTTTTGAGAAATGCTCCTGGCAGGGATAGAGGGGGCCGGTTCTGAACACAAGCTTCCCTGCCTGGCTCCATTCTGGGCCCTACGTGCCGGAGGCCCTAAAAGTAGTTGGGAAGGGTTTTCCTGCTGGATGCCAAAGAGACAGAGCAATAGCTCACAGCAAAGGCAGTCAGACAACTCTAGATCTCAGAGCCCAGCTGGCTCCTGGGAAATCACAGCACCCCATCTGGGGCCCGTCCTGGTCTCAGAGGGCCTTGGACTTGACCAAGTGCTGGAGGACCGCCGTGCGTCCTACACGCATCTGCCATGCGCCAAGGATGGGCCAGAAGAGACCGCACAGAAACAACCAATCTGCCCTTCTCGCTGGGCAGACAAGGATACTGGGGCCAGGCCCTGCCTAGTGGGACTTGGCCAGCAGGCGGCTGAGGCAGGGCTCCTAACTTTGAGGCTGATGCTCTTTCCCTGAAAGCGTGTGTGGCTCACAGTAGCAAACCCACTTTCTGTCCGATTCCCATATTTGATTCCCGTCACCCTGGATTTCTGTTAAAGTCACTGCCCCGTTCAGTGCTCCCAGTGCGGTCCCAGAAGGATCAGTCACATACAGTGCAAGGCGCCAGGTTAAAGCCAAGGTGTGCTAGGCTCTTCCAGACTGTCCACTCCGCTGCACCTAGGCCTCTTGTCCGAGACCGGTCCCTGATCCCCCCAAACCTCCCAGACTCTGCTCCTTCGGGAAGCCAGCCCATGGGAGTGCCACCAGCTTCTGGCTCACCGACCCTGCCTTAGCACCCACTGGAAGGAGTGGCTACTCAAGGGCACACGGCGGGCTTTCCTGGTTGCCATCATGTTTCTGCACGTGAGCTAGAGGGCAGGGCGGTCTCCCTCCTCCCTCTGGATCTTTCCCCTGGACCACCCCAGTGTTTCTGGAGATGGAGAGAACCCAGAGAAGGGAGAGAAGAAGGGCTTCCGGGCACAGAGGGCCGTCCTCAGTGTAAAAAGAGGTTCCCTGGACCCTTTTTCCGTCTCCCCATCCATGGTTTGGTTTCCTAAGCCATGTGAGGGCTCAGAGCAGGTCTGAGTATACCCCGGGGCAAGGACAGGCCCGGGAGGTGCCGAGAACGCCCTGCCACACACCCAGCTAGGAGCACTCATGCAGAAACGGGGCTGCAGATTCAGCTGAGTCCGTTGGCTTGCCAGGGACAGCAGCGAAGGAGTGCGAGGGGACCCAGCAGAGCTGGGACAAGGGCAGCAGGCGGTCAGCAGGAGCGAGGCCAAGGCACAGACTGCCCTTGGCGGTGGGTGGAGAGCTACTTCCAGGACGAGACAGCCTGCATCCCTGGCCCGAGGCTAGGGGAGGCCTTGGACATTCTTCCGCTCACAGCCTGGCGGGAGTTTCTGTGGCAAATGTAGGCAGGGACGGCTGAGCGCCTGCCATGCCACGCCAAGTGGGACTCTCCCTGAACTTTCCTCGAGTGTGAGACGGGAAAACCACCCTGGTCTCTGCAGGCTACAAGGGGGGCAGGGGACCATTAGTAGATGCTGTCACGCCATGCAGGAAGGGGGGGGGGGCACCTCCCGGGGGGCAGGGGCTGGTCAGGCTCAGCTCCTGGAGCACACTGTGGTGGGCAGGATTTTTAAGGAGACCATACGTGTGTGTGTACGTGTGTGTGTGCGTGTGCGTGCTTACAGAGGCCCATTTAAGGTAAAGGGTGGCCAGGAAGGCTTCACTGAGAGGGGACATTTGAGGCAAGAATCAAGAGCCGACCATGGGTCTGTCTTGGAGAAGAATGTTCCCCGGGCTGAAGTTCGAGGCGGCAGTGTGCCTGGGAAGTGTGGCTGGTGTGGCTGGAGGGGAGGGAGGCAGGGACTGGAGGAAAGAGCCCAGGGTCCTCTGGGAGCATGCAGAGAGGGGAGCACGGTGTGGACTAGGTCTGAGGGAACACGCTGGGATAGGAGGCAGGGGCGCTAGGAGGGAGGCTACTGCAATCATCCGGGACATCTCAGCAGCCTCAGCAAAGGTGGGGAGGGAGAGCCAAGGGCCCAGGGGTAGGGGCGGGGCAGAGGGGGCAGCATCCAGGCCTCAGGAGCCCACCTCTCCAGGTGAGACAGCCGGTGCACACGCCCTCTTCCCACAGACAAGCAGTTCTCCCATCCTGGGCCTGAAAGGGAGGTGGGAGGGGCAGGGGTGAGGAGGAAGGGCCTGCACAAAACAACGGCCTTGAGCCAAGACAAGAGAGATGCTTGTTCCCCTTTATTTATGATAGTTGTTGGGAGACAGAAAGCCAGCCCTCCCCCTCCCTCCACCTTTCCCTGCCATCCCCACCTCTTCCCTGGGCACAGGCTTTCCTCTGACACACAGAGATCAAATAACTTTTCACTCAAAGGGAAAGATATTATCTCCCCTTACAATTCAGCACCAACACCAGCAGACCGACATCCCCAGATTAAAAGGCAATTAGGCAGCTTTGTTTTTGCAGGGGCTGAAGGTCTGCCTGGCACCCTTCTTGGGAACTGGATCCCACTATGGGGAGGACCAGTGGCTCTGGTGACTCCCCTCAGAGAAGGCTGCTGGCCCCGCCTGGGTCCTACCCCCAGCCCAGCCCCCAGGGGCAGGAAGGACGCCGCCTCCCAAAAGAGAGACACCTCCCAAAAGAGAGACACCTCTGTAGCTTTTCTCTGCAGACCCTTGCCCTTGGAGAGTGAAGGCTAGGTGTGTGATCCCCCCTCCCTGAAAATGTAGTACTGATGGCTTTCAAGTCTATTTCAAAGAGATAGTATGGACCTGCCCCCGCCAGGGTTTCCAATCTTTTGGAAAGGACATAAAAGATGAGGAGAGAAGGGACCACGGCTTCTTCCCTTGGTCCACTGTGCTGATGGTGCACGTGGGGTCAAGGCCCACAGCCCCTTCCTAGCATCTATGTCCCATCTCATCGAATTTCCCCGGAGTGGGTGGTATCACCATTGTTTTCACGCTCAGTAGTTCAATATTCATAGATGCAGAAACCGAGGGTCAGAGAGGTGGGGTAGGTTGTCCAAGGGCTCAGAGCCAGTATGCGGCCGGCAACCCTAATCCCCCCGGGCCCTCAAGTCCTCCTCACGGGGCTGGCTGAGGAAGGGGAGGGTTTTAGAATCATCGTTTGCCTTCCTGTAGTTTCCGTTGGCCGAGGACAGTAGGATCTTGGCCAGCCTTGCCAGCTGGGGTGGGCCAGGGGACGTCCATCCACCCGTAAGTGGTCCTTGAAGGATGCAGAGCTTTTCATCAGGCACAAGTACAAAGGCCACCATGCGTACCTTGTCATAAAGCTCCCAGGGCAACTGGGCTTCCCCGCCCCTCCGCCCCTAGCCTAAACATCATTGTGCGCCTCCTCCCTCCCCCAGACTGGGCTCCCTCCTCCAGGATATTGTAGGCTCTCTCCTGCCTTTGGGTTTTTGCATAAGCCGTTGTGTCTGCTGGGGGTACCCTCCTCTCCTGTACCCACCACTGCCCTTTTCTAGCTAAGGGCCACACTCTGCTCTCTTCTGCTGTCCCCCCTCCTTTTGCCAAAACTTCCACCCCATCTCTCATGCCAGTGACCACGAAGGTGCTCCACAAAGGCTGTCTAACTGAGGGGACGACCCCTCCCCACCTTCTCTCACCTCTGAGAATCCATAAAGGCAGCTTTCAGACCCAGCCATGCCACCCCCCACCCCCACAACCGCGCCGCGCCGTCCAGTCCCTGCTAGGTCAGGTCGCCAAAACCTCCCCTCCTTTCCAGGTCCTTCTCCGGGGTCACCTCTCCCTGATGAAATCTACTGGCCCTGGCTTTCCTATTCCCTTCTCCCGTGCCAAGTGCGTACTCCAAGTCCAGCACCGTACCAGCCTCTCTTGGGCAGAAGTGACCGTGGTGGCGGCAAGAGGTGGGAGGGCAGAGGGATAAGAAAGAATAAGGCACTTTCTTTTCCTCCGGAAGCTCCATCCAGCAGGGAACTCACCCATGCAAACAAATGATTACTGAGTTAAGTGCTGTGTTTTGTTTTTTGAAACTATGAACCCAAAGCCACAGGAGTCCAAAAGGAGACATGATCCTCAGGGTGATAGCAGACAGGAGAAGAGTGAGGTTTTTAGCTGGGTCCGACCAGCAGGAGTCCCTCAGAGAGAGAAGAGGGAACCAGAAGAGATGAGGTTGTCTGAAAGCGTCAGCTGATAAAGGGTTCTGTCCACAAGGGTCTGCCTGTCTTCTAGCCACCAGAAACCACCGACACCCCTTCGCGGTGACACCGCGAGAGGGCACGGGACTGCTCTGTAAAAAGCGTCGGCCACAAAAAGGCCACACGGTGTGATTCCATTGATGAAAAATGTCCAGAACAGGCAAATCCAGAGACGTGCAAGCAGATCGCGGTTGGCAGGGCTTGGGGTGGGGCAGCTGAGGGGAGAACGGGGAGTGGCTGCCAAGGCGTACAGAGTTTCTTTTTGGGGTGATGGAAACATTCTCTGTCAGCAAGTGGTGACGGTCACCCAACTCTGTGAATGTACTAAACCCCACTGCGACTTTAAGTTGACTGTAAAGGGCGACTTTTAGGGCCAGTGAATTTCTGTCTTGAGAAAAAGAGCAGAGGCCATGGAGTGGGATGGATGGTGGGGAGCCAGAGCCCACCCCTGCCCTGAGGGAGGCAGGCCGGCCACTAGGAGGACTCCGCAAGGCTGCGGCACCCCCACACGGAGGGGTCCCCTCCTGGAGCCATGACCCGCTACTGCCTGTCAACTTCCTCCCTCCGTTGGTCAGGAGGGATTCTGCTGGGCTGGAGCGCAGGGGAGAGACCCTGGGACCACTGCCCCACCGGGGGCGGCTCCCCCTACCCCCACGGGCAAGAGGCGTGGCTGGCACCTTGTTCCTGGGACCTGACCAACAGACAGGTCACCTGACCAAGGCACGCCACTTATTTCTGAAGACAGGCAGATCCCCTGGTAATAGAGCAGGCAGGGAAGAGGCTTTGCCATAGACGGGGAAATTAGGGCAGAAAATAACACCATGAAAACAGAAGTGTCCAGAAATAGGAGGGAAAGAGGCTTGCTCACATTCCAGTGTGTGAAGACCTATCTGAGCTCCTGCGCATCTGAGGCGGTCCCGCGGCAGGGCCCCCCACATTTCTCTACTGGGTTCCGAGTTCTTCGATGTGCCCGGCATGTGGGGCTGGGCGGGGGGGATGGTCCTGAGTGTCCACAGCAGGGCTGGGAGGGAGCACTCATTCGCAAGGGCTCTATTCTCAAAGCCCTGTCGCCTGGAAGCTCTGGGGACTGAGGTTCCCTGGACATCTGGATGGGGGGGGGGTGCATCAGCCATCAAAAGTGGGTTGAAATTTCTGAGGCTTGTACAGTGGTGTGTGTGTGTGTGTGTGTGTGTGTGTGTGTGTGTGTGGTCCCAGTTGAAGGAGATTTTGAGATTTTGAGATGCCCGGATGGGGTGAGGAAGACTCTGGAGGCAGGGGAGACTGAGGCTTGAAAGTACAAGCAAACACCACAGGCTCTGATGTCCCCTGATTCCCCTTCCAGTCCTGGGGTGGGCAGAGGGTAGGGCCGGCTCCCCGGTCTACGCAGGCGGCCGGTGCTTATGAATGACAGCTGGAGGAACCCAAAGCAGCCTGAGAGAGCAGGAGGGTGACACCCGGGCTCCGGACTCCCTAGCTGGCAACAGAGAGCTTTATTCCTCCTCTGGGCTTGGGCCCCAGGGCAGGGCAGAGAGGAGAAGGCGAGCCGGAGCAAGTTGGAGGGGGAGGACCTCACTGATTTTTTCCCAGCATCCCCCAGGCCACTTCTCTCACCACAAACCTCAGTCTCAAGCCACTTGGTTGTCATGGAAACAGGCGGAATAGAACAGATGGTCTCCACTAGTCAAATTCCAATTAAACAGGGCAGAGATGGATCGAGAAGGGGGTGTGAGGTGACTAGGCCATGGAGGGCTCTGGCCCCAAACCCAGCCTGCCTGTCCCAGGCCACCCCACGATGAACAGGAAGCTCCTGGTCCCTTCCGGCAGACCAGGGGCTGGGGTCAGGACATTTCAGGAGGTGAGTTGAGAAAGCTGCCCGGAGGAGAGTCACCACACCGTCCCCTCTGTCTTTACCCCTTCTCAAAGGTGCAGGGGAGGGCTGCAAGTTGAGGGCACACCACTGTGGAGAGGGGCCGTGCTGGGGACACACGTTTAAATCTATAGGAACACTGGAAGAGAGACACACGCGTGCATACGTGTACACACAAATACACTTGTGCAACACAATCGTGCGTCCGTGTATACACACATACATATGTGCCCATTCACAGGCTCGGACACACTGGAAGTGTGGCAAAGCCATGAACCGGCCATGAACACTCTCACAACAGTACAAAGAAAATGCTTTGGAAAACAGAGTAAGCAATTATTTCCATTTATTTCATAAACATGCATTAAGAAAGTAGGAATTAGAAACACACACACACACACACAGACCTGCACACCATGCGGTTCCATGGAGGCTCAAGGACACAGGGCACGTTAACTAGTAGTGCAATCACTGTGCTATGGCGGGAAGGCTCGCCGAGTGCCATGGAAATACTGGGGAGGAAATGATGAATTTGGGGCAGGGGATTAGAGAAGAGTCTTGAAGGACGAGAAGAAGCTGGCCAGGCCATGAGGCAGGGCCCTCACCAAGCAGAGGGACAGCGGGAACAAAGGCCAGGTGGGAGGAAAGGTGGGAAGCAGCGTGCGGAGGGCACGAGCCCCTTGGGAGTGGGGTCTGGCTGCCATGCGCGGAGGCTTGCCAAGCACACACACCTGCCTGCGGAAACCACACACCCGTGCACAACTTCACACTCGCAGCCACCGAGCCCCCCCCCACCCCGTTCCTAGGGCTTGACGCATGAGAGATACCTAGTAAATGTTAACTCCAGGAGAAAAGATGCTTTTGTTTGCTGCAAACACCATGAGGTGGGTACAGGAGGTGTTGGGAGAAAGGGAAGCATCAAAAGTTTGTACATCTTGGCTATGGGGTTTACACAAAGTGCCAAGAACCCAGAGAGGTGTGCGGAAGAAGAAACCTCATAGCTTGCTAGGGGCTGAGAAGGAGGGAAGCCCGCCAGCTCCCATCAGTTTACTGTGCATTTATGGAGCGCCTACTGTGTACAAGGCACTAAGCGAGAGCCTGCAGAGATCTTAAGACTGAGTCCTCTCCTTCAAAGAGCCATGTGTCTGGGGCGAGGGAAGGAGAGAAAGTACTACACAGCACAGTAGGTTCTTGCTACCGTGAGACCCTAGACCAGTGGTTCTCAATTGGGGTGACTCTGCCTGCCGGGGGACACTGTGCAATGTCTGAAGACATTTTTTATTGTCACACGGGGGGGGGTGGGGGGTGGGGGGTGGGGGGTGGGGGAGGACGCTGCTGGCATCTACTGGGCGGAAGCCAAACACCCCACAGCGTACATAGAGCTCCACATAAAGAAGAATGATCTGGCCCCACATGTCAGTGGTGCTGGCTGGGGTTGAGACACCCGGTGTAGACCACGGAGCCTGTCCTTAAGCCAGCAGCCTGAGAGAGCTTCAAATAGAGCAGGAGTGGACAGGCGGCACAGGAATGGGGAGGAGCCCCCAGGATGTCTCAGAGGGTACGGGTCCTGGGACTGGGGAGGCGTCCTGTAGAAATGAAACCACTAGGAACTGACAACAAACCGGATACCGGGGATGACGGAGGAGTCCCAGCTCTAGTCAACGGTAGAATTTGGGTTCTATTAGGAAAGCTGGCCTGGGGTGCAGGTCAGGCCGAAATCGGACAGAACAGATTGGGGGATTGTTTGCTTAAGTCCAAAACCCTCCACAGGGCCTTCCTGGGCCCTCACATGGCCACAGGCCCCCATTCCCCATCTGCTCTTCCGTGGGCACCCCAGTATGGCCTCCCCCAGGCTGGCCTGCTCACTCTCCTCGGCCACTTCAGTTACTCCCGCTCAGACGCCCAGCCTCAAGGTCACTTCCCCAGGGCAGCCTCTCCCAGGTTAGGGCTTGGTGGCCCCTTCACAGCCCTGTGCATGCCTGAATTGGTCGGAAAATTCTCGAACTGCTCTGCACATCAGTCCAGCCAGCCGGGAGGACACCTGTTTGGGGTACCACGGTGCATCACTACCACGGTGCATCACTACAAACTCGTGGGAAGGATAAAAACAGGCAGAAGAGGCTCGCCCGGGCCCTGGCTTTGACCTTACCTCCTTTCCCACCTCCCTTTCCCTGCCCACTGGACTTAGAGAAACAGGTCTAGAAGGAGCTGTTCCGGCAGCCATCAGGGTGAGGCAGCACCCAGGACCCTGAGGGAGAGAGAGGCACAGAAGCCTGCACAACCCAAGAGGACGGTTTCTAGCAGTTAGAGGCGAAAATGTCACCCAAATACTCAAACTCAAGGACACACGGCCTCCCTCTCCTCCTCACCCCTGCACCGCTGATCCGCTTCCATTTGGGGAGTGACCTGGTCTTCAAGTGCCCCCCTAAGGCACACGAGTCGCAGAATAAAGCCTTTAGCCTTAGTTTGAGCTGCTTAAAGTACTTTTTCCCCCGACAGTACCTGGCACGTGCCGATAGCATCTGTTGACTTGCTGACCTCACCTCAGGGATGAGGGAGGCCTTCCCCGCAGGGTCACCCCGCGACCGAGCTGGCCAGCAGCAAGGTCTGCTAAGTGAGTCAGGAGGGGTCAGTGGCACTGCCCAGGAGAGCAGCTGGAGGGACTTCTGGGGTGGTCTGTCGCAGGGCCTGCCCTTCCAGCCGGAAATATCCAGGGGCGTCCAAAGAGCCTGTGGTGGGGAGGCTGGCTAAAGCAGGCCACTAATCTCTCTTGAAGATTAAATACCACACTCGCTTGCTCCTGGGGCCAGAAACCAGCTGGGGGAGGGGGCTGCCCAGGGCCGGGGTGTGGGTGGGGGAGGGGGAGGGGGGCTGAAATTGGGGAAAAACCCACCAATGATTAACCAGAGCTACTAATTATTAACCAGCTAGACTCTTGGACTTGAGAGCCCCATTTCTGGCTTCACCCCTTCCGTGTCAAATCCCAAGCACCCTAGAACTCTGCACCCCGCCCCTCCCTCCCCCCAGAGATTATCTCCAGCCTGGCCTTGCTCTTTATCTTCCAGTGACCCACCCAGTGGCCGTGGCTGGGGAATGTCAACCCCTACTCCCAGCCCTGCCCAGGGTGCTGGTGCAGCCTGGGATGACAGTGACGGAAACCGGATTTGGGCTAGGTCTGGATGACCCGAAGGCAGCCTTGTCCTTGGGATCCTGCCCTCCTCCCTTCTAATCCCAGCCCCCACGCCCACCCTACCCTACCCCCGGAGGGTAGCTCCGCCCCTTAGATCTCCCTGTTTAGCCTCAAGGTTTGGCAAGGGGGGCGCTCCCAAAGCTTCTGCTGGGGGGGGGTCTGATGATGGGGAGGGTGAGGAGGGTGGCAAGCTTGGGGGACATGGGAGAAGGGGCCCTGGAGCTGGGTAGGGGAGAGGCATGTTGAGGCTCCAGAAGGAGGCTTTTGGGGTTACCTTTAGGATAAAGAGAAGCCCAGACTCTGCAGGGACGAATGACTCCTTTAAGCCACAGCCAAGGGAATCCATGGCTAAGTCAGCCTCATCTGAGAAGCAGAGTGGGTGGGTCACTGGGGTCTGTGGCCCCGGGGTGCCTTTGGTGGCTGGATGGTGGGGACGAGCTGCCCACAGGGTGGCAGACAGTATCACAGAGTCTGTACCACAGGTCCGACGGCGGGGTGCCTCACCCTGCCACACGCCCTGGCTCGCCCTCCTAGTGCCGCGACTTGCCACGGAGCCGCTGCCCCATGTCGTGAAACACTAATGGGCAACAGGAGAAGCTGCCAGGAGGTCACAGCACGTGGGCATCCCTGCGGTGCGCTGCCTCCCATGGGGGACCCCGCCCATCCCCATGAGGGCACAGGCTGCTGGGAGGAGGAGGGGCTGCTCCCGCTGTCTCCAGGGTGAAAAGAAGCCAGGCAGAGGGTCCAGCTCCTCACCCCCTCCCCACAGCCCTCTCCGCTGTCCTCTCTGTGCCCGGAATCTGGGCAGTATGCTCCCTTTCTCAGGCCCTTCTCTCCCCATCACCAACTTAATTCCTTAATTCCCACTGGAGATAAGCGGATCTTTCACTGCAATTTATTGTTAATCCAAAGGAAAACAGGGTTCGGAAGGGGTGAGGGGGAGGTGGGGAAGCATGAAGGCGGCCAGCCCGCCGCTCTGCCTCCTCCCGGGTCCCTGGATGGCTGCAGTGGCTGCTGCGGGATCCCAGGCCAAACCCCCCCGGGGGCAGAGCAGCCTCCACTCAGGGGCCCCACACCCGCCGCTGGGGATCTCGACAACCTGGTTCCATGGAGAGCGCCTAAGATGGCACAGTGGGCTCAGAGTTGGCCAAAAGCACCCAGGGGAGAGAAGACCGAGAGTGGGGGACCCTCTGTAACCGCTGGAAGTATACCACACACCAGATCAGATGTGCTCCCCATGAGCCCAAAGGAGGCAGAGACAGGAGTCAGGGCAGGGGAGCGGGGGGGAGGGGGGTGTGTTGGGGGGGCGCTTCGGACATGCAGATCTCAGTGCAGAGAAGAAACCGGGGAACTCAGAGCTGACAGGGCTTCCGTGGAGGGTGCTGAGTCCCCTGTCATCGGGGATATTCATGCTGAAGCTGGATGTTCAACCAACCGGTGGGGATGGGGTTGAGGGGTTTTAAGTGAATGGGCGTTTCATTATCCCTTCTCCTTCCAGGGCCAGGTTTCTTCCGACTTCCCCTGTCTATCCTCTCCTGCCTTCCCCTGCAGGGAATGGGGTTACCCTCAGCTGACAGCCCACAAGGCCCCAGCTCCCTCTTCCTATCTCCCAGCCAGGCCAGCGTCCGTCCTGTGGGCATTAAGTGACAGCACCCTAGGGTGTCACTGGCTGTGTGTGAGGCCAGAGGGCAGATTCCATCCCTCCCTTGTGGGACTGGGAGCTCCAGGAGGGCCAAAGTTATGCTCAGTGCTCAGTCCCTGCTCCCCGCTCAGCGCGGGGCCCACGCGAGGCACTCATGCCCACACTGTCGAGGGAATGCAGGAATGGATGCCACCACACACCTAGGGCAGAGGGATTCCCCCAAGTGCAGGCACCCAGCATGTTGGGCGGCCAGAAGCCTGCACATGGGATTCGTTGGCTGAGGGCACATAACTCTTGCTTCCAGCTACTCTTTTTTTTTTTTTTTAAGATTTTATTTATTTATTTGACAGACAAGAGATCACAAGTAGGCAGAGAGGCAGGCAGAGAGAGAGAGAGGGAAGCAGGCTCCCGGCTGAGCAGAGAGCCAGATGCGGGGCTCAATCATGACCCAGAACCCTGGGATCATGACCTGAGCCAAAGGCAGAGGCTTTAACCCACTGAGCCACCAGGCGCCCCCCAACTACTCTTAAGGAAGAGAGCACAGGATAGCTCCAAAGAGCCACCAGCAGGCATCTTCTGGGACCATCTGGAGGTGGGGGTGATTTTCCAGGAGCCCAGGGCCTGCTTGGGTGATGTACCCTGCCCAAATGGCAAGGAACCCAGCTGAGGGCCCCTGCAATGTGCTGGGGCAGGCGTCCCAGCCCCGGGGAACCCACCCTCCTCTAGATGTGCGCTCCCTGGGCAAGCAGCAGCCACTAATACCCGGGTGGTGCGAAGACTGACTGTGCCAGGCACGGCGCTCATCACACTGCACGGCTGTCTACCGCTTCTCAGCCTCTCGACGTCGCAGGCCCACCTTCCAGGGGCGGGAACTCAAGTTCAGAGAAGGCAAGACACAGACCCGCATGTGGGCCCGTGTAAGCAGTACCAGACGGAGACCACTCGGCCCCCCCAACAAACAGGGGATTCAATCTGCTGGGGAGAAGAGTCCAACCCATTGTTTGGGATCCTACAGACAAAACAATGATCTGAGACTGACCTTCTGCATTCTCTAACTGGCGGTGGGGGGCAGTGCAGACCCTGCCAGGGACGGTCATGGTCTTTGCCTGCCTCTTTACTCCCACTTCCTGCTCCTGCCCCCAGTATCTAGGCTCTGCCCCTCCCCCGCAACTGGGGGAGAGCCCCCCACGGAGAAAGATGGCAATCCCGGTCTAATCAGGAGCAAACACACACACACACACACACACACACACACACACACACACACACAGCACGTGACCTCATGTGCGCTCTCGCATGCGTAGGCACACACACACACACACACACACAAACCATAAACCTCTCTCATACACACACAGAGGACATAAAAACACTTGTAAAGAAACACATAAAGCCGCACAAATTATCATTACGGCTTGAGCTGTGTACACAAGTGCCAGGGGGTAGGAGCGATGGAGTGAGGGTGGGAGAGCGGAATCGAGCCATTTCCTGGGCACAGCGGGGGCCCTGGTCCCCAGGCAAGCTGCCTGGTGGCCCTGTGGGACCCTGCTCCAGGCTCCCTGGAGGGAAGGGGGAGCCACAGAGACCCTTCCCCTGTTATCGCCCCCGCTGTAGTACTGGGAGGGGTGCTGCGGGCTCCCTCCCCCATCGCCACCCCCCCCACCCCCAGGACAGGCAGGGAGGCCCCTCCTCTGAGTCCCGGGAGGTGACTCAGGTTGGGAAGGGTGCCGGGTGGGCAGGGGCAGGCAGGGCGCCGTTGCCTAAGTTCCCCAAAGACCCATCCATCAATCGAGCGGAGATAATCAGAGTGCTCAGCCGGCCCAGGACACTGATTACTCTCCGGGCACCATAAACACAGGGCATAAATCTGGGAAGGGGCTGGGTAGGAGGGCGCCTCGGCAGCAGGGCTGGCCACCCTGCCTGGGAAGGGAGAGGAGGCCCATCCATCATTCTGAGAGATGCAGCTATCTAGGCCAACGAGATGAGGACAGTTCGGGGGGCGGGGGAGGTGGGCCATCATAATAAAATAATCCGGTGCACTGCGGCTGCTCTGCTCCGGTCTTATTTACACTCGGGGGAAGCCTGGCCCTGCCTCTGCTCCAATTTTTACCCAGGAGCCACTGCAGAAGGCTTCTGCCATTGACTCAAAACTCTCGAAGGACACCTGACCGTCAGAGTAGGGAAGAGGCAAAGGAAATGGCTTGGCAAAGGGCACAGGTGGGCTCCGTAGGGCCTCTGTGCGGACACGTACTTCGTAGGTTTGCACAGGGGTCTGATGGGACTTCAGGGCTCCATCCTACCCTTGCTTCCAAGCCCTTCCTGGGCACAGGGCAGACTCCAGCCTCAGGAACCAATCGCCGAGCTCTGGCCTGTGTCCGGGCCGCAGAGGCTCTGCTGTAATTCAAGCTAACGGAGCATGGGTAATCTAGAACAGCAGAGGGTCTAGGAGGAATTTCTCTTTGGCGTCGAAACATATCAGATGACTGTTTTGCAGCCCAGTTACCTTCCTAATTAAGCAAATCTGTGAGGCCTGAGACCACGTGGTGGCCTGCAGGGGTCAGGGTGTGCTGAGGGCAGCATCGGCCCTGGGACATCGTGGAGAGGACAATCCACCTGTGAGCTATCTGGAGGTCACTCAGTCCTCCGCCACCACCCTCGGAAGCGTCTTGATCTTTCTGCTCCCAAGGCCCTCTTCCCTGGGACAGTTCTCTAGGCTGTGTGTCTGCGGTGCCTCTGTCCCCAGCCCCTGCTCTGAACCTGCCTGGGGCAGAGGAAGCACCAGCCCTTTCATCCCAGGGGATCAAAGCAGCCAGTACAGCTGAGCATCCTAAATCCTCCCCACCTTCCCAGGTCGGGGCCCCTCCCTTGCCATCTTTTGGGAATCTCTGGGTGAGGGCAGGGGAGACCAGAACCTTCCAGAAGCTTAGGATAGGCTGACCCAGGATCAGCTTGCTGAGCTGTGGACCCACCCAGAACCCAGGGCCAGCCTGGGAACACCAGCTGGGGGTAGTTCCCGGAGGCTTCTTTGGGAGAAGCTATTATTACCCCTGGCCCTAGACTCACAGGGCAGTGTGGGAGGAGGCCCCCACGTGGCATCAGTGATGCCCCAAAGCTCAAGGGATGAGAGAGTGATGCTATCGAGACATCTCTCTCCAGCCCAGCCACATCGATACCCCCAAGACATAACAGTGACAGCAGCGGGACCTACCAGGAGGGTAATGATTGTGCTCCTAGAACCTGCAAGGCAGCCGAAGGATACAGCGCTGAACGACTCTGGAGACTCCGGCGATAAGCACTGCTAACTCCCACCAGCTTACCCCTGCACCATCAAAGGCAACAGGGGCGTAAGCAATATGCAGGGGAGGTGGGCATTCTGGACACAAGGTCCTGTGCTGCTCCAGCCTTGGCAAGCTGTCTCTCTCCATCACTGGTCCATCCAAGAGAGGCTGCTTAGCTAAGTGGTCTGATCATGGACATGGGGCCCGACTTCTTGGCTCTGCCACTTACTGGTTAGTAAGTCACTAGTGTGAGTATGGGCGGGCTACCTAACCTCTGCTGGGCCTCATCTGTCCACGTGTAAAAGAAACAGAGAGAAGAGAAGTATCTTTCACATGAGTTGTCAGGAACATTGTTATCACATGTAAGAAGTTTACGACAGTGTCTGCCCCCAAAGCATTCCCAACGGAAGTTCGTAATTACTATCATTGTCTTCAACTGTCCAAGCCACCCACCATGTATCCAGCTGGCATCTACTAGCAGCCCCTGATGTGGCCAAACCTGGACTAGCCCTGGGGACACAGAGATCCATCAGTAACGTACCTGGTCCCTTCGGAGCTCCCAGTCTCGGGGAGAAGAGAAACCCCGGGTCTGGATAACCATATAACAAGATGCGGAGTGGTTAGCGGCACGGGGTGGCATGGATGAGATGCGAGGGGGCTTTGGGATGGGAGAGGTCATCCCCAGCTGGAAGCGGGGTGGGTGTCGTTGGAAGGCTTCGTGACAGAAATGGCTCCATGTCCGTATTCAGACGAGGAAGGCAGGGAAACAGGGGCGCGCATACAGGGGTGTGCTGCTGGGCGGGCCTGGCATGCGGGCGAGGGCAGCAGGACATAAGTCAGGCAGGGGCAGCTGGCGGAGGCTCCCGGGCCTGTGAGTATCCTTCTCATGTGTGCTTTAGGTGCGTCCGTCCAAGAAGCCGCGGGGGCAGACGCAAGCCGGGAGTCAGGGGCCGCTGCTAGAGTCCCGGGAGCAAGGGCGTTGCAAGCAGTCCTTCCCGAGGTGGGGCCCACGTCAAGTGATGGCAAGGCTGGCTTGGCTCTGAGGCACCTTCTCGAACTTCCTCTGCCCTGGCAGCTGACGGCAATTGCCTGCCTGCAAGCCACCAGCACTGAGGGAGGGGGCACTTGGGGTGCTGCTCAGGGCCCAGAGAATGGAGCGCATGGAGGCAGCCTCACCAGTCCCACTTGGGGCCTGCACCCCAGGCCAGCGGTAGACCGGGGCCTTCCCAGGGAGCTCTAAGAGCCCACACAGGTCTCCACTCCCCTTGCCTCTGCAGCAAGGCTGACTCTCGTCTGCCCAAACCGACCAGCCCTCCTATCTCCGCTGACTCACTTGGCGGGCACACCAGCTCATGAGCCAAAGCGTGGGCTGGCCTGCGTGACCCTCCATGGGAGCGCACAAGTGAGCTCGTGTGCCCGAAGAACCAGTTCTTTCCTCCTTAAGACTGAGTTACCGAGACAGGGCAGGCTTCCCTTTGCTCTGGTCTTGTTTTTCACAGTGACTGAGCCCTGGTGGTATTCTGGTGATCGGCCTGTACGCAGAATTGCAGGGGTAAGAGAGATCAAGATAAAGCAGGAGGGGAAGGGGCACACAGGAGAGGAGAGGGGCTGTCAACAGGGACAGGAACCTGCTAGGCAAGAAATAATCCCATCTTTGGTGGGGAGAACCCCAAGGGGGCAGCCACGACTCCATCACAGTCACGGTGGGCAAGTTACTCCACCTCCAGGAGGGACGTGAGACCAGCAAGTCCCTGCCAAGTGCATCTTTAGGGGAAGAAAGATGTTTCCACTGTGGGGTCCCCAGGCTTCTGCCCCCACCTTCTGGGCAGAAGGATGGGCCAGTATTCAAGCTAGGGTGGCTGGGAGGAATCCAGACTCCATCTCTGCAGCTAGTACGCGTCTCTCAGACCTAGGGGCAAGGGTGGGCTGCTGCCTTCTGCCCCCCAGAGGCCCTCTTCCCCAGAATGTGGTTTGCTGAGCTTCTCCGCCAGCTCCTGCCAGACAAAGCACACTCCTAGGGACAGCCCCAGGGTGTGGGAGCTGTGTCCTTCTCCCCTTCAGGCAAGCGATAGAATTGGGGGGCTCAAGGGGACAGGAAGGAGTGTTTCCAACTTTGGGGAACACACCGTGTAGGAGGCCTTCCTCTTAAGCCCAGAGATCGAATTCAAACTCCCAATGGGACATTGGTGTGCCCACGGCCACTGGCCTGTTTTGCTTCCTGGGCCACGCCTGCAGCCGTGTCCCAGCGGAGCCACCCGCCAGCGGAACTAATGTCCTCTAATGAGATCCGGGCCAGAGTGGCCGGGCGGGTTTTATTGTCTGTGGCTTGGTAATGAGACTCCTCATAAACTGGGAATGAAACTGGGGTCTGCAAGGACCAGAGCTGGGTGGGGAGTGGGCCAGGAGAGGGAATCGGCTCTGCCTGCTAGATATCAGCCCCTTCCCCTCTCTGTGGCCCCAGGCCGGTCCACAAGCTCTCTGAGCACCGCTCTCTGCCCTCCCTCTGGCTCTGCGCTCAGACCTCAGGGCCCTGCCCATGGCTCAGGCCAGATCTCCAGGGCGTGATGCTCTAGCTTCCAGAAGGACACGCTCCGCCCCGCCCCCCCCCCCCCCCAGTTGTACAATTGCTGGGCATCATGTACTGTAGTGCCGACCTGGGCTCCATGGTCAGCTCCGGCTGGGCCACCCTCTGACCTACATCCTCTCTTAACCCTCACTTCCCTAGGGAGCTATGGCTTGTCGTAGGGGGAGAGCAGTGGCGGCTGGTGAAGTGCGTGACCATCTCACTGGACCCGTTCTATCGTGGCCCGGCTCAACCTCTGCTGTGTGCCCACAAAGCCCATTGCAGCTCCCTCATCTACTGGCCTGGGAGTCGAAGACCCGGCTCCTAACGTGGTCGCACTGGCTTGAGCTCATCAGCAAATTACTATGCTGACTCACTTTCCTCATCTGTAAAATGGAAAGGCCCAGGGATACCTTTCACGTGGGGTTACTGGGAGGATCCGCTGGAACCATGAGTCGTCAAGAGGGTCACATTTTTATTATGAGGGGTAAAAGGACCCCATCTGCAACAGGAGAAACTGGAAGGGCCTTTTCTGCCAGTGGGAAGCGGGGGACGCCAGGAGGGATACTCAATCTGGCTGCGCCATCATGCCAGATGAGTGGCCTGCTGGAGAGAGGGCCCAGGGGCCCGCCCTCTCCCCAAATGCGGGATTTTGAAGGAAGGCAGGGGCTGAGTCCCCGGCCCTCTCTGCTGCCCTGGCTTCTACCACAGCCAGAGCTCCAGATGGGCAACAGAGCCTCACTGGGCCATAGCCAGGGAGCGAGGGAGGTGCCCAGTGGGACCCCTGGAGACAGGCAGCAGAACAAAGGCTACACAGCACCGGCTGCGCGTGTGCCTGAGGCCATGACCACCAGGGTCGGGCTTATGCAGGTGCCTGGAACCCACCAGGCCACCTGAGCCCCCAGGGAGGCTGCAGCCCCCACCACTGTTTCCAGGTGGGGCAGCTCCTGGCTGGCGACAAGGGCAGTGAGGTCAGCACCGGGCGGGCAGTGGAGTGGCTCTTCCAGGGGAGTACGGAGGTGGCACTGCCCCCCTGGCAGATGCAGAGGGGGTCGGGACCACGCGGAGGGACGGAGCGCGGGAGCAGCCACCACTCTGCTGCCCTTTTATCACACGCCTGGCAATGCACTCAGCACTTTTCATCCGTTACTGTCGGTCTAATCTTTACAACCTCCTTGGAAAGCTGTACTCACAGAAACCCACTGTACAGATGGGGAAAACTGAGGCCTATGAAGTAAACTTAACCACGTCTACTCAGCAAGCAATTTGTGGAGCTGGGATTCAAACCCAGCCCACCCACTGCACTTTGCTGGGCAGCAGAGATGGGCGCTCTCCAGGCCATGGGAAGAGGAAGCAAGCTGTCTGCCATTCTCTCTTGACTAGGGCCTGGGATCACTGCTGCTGTCCTGCCCTAGAGACCATGAAAGACACAGATCCCGTGAGCTCCTGAGAATACGTAACACTGCCCCCGTTCCCTATCCAAGAATAAACCTTGGGATTATCCATTGCCCTAAAGAGCCTACAGCCTGCCGTCAGGAAGACTTTCTCTGTGTCCTTATTGGGTCTCTCCTGTTGCCCTAAGTTTGCCTCTCCTAGCGGAATGGGTCAGGGCTCAGACGTTAGGCTTGATGCGTCTTCTTTCCATCTCTTCTCTCTCCCCACCTCCCAAATCAGCACATACAATCCAGAGCTTCAAGGGTTAACTGTACTAAAGGGTGTTATCTCCAACTCAGGGCATTCCCTCTGCAAGGTGATCCCTGCTCAGATCTTAAGTTACCTCCTGCCCCAGCCAGCACATCTGCTGCTCGCTCGAAGACTTGGTCTCTATGGAGAGGGGTGGGCATCACCGGGAAGAAGCAACTGCCAGCCGACCTGGGGCACAGCGTCCTGGGCTCCCAGAATGAGCCCTCTTCGACTTCCACTAAGGGGGCTCCTGAGTTCTGCTGCACAAGCCAGGGTGTCTCCAGGCACATGTATGTTGCTGATCTAGGCACATGCATATGGTTCTGCAGGGTGATTTATGGAAGACCAAAGCCCACTCTCATGCCCCTTTTTAAATGCTCAGAGTATGCCACATCCCCCCGCCCCGCTCCGATGATCCCCTTGCTCCCCAAGTACTCACACTGGAAGCAAAGGTGCCAAATCGGTAGCTGAAAAACCTATCTCCCAGGGCCCCTCCCAGCCTTGCAGGGATCTCCAGAAGCTGGGGGACAAGCCAGGCCCCAGTGAGCAGCAGGTTCTGGATGCTATCTGCCTGGGAGACAAGAGAGCAAAGTCTCTCTAGGGGAGCCTCTCCCTGTGAGCATGCAGAGGTCCAGTCTAAAACCAAGGAAAGAACAGGAACAGCAACCAGTGTAGAGGCTGCTCACCCCACGAAGGACCTGACAGCCCATCTAGGAAGGAGCTAGCTGAGGGCAAATCCTAGGTCTCTCCCCAAAATCACCTCTTGGGCACTCTGACACCGACACGGGTTATTATCAAGGCACAGAGCCACTCACAAAATCCTAGTTGGAGAGACGTAAGTCATCAGTTACGTGTGAATATCCTCCTGATATCTATTTATGGCCCCAGTCCCCAGGTGATCCACACATTATCAGTGAAAAACATCTCCTAGCCCTCAAACCCATCTGTGGGTCTGCACGGGTCCAAAGCATTGTAAATTACCAACACAAGCACACAAAGCCTTGCACACGCGTGTGCGTGTACCCACTCAACACTGACGGTGAGACAACATGCAGACAGACTGTTGGAACCGTTATGGCCTAAGTCCGACAGCTAGCTAGGGTCCATCCCAGCCTGGCATCCAGGCCAACACGCAAAGTTAAAAAAAAAAAAATCCAACAGACAACACAATAACAGGAAAACAGGTGAACACATAGGCCCCCTCTCTGTCTGTCTCTGCCCCAGGTAGGAGCCATTCAAGGTACCAGGTTCACCAGGAAAGATACAATCGGGAAAATCGAAGGTAGATTCACACCTCCCTTGGGTGCTTTCTGTTTGTGCCGAACAATGAACATCAGTCAGCTGCTAAACAATGGCAGTACGCAGACACGGCAGCCGGGGCAGACCCTCTGCCCGGACCCCCCACCCCTTGCCCTGGCCCGCTGGCTCAGTCGTTAGCACTGGGGTTCTGCCGGCTGGTGTCACCATCCTGGCAACGTTCAACTGGGGCCTGGGTCAGGAAGTGGCCAACGAGGTAGATTCATTGTGCAAAGCTGGGTGGCAGAGAGGGGAACTAATACCACGCTTTTGGACAGCAATGGACCACGAGGGTCCCCCCCGCCCCCCGCCAGCTACAGGTATTCAGGCTCAGAGATGCCTTCTCAGCCGCTCGGCCAGGGCTGCGGGGCCCAGGCTCTGCACTGTCTTCTCTCCTCCAGCTGTGGCTCTCCAGCCCAGAATCTGATTCCGAGCCACTCTCCACGGCACAGCAGCCCAGGGACCGCTCTCACACATGCTGTAACCCCCAGGCCAGCAGAATGGGTTTAGCCACAGTGCCCAGCCCAGCAAGCCGGAGGACAGGGCTGCCTGTGAGGAACGGGGAGAGGGGGAAAGAGCCCAGCAGCTCTGACACTCCGAGTTTCGAAGGAAACAACCTTCTGGGAGCTCTGCACGGACTGCAGAGAAGGGGTGTGTGACAGCCGAAGCGGGACAGGTCTTCCGAGGGTGTGCCTGACACCTGGGGTGTGTGTTCCCTTTCCAGACAAAAGGTTTGGGGAAGCCAATTAGGGAGGGTGTGGTGTAGGTGGGATACCAGCTCTGCGCACCTGCTTCAAAGGCAGGTTCTCTGCCTCCTCCCCGGGGCTCCTCCTGGCCCTCTTTAGGGTGCAGCCCACAGTCCCCCTGGCCCTCTCCTGGGAGTTAACCTGTAGGAACCACAGACTGTTATCTCAGAAGCTCATGGGGCTTCACCGCCCAGACTGGGAGTAAAGTCTGTGTTGGAAAAACATAATTCTGTGTTTACACGTCAATAGCCAGATTGGGAGTGGTGTGGTTTTTGTTCTTTTTTTTAGCCAGGGGGCCATCATTCACACTGGGGGCTGCCCTCACCTGCTTTCCCCCAGAGGGGTCCTCTGGTCTGTGCTCCCTGACTGACATAGCCAAGAAGAACCCAGAAAAGAGCATCAGGCTGGCAAGTCCCCAGAGAGGAGCAGCACTCAGGAGGGAGCTGGCAGGGGGTGGGAAGCGGGCTGTGGGCAGCTGACTTCGAGCCTACTGGCCTCCATCTAAGTGTCAGATGGGCGCCACCATACCCTCCTGCCTCCCTCTGCAGGGGACCAGGGGCATCGGCAAAGGGTACAGGAGTGCTGGCCGCCCCTGATGCCCGACAGCCATGACAATGACAGTTGAGGCGCACTTACGAAGTGTCTGTCTGAGCTGGGGTTCTGGGTCTGCCTCCTACCCCTCAATCTGGATGTCTGGTACGGGGAGTATCTACACTAGAGCCAGGCTGAGGGTGCCATCTCCCTGGCCCCACTTCCTGAGCGGGGTGGAGCAGGGCAGGCGTCCAATGCCCCCTCCAAGAAGGAATTAACCACTGTGTATCACAAAGCTGGGGGAAAGAGAACCACCAAAGGAGGGAAGGTGGGGGTGAGTTCATTCTTTTCCCCCAAACCTTCCCACTCTTTGTCCGACCAGGATTAGGTTAACCCCGGGTGTGCCAGACCAACAACTCTCCCACAGCTCGCCTTTCCCTAAAATCCTGGTGTGGACGCTATGCAGTTAAGGGTTCCCAGAAGTCCAAACCCCTAGGGGTCAGAGGAGTCCTAGGCAGGGCCTGAGCTCCGTTCCTGCTGGCTTCCCAGCAGGTCCAGTGTGAGAGAAAGACCTTCACTCCCCATGAGCACCCTGCCAGGGAAGGGACTAGTCAGGACCCTGGAAATGGGCAGTGCCCCACCCCCACACACCTAGCAGGGCAGCACCCCACAGGCTGTAGGGGTGGGAGAACCCTTATGCTGGCTTCTATAAAGTGCTTACAATGCCACTGGCCACTCGGCGAGATCTGTGGAGCCCTGGCAGTAAGCTGGCGGCAGAAGGGGTACAGAACTGAATACGAGGCCAGATTCCTGCCTTCCAGAGGTGCACACCAGCCCGGCAACTCGGCAGCCAGCCGGGCAACCCCGGGGTAACACACTAGCCCAGGAGTCTGCGGCATCGCGGGCATCTCCAAGGAACTGCTGCCAACGGCAGTGGAGATCCTATATTGTCCCCCACGCGGAGCTGGTCTCTCTGTACTCTGACCCCTGATTCTGCCACCCTAAGGCCAGACCACGTGCTCCGGCCAAACCCCATCTAGCCCCAGCGGGAGGTCCTCTCAGGTTTCTTCCCAGAGGGATGGAGGAGCCCCCACCCCCACCTGGGGCCCCGCTGGTGTCACCAGCCACCATGGGTGTCAGGCAGCTTCCCCAGGGACACAAAGGGTTAAAACCGGGCGAGGGGACTCGGTAGGATTTGCCTCCTAAACGCATTTTCCAGTTGATTCCCCAGCACAATACGCTGCCGGCGGCCTCCGCCCCCACCCCACTCCACCCGTCAGATGGGCCCGCGCGGGCCACCCCAGGGTCGGGCGTCGGGTTAACCCCTCGGCCGCCGGCACCTCGAGGAAGGACACGAGGGGCATCCTCGGGAAAGTGGGTCATGCAGCCACCTGGCTGGCACCAAGTCCGCGGCGCTTCCTCCGGGAGGAGCCCCCAAACTACGAGCAGAGTTCGGAGGCGAAGTCCAGCCCGCGCAAGGCCCGGAGGCTGCGAGCCCGCGCATCCCGGGCCTCACCCCCCGGGAGAGGAACCGCAGGTGAGCGAGAAGCTGCCTCTGACGCAGGAGCGGGCTCTCGGCGCCCGCGTGGGGCTACGTGGGGCGGGAGGGGGCCCGAGCGCGCGAAGCCGTCTGGCGAAGGGGCTGGGGACAGAGACGAAGCCCCCCTGCCGCCCTCCAGACCCACAGCCCACGGGCTCCGAGACTGACGCCCTCCCCCTGGGTCTGTTGTCTCATACCCCAGACGGCGATTACGGTGATTATTTTGCATTTATGAAACATACAGTGTTTCCAAACTGCTTCCCGAGCTGAGACCTTGTTATTAAATAAATAGAACGCTATTACCTATTATTATTTTTGTGAAGAACTGAGCGGAGAAAGTGCTTTCTTGTTACACAGAGACGTGCATCCAATCGCTTCCCCGCAGGGCAGGCTGCTGGGCTTCTCATCCTCTCTTTCTCCGCCGTGCCACCCGCACCCCCCTCACCTAAGCCGTGACCCAACTTTTCTGGCTCCTTTCTCTGCCTATAACCCAGACGTGCCCGCCATCCAGCTCCCAGCCCCGGGAAGGCAATGGATAGTGGGGAAGAAAAAGGCAAAGGCGGAACGCGCTTACCTGGGAAGAAGAATGCGGTCAAGCCGAGAGCGAGTCCCCACCAGCGTCCAGCGGCGCCCGCAAGCCCCATCCGAGCCATCGGGGGCCGGGGGTCCGGCGAGAGGGGCCGCGAGGAGAGCGCTCCCCGCGCTCCAGAAACCAGTCCGGAAGACGAAGGCTGATTGCTGCCGGCCGGCGGGCGCTCCGAGGATCCAGGTCAGCCGCAGCCGTCAGCCGGGGCGGGGTGGGCTGGGTGCGATCCGCGCGGCCGCAGTCCGGGCCCCGGGCCGCCGGCGGCTCAGAGGCTCGGTGGATGCCCGCCGCAAGTTGCACGAGTCATGCCCCCTTCTCCTCCTCCGCTCTCCTCCCCGCGCCGGTCCCCGCCCTCTTCTTCCACGCAGGGCCGGGCTGGGGAGAGGGACCCACCCCCGGCGCGCCCGGCTGCCCGGCTGCGCGGCGCGGGCTCCCGGCCCCCGGCGCGCTCACGCCCTCCCGCTCGGCTCCAACTTGCAGGCGTCCATGGCCGGCCGTCCTCCGAGGGCGGCGGGCGGGCGGGCGGCGCGGTGGGCTCCGGGCCCAGGCGGCGGGCGGGCGGGCGCGCGGCTCGGCGGCTGGGGCGGTGCGGCTCCGAGCGCGGAGGGGCCAGCCGGGTGCGCCGCGCGTCCCCCCACACCCACCCCGCGCCGCCGCCGCCGCTGCGCTGCTCGCGCTGCCGGGTCCCGGCGATCCGCAACAATGTGCAGCTGCCCGGGCGCCGACTCGCGCCGCGCTCGCCTCTCTCGCTCTTTCTCTCACTCGCCGAGCTCCAGCCTCTCAGCCGCTCTCGCCGTGATGTCAGACCGAGGGGGAGGGGCCAGCGTTAACCCCCTCCAGGCTCCCGACGCGCCGCCCGCTCCCGCCCGGCCCTGGCCCGGCCCGGCCCGGCCGCGCGCCCCTTCCGGCCCCCGGCGGAGGCGGGTCCCCAGCGAGGGCGGCGGGGGTCCGCCGAGGCCCACTGGCTCGGGAGGCGCCCCTTCGGCCGCCTTCCCGCCTGCGCAGGGCGAGAGGGCTAGCCGCCCTCCTCCTCGCTGACAAAGGGAGGCAGTGACCCCTAGCGGCCGGCGTGGGGGGCGAGGCTGCTGGGTGGGGGTGGAGTTAAGATGGGGCGGGGGTAGGGGGAGAGTGGGCTGTGGAGGAGGGAGCGTGCAGTATGGAGACTACTGGATCTGGCAAAGTCCAGCAGGAAGGGCTTCTACAGGCCCTCTACTCCAACCTTGGCCCCATTTTACAGATGCGGAAACAGCGGCCCAGAGGAGAGGAAGGCCACTCGCTCAGGGGCACAAGGGCAGAAAGTGGCCGGCCGACTTGGAACTGGAACCCCACAGCCAGAGCTCCCCTCTCTGCATCACCTGAATGCTGAAGGGAGAGGCAGCTACGCGGGGACAGACGACGGGAAGCTGCCAGAGACGTCGGTGGTGGGCAACCGTGGGTGAGATGGTGCCACTGAGGTTTCTGGTCTTTTCTAATCTCCGCTCCCTTTGCAGGGTTTCCTTTCCCTGAAACTGAAGCCTCCTCCCCTCCTGAAACCAGCGGGAAATCGAGCTCTACTCCCTCTGGCAGAGCCTTGGTTTGGGGCGATTTGCAGGAATCCCGTGAAAGTGACCCATCCAGCCAGTGTCCGCGGCGGGGCAGGGACTCTCCGCCTCCCGTTCACCACCCACCACATCCGGGTGTGGTTGGCTTCCTGCCAAGGCGGCTGGGCCCTTCGGGGACCCTTGGCAGCCCCAAGCCTGTCCTCTGCGCCTTCCCTCTGGATCTCCTACCCTCATCCTCCACCCTGGGGGAAGGCAGACAGACGGACAGTTTCCCACCAGGGAGGAACAAGTTCTCCCCAGATGCCTGACCAGATAACACGCCCTTTGCCCATTGCTGCCGTTGTCCAGCTGGCAGGAACAGAGGGGAAGTGCCAGTCTCTTGATAAAATATAAATTCCAGTTCCTGGATGCAGGAGAAGCAGAACCAGGCTGGGCAAGGAGGGCACCACTTTCTCACTATTGGGGATCTTGCCCTGGGCCGTCTCTCATTTTCCTGCTGAAGTGGTCTAATTTGGCACTCAAACGTGGATGTTTGTGCACTCATGTACACGTCTTTTATATTTAACAAATATAATCGAGCTTTCTTTGTATGAAGCACTTTGCCAGACTTGGGGATGAGACACCATCATTGCCCTAAAGGCACACAGTCTAGTTTGGGGGGCAAAGAAGGAAGACAGATATAGAAAC
The DNA here is from genome assembly GCF_922984935.1 of Meles meles. Taxonomy (NCBI): domain Eukaryota; kingdom Metazoa; phylum Chordata; class Mammalia; order Carnivora; family Mustelidae; genus Meles; species Meles meles. Next base: position 104,407,680 of record NC_060073.1, on the reverse strand, counting down.
TGATGTTATAAGCCAGTATTTCCTGTGTGTAGTGTGTCCAGAGGTGCACACCCAGGATTTGGTGGGTTGCGGAGAAAGTGCCCTGTTCTGCCTGGAGTGGGATGGGGATCAGGGAGGCTTCTGGGGAGAAGGGACACAGGGGCTGGGTGAGTCATCTAACAGACAGACGTGTGCTGGAGTGGGGAGGCATTCAAGAGACTGGATTTCAGGTGGGGGAAGTCCGTAGGAGAAAGTCACAAGGACCAGCACCAGCTGGGTGAGTGGGACACACATGCTGGTTCTAGCCTGAGCCTTAGACTTGGGGAAGAGAGAGGCCTGTGGCTCTGTGAATGCCTGGATGCCCCCGGGGAGGGGGGGTTATGCTGGGGAATGTCTTATGAAATTTGATTCGTGGTGCCCACTCCAGCAGCTAGATACCTCCCCTCTGGCCCCTGGGTACTCCTAAGGGCCACGGCTGAGTTGGTTTATTGCCACGGCCTGAGACTCTGTCTGGTGCATTGTAGGAGCTGAATGGATGGGTCTGAGGGGACAAATCCAGAGGTACCAGTACCCACAACTTCTGCACTCATGTTCTCCTACCTCTTCACCCTTGGGTGAGGCTTCTCTGCTCTGCTCTTAAATGAGCTTCCAGAAAGGGCATGTCTGGGGGTTGGCATGGCTGCCTGCAGACGGATTGGATGGGGAAGATGAAGGCAAGGAAATGAGATAGTATGGTCATTCACTCATCACCTTTAAGCAAGCCCTAAAACGTGCAAAGCACCAACATGGGTACCAGTCGCGCGTGTGTGTGTGGGGGGGGTGGGTTACAGCAGACAGAAAAGAGAGCTAGGGATGACACAAAGGAAAATAAGATAGAGCTTGTTTACTCAGAGAGTAAACAGATATGTTTTTGAGTATATGCTATGCTAGCTACCGAGGGCACAAAAGCCAACAACCAAGACCTCACTCAAATAACCATCTTATAGCATGAAAGCTGGTCACTGCCAAAGACAGCCCCCAAACATGGCCATCTAGAGGAAGAAGTGAGTGCTTCTCATTGTGGAGAGCAGGGAAGACTTCTGGAAGAGGTGTCTTTTGCCTTAGGCCCTGAAGGGTAGATCACATTTGGACCAAGGGAGATCCAGGAGAGAATTTCCGTGGAGGGACCAGCTTGTACAAGAACATGAAGGTGGGAGGGGTTGGGGCTCCTGTGTGGGAACAGTGAGCAGTGCACGGTTGTTTTGTTTTGTTTTGCATTCTGGGGTTGTGTAAGAGAAAGGGACAGGAAAGTGCAGCCAGAAGGCAAAAGGTCTGAAAGATGCCCTTCAGGGGCGTGAAGAGGCAGGACCAAGTGTCAGGAGACTAGGCTCTGGTCCCTTAAGCGGGAAGCCTGGGACTCATTGTTGCTGCTTCTTCAACCACCATATTCTAATCCAAAAGCAAACACTGTTCATTCTGCTTCCAATATGAAGTCTAGCGATTGCTCCGTTTCTACTATTAGCATGCTATCCACATGCTCACAATTTCTGCCCGATCCCTGTGACTAACCCCCCCACCCCACTGCCCCCGGCCTGTAGAGCCAGTGCACACTGAAGGGAGGGAGTGAAACGTGACGGTTGAGCACTTGGGACTCTGGAGCTAGACTGCCTGAATCCTTAAACCGCCCCCCTCTGCTGCCTCGTAGCTGTGTGTCCTTGGTCAAATCACTTAACCTCTCTGTGCTCAAGGTCCTCATCTGTAAAATGAAGGGGAAGAGTAGCCCCTACTTTGTGGGATTGTGAGGATTCAACGAGTTGAACAATGTGAAGCACCTGGGCGCGTGTCTGGTGTATATACAGAACTGTGTAAGTGTTAGTCATCGCTCTAACTGAAACCTCGCTCCCCACATCCAATTTTGCTCTTCTCTGCCGTGGTGCCAGGGGGACATCTGAATCTTTACAGTCTTTATTTTGAGGTAATTTTGGATTTACCAAAGAGTAGCAAAGATGGAACAGAGTTTCCATGTGCCCTTCACCCAGCTTCCCTCCATGTCAGTGTCTTCTGTGTCCAGAGTACATTCGTCAAAACTAGGCCATTAGTACTGATGCGATACTATGCACCGAACTACAGAATTTATCGGATTCCTCATTTTTCTACCCATGTCTGCTCCAAGTGCGGGGATCCGATCCACAATATCACATTGCGTTTAGCCGTGGATTGTGTTCTGTTGCAAATGAGCGGGTCCGAATACCCGAGAATGCTTCCTTGGCCTGCCAGACAGTGGGGCTTGTGTCCAGTCCTCCTCGGGGTCTGTGGGGCTTCATCTCACCCAGCTCCAGGGCACAGAGTAGGGGCACCGGGCTTTCCCGAGGTTCCATGAGACCATTAAACTGGCATCCTTGGCCTTTGCACATGCTGTTCCATCTGCACGGATGCTCTTCCTTTTCCCTTTGGCCAGCCGCTTATTTCTGAGGGCTCAGTTTACCTGTGTTACTTCCCCAGAGTGGCCCCCTCTGCCCTTTAGACCAGGCAAGTCCCCTCCTATATGCTGTCACAGAGCCCTTGCATGCCGTCCCCCTTCTGTAATTGCTTGTGATATTTGATTCTTTCCTTCCCAGGCTCTCAGCCCCTCTAGGGCAGACCATGCGGGTCTTGTCTGCTCTATCCTTAGCACCTCGAATGTGCCTCACCCTTGGGGGGCACTCGGTGAAAATGTGTGGGTTGACTAACTTTCTACCATCACTTCTCCTCTCTGGGCTCCCATTGTCTCATCTCACAGTGAGGCGTTTAATCTGTTCAGCGGCTTTCCGATTGTGTTTCGAAAGCCCTAGAATTTCCTGGGGGTTCTCCACTCTCTGCCTCATTAGGAGCCCTGTTCAAGAGCACCTTGTTTTCATGCTCTTTCAGCATGGGACTTTTGAGGAAGGTCCTTTTTCATGATTCTGCTGCTTAAAAAGTTTGACTCCCCCGAACCCAACATATTGTAACATGATATATTCTGTACTGCGTCTATAGTCGACTTTCGATCAACATGGAGGTTGGGGTACCAGCTTCCCACATGGTTGAAAATCTGAATCCAGATTTAACCACTGATAGCCTAACTACTGATAGCCTACTGTTGACTAGAAGCCTTACAGATAACGTAAGTAGTCGGTTAACACATTTTGTATGTTCTACATATCATATGCTGGATTCTTACGATCAAGTAGGGAAGAGAAGATGTTATTAAGAAAATCATAAGGAAAAGGAGCTACCTTTACAGAACTGGACTGTATTTATTGAAAAAAAAATCCGTGTGTAAGTGGACCGGTGTAGCTCAAACCCATGATTTTCAAGGGTCGACTGTAGTTGCATGATTTCAGAACTCTGTGATTTTTTTTTTCTGCAGGCCTCAGTGAGCCATGGAGTGTCTCTGAACAGAGAAGCACTTACTGGGGGCTGCTGGAGCTGTGCTTTCTGGAGATGAATCTGGCAATATTGCGGGTAGGATGGATAGAGGAGGACTGGTCAGTGAGGGAGGAGGAGTGCACAGAGATAGGGTTGCTGTGGGAGCTAAGTGAGGAGAGAATTTCTTGCAGGAGGAGGTTGCCAGTAGAAACAGCTGGGGATCAGAAGGGGGTCGTTGGGGGTGCCTGGGTGGCTCAGGTCATGATCCCAGGATCCTGGGATTGAGACCCCTGTTGGGCTCCCTGCTCAGCGGGGAGTCTGCTTCTCCTTCTCCCTCTGCCTGCTGTTCTCTCTCTCAAATAAATAAATAAAATCTTAAAAAAAAAGAAAAGAAAAGAAGGGGGTCTTTGGAAAGGGTGGCAGAAACACCAGTGACCTGTGAGAGTGCTGTTGAAGGTGGAATCTGGGCAGAACCCGGATCAGAGAGGCAGGAGAAGCAAATGGAAGGTGACCAGCAGAGGCAGCAGGTGTCCGCCCTGCTCTGGGGAAGTTTGGTGGTGGACAGAATGAGTAACATGGCTCAGAAGCTTGGAGAGGCTTAGCACAACAGGGACCAAACGCCTTCTTTCCCCTCTTTTTGTTGGGAAATCCAAAGCTACTGAACATCTTGCAGGCAGAGGGGAAAGGGCTCGTGAACCGTGCGATCTGGAAAAACAAGTGTGAGGCATTCAAGAGGATGCCTTTCATGGAGCGGGCCCCGGAGGAGGTGTGGGCAGTGGCGCTGGGCTGGAGGTCAGCCTTGGAAAAGAAAGGCCTTACCTTTCTCTGAGCCTGGAGGCAATGTGAGGAGAGCGGGGAAGACAGAAGTTTTGGGGTGGAAATGAGGGAAGTAAATGATCAGGTCCGTGCAGCGAGGTCGGAGCTGACATTACCCTCACAGCGATGAGAGAGGTGACTTCAGACCTCGTAAAGGAGAGGCCAAAGGAGGTGCCAAAGGAGGCGGAAGGGAGGTGGGATTAGCAATCTTCCAAAACCTGAAGGGAAGAGGACCAAGGCCAGTCTGTGTGCCTTCCTCGAGGAGAATCAGCACCAGTAGGCATGTGGGTTGGGGAAGTAGATCTCGGTTTAGTCTGGGGAGGCTGTGGAGGGAACGACAATGGAATCAGCTCCCTGTGTCTTTTCAGACTGAGGCCCAGGGCCCTGTATGGGCGTTGCTGGCCGTGGGATTCTTGCCCTGGTGTGAAGAGGGGCCTGCAGGAACTCCGCATTCCCTCCCGGCTCCGAGGCTTGATGACGGCAGGAGTGATAGGCCACTCAAAGGACAAGCACGTGGACTCTCCTTTATCACCTCTCCCCCGGCTGGGGGCTGTGACCAGACAGAGATCGGCCCTGAGGAAGGTGCCACCCCCAGGAAACGATCCCAGAGCCCTCCCTCAGCCTCCACGGGCTCTTTCAGAGAGGCAGCTGTTGGGTTTGGACAAGACCCAAAGTCAATACAATAATGACTTCCCCTCCCGGCCATATTCCAGGCCCCTCTGTGTCATTTAGTAATTGGCTAATAAAGGGTACTTTGATGTGAGGGGGAGCCCTATTTAGAAGTCCCCAAGATCCCCCAATACCCAGAAATCTGCTGATAGAAGATAAACTCAAACATATATTACAGTGGTATGCCGAAAGGGGGGGTCACCCTTTCCTGTGAGCCTGGTCCCCAGTCGAGGGTCAATGGAGGCCGAGGGCAAGAGGAGAGGAGAGGAAGAGAAACTCTCTAGAGGAAGTATGGCCAAGCCCTAGCCAGCCCCAGAGAGGACCCGCTGGCATGGGTGCCCCTTTCCCTAACCCGTCAGGCCAACCTCACCCCAGGCAGTGGGAAACCACAGCGCCTAATTACTGTTATCATCACCTTGGTAGCTGTGGTGATTATGGTGGTGCCTGTGTATCCCATAGTGCTTAGCAACATTTAATTATTGTTATTCTCCCAGAGATCACTGCAGAGCCTCCCTATTGCCCCGGCTGCCATTGCTCTTGGGGACAATGGACCAGCTGAACACAGCTGCTCCCCAGGCGCAATGGTCCGCTACATCAGAGTGGTACCAAGATGGCTGACAGGCAGCCAGCCTCTCCCTCGTGGGCGATGCTGTCCCAGGGAGCTCCACAGCTCTGGGAGCGGGAGCTCTGAGCCATGGTAGAAGGCCCCGGTTCCACCTTGAACCAACCAGCTCTCCAGAAAGAAGACCCAGAAGGCAAACTAGTCTATACCCTGCCTCGGGTCAGAAGGCACTCCATGCATTCCTGCAGATCACCGTGTCCACAGTCCTTGTCAGCATTTCTGATTTGGGAAGCTTAAAAACTCAACGGCGCTCCTGGGAAGGGGGTTCTGCTGAAGACCTGCGTGGACCAGGGAGCTGAGACCAAGACACGGCAAGGGGCTGGGGAGGCTTCTGCCTGCAGCGTACCCCATGGGGAAGGCAAAGGGGAGGAAAGAGGAAGAAGATGCTTGGCGTCCCACCCACACTCCCTTCCCTTTGCTGGTGCCTTCAGTTTGGGGGTGGGCAGGTGTTGTGGTCAGGATAATTATCAGGATGTACTACTTGTCTAGAGAAACTGGATTTTTTTTTTTTTTTTTTTTTTTTGGAGAGCCCCATGGAAGTCAAGAAATGGAATTGATTGAAGGGGAAGGATGGAGATCTGGGGTGAGCCCGAGTCTTATGGAGAAAGCGTGTTAAGGACACTTGTCCTGGGTGTGTGGGGATGTGGCTGCACCATCTTCTCTGGGGGCACTGTGGAGCTGTGGGTCTTGACCTCTCTGGGCCTCAGGCCTTTTCAGGATCCGATGAAAGCCATCCCCCTCTGGCCAGCAAAGGGCATGCACGCACAGGATAGTAGTCACGTGGCAACCCCTGGAAGTCCAGCTGGGGCTCTGAGTTAGGAAGTCCTGCCGAGGAAGGAGTTCCTGGATAAGGAGGCAGCCCTGAGCCCAGACTTCGCATGATCTGGGCTCATGAAGGATGTTAGTGACATGATGCATCCAGGATGAGGAAAATCTGAACCATATTTCTATGGTGTGAACTAAAAAGCATGATACATAAAATGCATTGCAACCCTGTAAAGAAAAAGATGTTCCTAAAAAAAATGGGAAGGCAGCATGGAGAAATGGAAACAATTTGCAGGGGAAGTTTTTTTTTTTTAAATTTACTTTAACATCATTATAAAGTTACTTTAATACTAGATTTACTTTTTTCCCATATTATGTAAAGTGCTTTTCCTCCAGAAATGAGCTTCTGAATTTTATTTGATTTAGGTTAATATTAATGTCCTGTACTCCTTGAGTACATGCTTCTGGGGACAGCTGCTCCAGGAGGATGTCAAGTGACCTGGATGTGACATCCAAAGGGTAGACAATGCCCATGCAGGTCATTGAACTTGGAGGAGCGTTAGGGAGCAGCCGGGCAGGGAGGGGGTGTATGATTTGGAATCAGGAGTCCCAGGTTTGTGTCCCAGATCTGCCATTTCCTAAGTGTGGATGAGAAGGGTGACCAGTCTGCTCGGGACGGAGGGTGTTCCCAGGACATGGGGCTTTCAGTGCCAATGGGAACAGGGAAAGTTCTGGGCAAATTGGGGGATGGTCATTCTCTTCATGAGCCACTCTACCTCAGCTTTCTCATTTGTGAGATAGCGTTGATGACCTCCATTGTAAAGGTGGGGCATGAGGTTTCTTACTGAGGGATGGGATGTGGGGGGGAGAGGAAGGACGCAATTCTCCTCAGCCTTGAGGTCTGAGAGACCAAGAGCCCGTACTGATGCATGCTGTGATTTACCATGGAGGACTCGAGGCAACCACTCTCCCACAGAAGGCTTTAACAATGATTCACTAACAAATATTTGTGGCCCGCTTATGGCCGGGTACCATGCTAGGCGTTGGAATAAAGCCATGAGCTACTAAGACGTGCTCTCTCCCTTCCTGGGAGAGTCAATGGTGGGGGGGCCCAAGTCAATGGGAGGGGGGAGAAAGGATCTATAAAGAAGTGAGATAATAGGGGAATCTAGGGACCTATAGGAATGGCAGAGTTGTGGGGAACATTCCCTACTCTAGAGGGTCAGGAAGGGTGAGGGAAGCATTCCTGTGGAGGTGGGCTGAACCCTGAGGGGCGGGGACTGGCAAGGACTGGCTAGCCAGGGATATTCTATGGAGAAATCAGGCAGGGGGAAAGGCCACGAAAAGGCCCAAGGGTCCAAGGGCATCGTAGGACTGAGTAGTTGGGTCTGCCTGGTGCGGTGCAGGAGGAGAGGGGGAGAAGGGGCCAGGAAATGTGTACCAGGTTGTGTGGGCCTCATGCACTGCCTGAGGGAGTTTGGATCTAATCCTCGGAGCAGGGAGGAACCCCAGTGCGGGCGGAGCACAAGGGTGTTTCACGTCCCGTGGAAGTCAACCAGTATGACGCTAAGCCCCTACTGGTATTGTGCTGGTATTGGCATTCCTGGGCCAGGCCCCGGGTTTAGCTTGTTCTAGCCAGGTCCAGAGGACCAGGTCATTGAACTTGGTGCTAGCTCTGTCTGTCCTGCCCCCAAGGCCCCTGAGCCTGGCCCATCTGCGAGGCCTCCGGCACCTCCTAGTCTAGTGGAATCAATCTGTACGTTCCCCCAGCAGGGGCCCCACGGCCTGGCACAGACTGTGGCTCCAGAGAGCAGAGCGCTGGCCCCCTCCCAAGCATGCTGCTGTCACCACAGCGTGTGTGTGGGCTTGATGGCTGTGTGGCAATGAGCTCAGGGCACGTGGGGGTCTCCCGTAGCCCAGGCAGCTGATAAATAACGAATGATGACACCAATCGGTCCAGGAACAGGGAAGTGGGTGTGCGCCCATATGCGTGTGCACGCATACACATGCGAGCCTGCATACACTCAAGATTCACCGACATTCGTGCCCACGCTGTCGCTGAAACTCAGGCAAGCACACAGAGGGACTCCCTGCTGCCCGAGACAGGAAGAGGCCCACGTGACATTGCATTCATCCAACACCGACACATGCGTGTGTGACAAACGCTCTGTGTACAGCCTCACGCAGGTGCCACATACCTATGCTGACCCGCACCCCTCTGTCAAGGTCTCAGCACAAGGCCTGGCACACAGGATTATGATATTGCTTTGTGTTAACGGGATATTATATGAAGACACTGGAATACGTGCCCATGTCCCCATACACTCATAGACCCCCATACATTGCCCCAGACACTCCTTTAAAGGCAGGCGCAAACACAAGAGCTCCCTCCTTCTGCCAACCCAGTGCATACTTCTGTGTACAAAACCGGGCTCACTCTCATAGATGTCTGGGTTGCTCTAATTCACTCTCGCAGTTGCACCTATACAAAATCACAACAACAACAGAAATAACAACAACAATAGCAAAACCAGGCTGGGTGATTGCTTTGTATATTTCAAAGGGCTTTCCGGTCTATAATCTCAGTGGAGTCTCACAGCAGCTCAGAGGAAGGTGGGTGGACTGGGCATTATTACCCCAGGTTTATGGTTGAAGCAGAAGCCGGAGAGGTGGAATACACCATCTGGAATGCTGCCTGGAACCCAGATCTGACTTCTCTGCAGCGAGCCTCCCCCCGGGACCCCTGGGTTTGTTTGACAAGGTCCAGCTCGCACTAGAGAAAGAAGCAAGCAGGGCACTGGCTTGCTGCTGGATTCTGGATTCCTGGTCAAAACATTTCCCGGAGTCAACCCTGGCTGAGAAGTGGGAATTGGAGGCTGATAAAGGGAAACCGCCATCATTAGGAATCCCATAAAGTCTCATTTACAACTCCAGTCAGATGAAAGGAGCAATTGACCGCGTTGGAGGGAAAAGCAAATACCAATCTCCTTTAGGACTGCCGTTTCCGACAGCTGATCCCGGGAGGGCAGGAGATCCTGGAGTGGAGTGGGGGTGCCTGTCCCATCTGTGTGCTCCCCAACTCTGTGCACTTCCTCTCCCCTCTGTCTGGGCGGGCCTTGGGGGTCCAGGAGCTCTGGTTCTTGGAGAAGGGAGAGAGAAAGACAAAGAAGGCTCTCCCCCTCCTCCAGAGCTCCTCTCTCCCCCCACAGTGGAAACCTCCCTCTGTGCTGCAAGACACCCAGCACCCAGCCTCCTCTTGGCTGCGGCAGAAATGGGGACCAGGCTGCCAGTCCCCTAACACCTGGACTGCCAGCTCCACTGAGGCCAGGCCCTTAGGCATGAGATCCAACAACTTTGAAAGGTGAGGAGGACAGCTTTTTTCAAAGCGCTCTGTGGGGAGGTGGCTTGATGATAAAAGGATAGACGGTGCGATCATTCTTTTTTTGCTGCTTTTGCTGCCGTTTCTGATCTTATCATCGCTGGTGACTTAGTTGCTGCATCTGCCAAGTGGAGAGATGAGGACCACCCTTACTCTGCCAGGACGGGGACCAGATGAGATGAGGGGTGTGAAGCCCCCTGCACTGTGCCCCGTGGGGCTCCAGGGTGTCAGCCGCCTGCAGAGTGCCTCCGTGGCCAGGGTTGGAGGGCTGGCGTGGCAAGAGGCGCTCCCCTAGCCTCCTGGGTGTGCCGGCTCTGGCTGGGAGGGAGGGACAGGCAGGGAGGGGACATCTGTTTGACACTCTTGTCAGCATCCGTTACCTGGTGTGTATTTTCCCAGGAGCTGATTACATTACAGCATGTGTTGATAAACATTTGGAGTTGGAGCGGAGTGGAAACTGAGCGGAATGCTAAGCGGATGGAGGTTTGGTCAGGAGAGGCTCAGAAAGGGCTGGCTGTGAAGAATGGGGGGTGGTCATGGGGGCCCCAGTCTGGTGACTTCTCAGCCTGCTCTGCCCCTTTCTCCTTCTCCCTATACTCCCTGCTTCGGCTGGCAGCCGGGAACCCCGACTGTCCCAGAGGCAGTGCTTTCCAGCAGAAGAGGTGTGGGATTTGGACTTAGGCAGTTGTGGGTTTGAATCCTAGCTCTGCCACAAACTAGCTCTTGGCACTTTCGGCCGGTCCCTTAACCACCCTGAGACTCAGTCTCCTCTTCTGTAAAGTGGGCTTCACGTACACCCCACAGAGTGAAGATTGAGAAGACACCCACCATGCCTGGCACATAGAGCTCGGCGCTCAGTGAATACTGATTCTTTTCTCAGTTTCCCTAGAGGAAAAAAGGCACCCTAGCCTGGATTGCGCTTTGGATGTTAGGCAACTTTACGTTTACTTTGGACTAAGGGGAAGTGGGCTCATGTTTTTCATAATGCAACCTGCCTACCTCTAACCCTGGTTAGGACTGGTCAGGTGACCCAGGGCGACTGGAATATTCCACCCTATGTCTTTATATAGCTGTGCACTTAGGACGGCTGAAGTGTTATTTGTTTAGTTATCTGCCTGATGCCGTTCTCCCTCTCTAGTCCCCAAACTCTCTGAGGACAGGGATGGTTGCCTGGCCACAAGTGAATGCTGGGAGCCTAGCCCAGTGCCTGGAGCCAGAAGGAAAGCCTGACTCTCATCCATCTGATCTGTTCAGAGCAGAATGGTCAAGACAAGCCCTCCCAGAGGTCTGTGGTGTCTTATTCCACACTTGTTTCTGAATTCAGAGCACTGGCTGTACTTCTCATTTGGCCTTTGGAGTAACTTTTCCTGTGAGTATCTCTTGTCTGTTTGAGATTGTGAGTTTCTGGTGGACTGGGGGTGTAGACCTTCAAGATTCAAGAGGACACGCAACTGAGCTGAGCGCAAAAGAAATCCGACAGACGTGCCTAAAGGAGGGAGAGATGCTGCTCCTTTCTCCCTCCTCCACCTCTGCAAGTCCCTGCCTAGGCACCTGCCATCGCAGCCCATCTCCAGGTGCGCTGGTGACCTCAAGGCTGCCCTCTGGGCTGCCTGCAGGTTGGAGGCGCACGACTGCCCAGCGCCACCTAGCGGGCCTGGGGCCGGGGGAGAGCGCGTCCCCATCTTCCCAGGCCTGCGGGTACAGTGACTGCCCCACAGCGCGGAGTGGGGAGGCCTCGGCCACCGCCCTCTCGGCCCCTTTCTCCAACTCCAGAGCGTGCAGACCCTCGGGGAAGCGCGCTTCTCCCGGGTTCCGGGGAGCCCTGGCCTCGACGGCAGCAGTTGGGGTCCTGTGCACCCGCCGGGGTGTCCTCGAGGCGGCCTCCCACCCCTCCCCCTGCACTTCGTGTCGTCGTTCCAGTCTTCTGCAGCCACAAAGAGGCCATTGATAGGGAAGAGGAGCCGAGCTGTGTTAGGAAGGCGGGGGGGGGGGGGGGGGGGGGGGGACGCGCGCGCACGTTTAAACACACACGTGCGCGCGCCCCGCCTCCTGCAGCGCCCGGCTCTCTTGGGGGGCGGAGGGCAAGGCGGCTGTGGGGCTGGGCAACACGGCCTGGGGAAAGCTCTGCGCCTCGCCCCCTTCTCCTTCTCTGCCCTTCCCCCAGTTTCTGCAACCACCAACCACCTCTGAACGAATCCTCAGGGACTGGTTCATCCCAGAGGCTGTCCTACCTCCCCATCGCCATCGCCCCCCCCCCCCCCCCACCATGTGCTGTCCTCTCCCAGCGAAGATGTATACGTGGCACTTAGGGGCCCTTTTTAATACCAGGCGAAGCCAATATTGTTAGGAACGAAGAACCGCTGTCACAGCTGCTGCAGAGACAAATAATACGCAGTAATGCATCCTGGGCTGATAAGGCGGTTTGGCTGGGCGGCTGCTCTGGTTTATCAGCACGGGTCCTCTCTGTAGAATGGCTTATAGGTAGCACACGGCACCCAGAGGGAGGCTGGGGAGCCGTGTGCGGTGGGGTGGGAGACGGGAGAAGGCAGGGGCAGGAAGAGTTCTGCGGGTGAGGATTCCCTGAGTCTCTCCTCTTGGCCGACTCCCGGAGAGTGGAACTGGATTTGAGCCTGGGCTGCCTGGGCTGGAGGCAGGGCTCCTGACCCTTCTGCACTTCACTGATAAGAAAATCCTTACCTCTCAACATATCCGAATCCTGGGCACCCTGACCCTTTAGAGGACTGTCCCAGGTACCCTGTGTTGCCTGGCTCCTGGTCCCTGCCCCCATCCTGTCTGAGAGTTGCAGAGCTGGGCAGCAGTGATGGTGTGGGGGGTTGGCAGGTGGTGCCTGTAAATAGAGAACTGGGAGTGGCAGGAAACAGGCTCCTTGAAATCCCACTTGGTGCCTCCCTGGAAGCTCCTGCTTGCCACCTGCATACTGGTGTGTACACAGAAATCTGCGGGGTGCTGGGGAGGGGCTGGGCCAGGCTACTGGCTTGCCAGGTTGGAGACACTCCCTCCTAGTCCTGGAAGCTGTTGGGGAGAGTGTGCCCTTGTATGTGTGTCCCCATTGGTGGGCACGGTTGCACCCATGTGGGTGCCCAGAGATGTGGGTTTATTCATATATTTGGTCTATCTGAGTTTGAAAGGACTTTGGAAAAGACCTCTCTGATCCCCTACCCCATTCTGCCACATCTCTGCCAAATGCTTATCTGGTTCTGCTTGTTGCTCCCAGTGACAGGGAGCTCACTACTTACCAAGCCAATCCAGCCCTGCTCTGTCAGTTGGAATACTGAGATGGAGACCATGCCAGGTAGCTTAGACAGTGCCCTCCCCCACCCTCACCCCCAACTGCAGGAAAACAGGGCCAGGATAAGGTGTTAAGAAACAGCAGCCCAATATAGTTACAGCCAGTGTTTGCTGAGTGCTGGCTATTAGCCAGGCCCTGTGCTAAGTGTGGCACAAACACCCACTCTCAGGATCTTCATAACCTCTGTGAAGTCATGCATGATGTGATCTAATTGTATTAAAGAGGAAACTGAGGCAAAGAGTAGTTAAGGCCCTGCCTGAAATCTCATAGGCAAGAAATGGCAAAGGCGGGTCTCAAAACCAGGAGGTCTGGCTCTGCCTGAGCTTAATCGCCATATTGTAATCGCGGGCACCACCCAGAAAGACAGAGAGACAGAGAGAAAGGGTGTGTGTGTATCTTCCCCAGCTTTTCTGGCTCAGTGGTATTAGAAGGTAGTGGGAACTCTGGACAAGAAATTAAGACATCCAACTTATATGGACATAGGGGCCATACTCGCAGTGACGCAGCATGGGATAAATGTGGTTGGTGGATGGGAAATGAATGGGGGATGATCTGTATTTACATTCCACACCAGCCAAGGTTAAGGAGGTACACAGTTCAGAGAGTTTTATGTTCAGTTTTATGTCTAGACAGAGTTTGGGGTGAGGTTATCACTTCTCTTGTAATTAGTGCAGGAAGGCTTCCCCCCCGCACTGCTTTCAGGAGCTCTCCTGCTGTCTTGGCTTGGCCATCTGTCCCCAAGAGTGAGGCATGGGTAAAATAGCTGAGGGAATAGGCACAAAATTGGGAATCAGGACATCTGCATCTTGGGCCTTGGGTCTGCCCCCAGGTTGAGGTGTGACCTTGGATAAATTACCCTCCCCTTCTGGGTCTCCACGTTCTCACTTCTAAAATGAGGAGTTAAGACTTGGGGGTTCATCAGGCCCCTTTGGTGGGTATACTCTCTGTAGTCTGTCCAAGAGGGCTGCTCTGCACAGGTGGGCAGGTTGTGCATTGTGCAAGGCCAGCTGGCCAAGAGGTAGATGGGCGCTAAAACCTGGCCAATGCTCTTCTCACCAGGCTGAGCAGTGGTGGGGCATGCGTCCACCTGGGCAGAGGGGCACTTTTTCCTAATTCGTGCAGAGGTACCACGTGGGTCAGTGGTGACCCTGTGAGGTGCCCACACAGATCGGCTCCCTGTGGTTGGTCAGAGTTGGGGTGGTGGTGTTCAAGGGAATTTCTCTATCAGAAAGTGAGACCGTAGGTTGGGGGCCTAGGGGGAGGAACAGAAGGAGGCTCCATGGCCCATGAACTGCCCCTGAATGCCGAACAGGGAGCAGTGGGCAAGTGCCTTCAGGAAGCTGATCTGCAGACAGAAAGGGAGGCTGGAGGGGGGCGGTGTAGGAAGGCAGGTCTTGGCCGGCAGTGGGCGGCCACATGGGATGGGCCCTGGGGTTGAGGTCAGGGTGTCTGTGGGAGCAGTGGCTCTCCCTGTGCCCTTGTCCCCTGAGATGGGTCTTTCTGTGGACATCGTTGGGCCGTCTGGTGTCTGCCCTGGGCTCAATCTGGTCCGAGGCTGAAGACTGTGTGTGGTACCAATTTGGGCCTCACTGGCTCTTGAGAAGGAGATCTAGTAAGGACAGATTTCTGAGGCCTCTCAGTATCCAGGGAGAGTGTGGCATGTTGCCAAGGGGGAAAATTGGGGGTGAGGAGGAAGGGGAGGTATGCAGGCTTGGGGGGATCGGAGAAGGGGTAAGCCTCACTTTCACTTGGCTGGGGGAGCAGCTGGGAGTGAGCGGACGTGGGAGCGAGCCCTTTCTGTGGGGGAACCCACTGCTGATCACAGACCAGGCCTCTGGAGACCATCTCTCTCCCCCGGCCATCCCACCTCCAGCCAGGGACAAGTTCGGGATGGCAAACCATGAGAGTGGCCAGGCCTGTCCTGGGGTGTGGGGGTGAAACAGGCACCATTAAGCCCCAGAGTTGTTCTCTCTATGGGGCAACTGTAGGCGTGGCCTCATAACCAGACCAGGTGGGCACACCCCACTCTCCCGGGGAGGGGCCCCCCACTGCTGTTCTTTAAAAGAAAGAGAACACAGGGAAGCCAGTCATCTGCCTCTTGCTCACAGGGTGGCTGTGCCAAGTGACATGGTTCCGGGCTCCCTGGATGCCTTGCATTTACTTTCCAAAACTCAGTGAGTGTGACCCCGGCTCTGCGAGGGTCTCGCTGGGGAAGCAGCTGCACCGGGGAGTGGAGGGAAGCAACACTGTGTCCTCTGCCCTGTATTAGCACAGTGGTGATGGCAATAATACTGAGAGCACAGAGCTGACATTGAGTTCTGACGGCCTGCTAGACACGGTTCTAAGTGCTCACGCTCTAGGATGTATGAGTTTCCTGTTGTTGCTGTAACAAATGACTACAGACTTAGCGCTTTAAAGCAACAGACATTTACCTTGTCGTTCTGTAGGTTGGAAGTCCGACACAGGTCTCACTGGGCTAAAAATTAAGGTGCAGGAAGGGCTGCGGTCCTTTCTGATGATTCTAGGGGTGAACCCACTTTCTTATCTTTTTAAAAAAATTGTATTTATTTATTTGAGAGAGAGCACAAGCGAGAGGGTCCAGAGGGAACAGTAGAGGGAGAGGAAGAAGCAGACTTCCCACCGAGCAGGGAGCCCAAGGTAGGGCTCGATATCAAGACCCCAAGATCATGACTTGAGCTGAAGGCAACTGCTTAACCAACAGAGGCACCCGGGTAGACCCATTTTCTTACCTTTTATAGCTCCCACAGGCCGTGTTTCTTGGCTTGTGTCCCTTGCCTCCGTCTTCAAATCCAGCAACACAGCCTCTCCCTGGGGTTTCCTCCACTGACATGTCTCTCCTAACACTGCCTGCTCTTAAGAACTCGTGTGATGAGGTTTGGCCCACCTGCACAATCCAGGATAACCTCTTCATCTCAAGGGCCTACTTTAAATGCCTCCACAAGGGGCGCCTGGGTGGCTCAGTGGATTAGGCCGCTGCCTTCAGCTCAGGTCATGATCTCAGGGTCCTGGGATCGAGTCCCACATCGGGCTCCCTGCTCAGCAGAGAGCCTGCTTCCCTTCCTCTCTCTCTGCCTGCCTCTCTTGTGATTTCTCTCTGTCAAATAAATAAATAAAATCTTTAAAAAAAAAAAAATAAATGCCTCCACAAATTCCCTTTGCCACGTAATGTGACACAGTCGTAGGTCCTGGGAATTAGGGCACACGGAGACCTTTGGGATCCATTATTCTGCTCTCAGAGCATGCTCTTTTATATAATGAGGCAATGAAGCAGGTAATGCTATTACCCCCATTTAAAGATAAGGAAATTGAGGGGCACCTGGGTGGCTCAGTGGGTTAAGCCGCTGCCTTCGGCTCAGGTCATGATCTCAGGGTCCTGGGATCGAGTCCCGCATCGGGCTCTCTGCTCAGCAGCGAGCCTGCTTCCCTCTCTCTCTCTCTCTCTGCCTGCCTCTCTGCCTACTTGTGATCTCTCTCTGTCAAATAAATAAATAAAATCTTTTTAAAAATAAATAAATAAATAAATAAATAAATAAATAAAATCTTTAAAAAAAAATAAAGATAAGGAAATTGAGGCACAGCAAAGCTAAGTAATTGCCAAAATTACCTTGTCAGTATTTGGGATTCAGACTAAGGCAGCCCGACTCCAGACTTATACTTTAGTCACTGACAAATGCAGGACCAGAGAGCAGGTGGCCGAAGACATCCCAGCTTGACATGGTTGGTGTAAGGTCAGGTCCCCCGAGATCAGCCAAGCTGTGGAGCAACATACTGAGCATCTACTATGTGCCGGGCCCTGGGAGGGGCTCTCAGGAGGATGGGACAAATCTCTAGTCTGAGCCCTGGGTCTAAGCCTGTTCTCTTTCCACATCCTATTGCTGTGTGTGTGAAGGGAGGGGCCCTGTCCCACGGAGGTTAACTGGGAGTAAAGGATCGTGCTCTAGTGGGCTTAGGGCCCGGGGCTCTGGGTGAGTCTGGGTGGAGGACCGGATTGCCCTGCGCCCCATAGGACCCTGCTAGATCAGCCCAGCTCCCGCGGGGGCTGGCTCACCAGGCCGACTGTTCCTGCCCATCCATCATGATGGGGAATGGGCGCTCAGTGAGCCTGGGACCTGCAAATCATGGAAATTAAGACCAATTAGAGGGGGAACCAGCAGCCCCTTGGCAGGGCTTCCGGCCACAGAAGCGGCTCAGGAAGTTTATAGATGTTTCCTTCTATTTTGTGGTCCAGCTGGGAGGCAGAAACATGCCAGCTCAGCACAAGGCCTTGTCTAGATGCTTCTGAGCAACTGGGAGGGAGGGCATCCCCTTTGCAGGATCTGCGGTCCCTCTCCAACTCCCCACAGGCCTTGCTTTCCCGTCCCCAGGGACCCTAGAGCCAGCCTCTGGGCCGTGGGTCCCTCCTAGCTACACACTGAGCTCCTTCTCTTCCTGTGTGGCTCTGTCCTCCACTGGAGGCTTCTGGAGAATCAAGCTCCAGGGTGGGGAGTGGGGAGCAGGGGAGGGAGAGAGACAATAGCAAGTCACCTTGTAGGGCGGGCAGCAGGCTGCTGGGCCTGCCCCTGCTTGTGCCCCTCTCCTCTCCCTCTGTGCTCCCGAATCACCCAGCCAGAGGTGACGGCTTCCCACTTCCCCACCATGGGCAACTCCTGAACAAACCCTTCCCCTGGTTTTGTCCCCAGGGAAAAAGGGACTAAGCTCTCAGGAAGTGTGCAGACCAGAGTCCTAGGGACCTCATGGCATTCTGGGGGCAGTGGCAGGTCGGTGCTCTGGGCTCAGGGACAAAAGCAAAAATAATTCTCCAGCTGCTGGGGTTCTTGCCGGACTTTAATCATTGCCCCCTTGCCCTTGTCCTTCACCCCGTGCCCTGTGAGGAAGGCTGAGACGGGCCTGGGCACCGTGGAGAGAGGGCTGGCCATGAAGGGACTCCAGGAAGGCAGAGACCTCTCTGGAAGGGGGGGGGCAGGAGCATTCAGGACATAGGTAACACTGCAAGGGACATCCCTTGTCCCCACTCTGCCCTGGGGTCTTTTTTTTTTTTTTTTTTTAAGGATAGGCCCAGTGTACTGCGTTGAAGTTGCCTTCTGGAGAAAGACCCAAGTAGAGAGGAGGGGCCGTTTTGCCCAAGGCTTCTGAGCCAGCCATCAGCTGGGGCTGGCGACAGGTCAAAGGGCCCGGTGGCATGTCCAGGGCTGACGGGAGACAGCCGGACAAGGCCATGCGCAGGTCCTGGTTTGCGTGGGGGAGACAGGAGGGCGGTGGAGGGCAGGGCCCAAGGGAAGCGGATATCTGGAGACATGTGGGTGAGAGAAGCAGCACCGGGAGCCGCACAGGCTCTGCCCAGGCCCAGGTGGCTTCACGGCGACCCATTGTCTGTCCCTTCCTTAGCAGGCTGGGCCTGCTAAGTGTGCTCCCAGCTCCACCATTCGGCGACTCTCTTCTCGGTGTCTTTGCCTCAGGACTCATCGAACTGGCCTTGGGCCCCTGGCTTAACCTCTCTATGCCTCAGTTTCCCGACCTGTAACAGGCGATTAACGATAGCACCGACCTCAGAGGGTTATCATGTGGTTGAGTGATTTTAATTTACGGTGGTCCCTGCCATAGTCAGTGTGCTCTAAATGTTAGCGATTACACGACTGATTATTACTCATGTTATTAAAAAGACCGGATGATGTTGTTTTAAGACTGCAGCGTCCAGAGTCAAGCAGGCCTCGGTCGGCGTCCTGGGTGTTCCACTAATAGGAATGTGTGATTTGGGAAAGTGGCTTAACCTTTGGGAGCCTCCGTTTCTTTATCTACAAAATTGGTCCGACCATAATCTCAAGGTCGACGTCCTAGAGATGCCGTGGAGATTACACGAGACAGCGGAACACACGTGCGAGCCGAACTGTAAAGGACCTGGTACAGTACGTTGCTTTGGTTTCCCGGCTGAAGATCAGATTTAGGACAGTCTCTAAGGGCGAAGGAAGGCCACCTGACAAATGGCCGTGACCTTCAGAGCGGCCAGAGTATGCCAGGAAATTCCATAGGAAGAGTGTCTGCTCTCGGCTGGACAATGTGAGGGATCTGATCAGGACTTGGGGTTCTGTTCCCAGGCTACTCCAGGTCCAGAAGTGGGGCGGTGGTGGGAGCAGGCGATGGGGCCTCAGCCCTGCCTGGGCTTCTCACACGGAGGGCAAGCCGAGACTCCACCGCGGCCAGCCCTGTGAAGGGCACAGACCTTGGTGGGCGTCTGCTGAAGGTCAGGGGCGCCCGCAGGGTGGTCAGGCTCAGAGGAAAAGAGCGAGATAAACCTCAGCCCTGAAAGCGCCTTCCCTACCCGCAAATCTGTTGGGTTCCCTGTTCCATGCTCTAAGACTTCTCTATGCTTTGCTTTATCTCTCTTATTACAACTTGTAAGTATTCAGTTTTTAAAAAAGATTTTGTTTATTTATTTTTTTGCAGAGGGAGCAAGTGGGGGAAGGGACAGAGGCAGAGTCAGAGAGAGAGAATCTCAAGCAGACCCTGCGCTGACTGTGGAGGCCAAGGCAGGGCTCGATCTCACAACCCTGAGATTGTGACCTGAGTGGAAACCAAGAGTTGACGCTCCCCTGACTGAGCCACCCAGGCACCCCCTCCCCTGCTTTTTTTTTTTTTTTTTTTTGTGATTATTGAATACCTGTCTCCTTCATTAAGATGTAAGCTCCCTGTGAATGGAGCCCGTGTTGGGATGGCTCACCATGGGGTTTACAACACTCCTATGAGGTAGTTATTAATATCATCCCTATTTTACAGATCAGGAAACTGAGGAACAGAGAGGTTAAGTAACTTGCCCAAGGTCACACAGCCATCAGCCAGAGGAGCTGGAATTCAAGCCATCTGGTTTGGCTCCAGAGTCCATGCTTTTAGCTGGGGGGCTATACCAGCTCTCTGAAGTAAAGAATGAATGAACCATGTTACACATTTGTAATTTGGACAAATGGGTTTTGCGGGAGGGAACGAATGGTGTGACTCTTCTAGATTTGGCCACAGGGTCCTGATGAGCAGGACAAGCCTGGCCCCTGTTTATCTGCAGAGGGATGGGGGATCTGTGAAGGGCCATTTGGAGGAAGTTCCTTCCCTTCGTCTGGCTCCTCCCCATCAGGCACCAAGGGTGGGGGCACTCTTGCAGACCTAGCCCTCAATCTTGCCATTGTTCCTGGTTCCCTCCATCTAGGATTAAGGAATTACAATCTGCGCCCAAATCCCTGAATTCCCTGCATTGGTCTCTGCCTCTTCCCAGGCCTCCTTTGTCCCTGGAAGCCCTGTGGGCGGGGTGGGGGTCTGGGGACTGTTCTGTCACTGCAGGGAGGAGGTAAGGAGGGTGAATGAGGAAATGCTTCTACTCTGCTGGTTCCTGGCATGTCGCGCTCTCTCTTCTGGCCAGAACTACCCCTGCCAGAGTCCTCTCCTGCCCATGCCCTGGCCGCCTGTCCCAGGAGCCCCAAGGAGCAAACACAAGGAATGTGACCTCGGCAGCCAGCTTCAGCTCCTCCCCTGGGATTCCTGTCCTCCAGGAGGGGACATGTTTGGGCACAGTCCTGCCCGTGCCAGCACTGTTGATACTGTTGGCCATGACTGAGGTGTGATAAGGACACAGAGCCGGGATAAAGGGCCAGGTTTATAAGCTCCTTGGCACCGGTCTGTGCTACGGAAATACCATAAGATACACAGGGCTGTAGCAATTTGAGATCCTTTCTTTCAGGGAGAAGACAGCATGCGGTTGGGGGAATCCTTTGATCACTATTGATAGTGGGGTCTCAACCCCCAAGGGACCTATGAGAGGGACCACCGATGGGCACTAAATTGCCTTCAAATGCCAGTGGGGGGGATCCAGTTCTCTGCAGAACTTTGGCTTTGCTAAGTGGGAATGCACGTTGGGGGCCTGAGTAACCTCAGGACTCTGGAGGCAGGCATGGCTCTGTCCTCCTCTGCCCTCTGCTCTGGCCACACCTTGGGGCTCAGCGTCACCTCCAGACCCATGGAACCAAACTTCCAAGAAGACCACTGTGAAATCCTCCGGCTCTGGCTGACGCTAGAAAGCCGAAGGCTGGCAGTAGTGAAGCAGGAGATCCGTCTTCTGGTCTTGGCTCCATTAATACACATTTCACCTCTGTGAGCGCTGTGGGCATGAGGCGACGCTTGGACCTGGTGACTTCTAGGGTCACTTCCGGTTTGAGGATTTCAAGAAGGTAGTGTAATTTGGGAGGGTCCTGGGGCTCTGAGACAAAAACCTACCCCTGGGGGCACGAGCCAGAGACACTGGAAAGTACTAGTAACCACTTAACGGTTGGCACTGTGCTGGGCCTTCATCTTTGTTATCTCCTTTGTTTCTCTCAGGAACCCTTTTTTTCTCAGGAACTCTTTTTTTTTTTTTTTTTTAAACCAAATAAAGTAGGACTTAGAAAGGCCTAAGTAACTTGTCCAAGGTCACACACTAGAAGAGGGAGAGACAGACTCAGAAGGTGGGTTGTGTAACTCAAGGCCTGTGCCTGGCGCTGGGAGACAGAAGTGGGTGTGGGGGCAGGCAGGTATCTGGTGGCTGCTGTACGGAGAGCAGAGACTTGTCCTGGGCTGGAGACTGTCCTATGCCAGGGACATTCAACCCTGGGGAGGAGGGAGGAGACTCCCGGGCAGAGGGGTGGGGTGGCGAGCGTAGGAGGTGAAGGCAGGAGAGAACCTGAGCGCAGCCGCAGGGGGAGGCTGTGCAAGGGAAGGGGCTGCTGGGGGCCTGAGAGCTCCTCGGTGAGTCTGGTCCCAGGGCTGCTGGCTGGCCCCTGGGGCCTGCCCCGACTGCGCACATGCATAGACACACTGTCGTCCTGGGTCACACAGCCCCTCAGACACAAACAGGCCTGCACCCTGGCTCACTCTGACCTGGCTGCACTTCCTGGCACTCACCTGGGCTGTCCTGTTCCCAGCCCCACCCTCATCCAGTGTGTGTGTGTGTGTGTGTGTGTGTGTGTGTGTGTGTGTGTTCCTCCTCAGCCTGTATACAGCTCTGAGGTCTGTTGGCTTCCCTTGGGTTTGCACAAACACACGCCCAGGGTGATAATCTCTCTGTTGTGTGTCTCCACACACACACACACACACACACACACATGCACACGCCCTTCTGTCTGTCACCCTTGTTTCTCAACTGGTCTTTCTCTCCAAACCCTGCACATCCCTGGGTCCCAGAGAACCTCATTAATCTTTAACAGGTCTGGGCTCTTTCCCCTCTTGTTTTTGTCCTCGCTACTGTCTTCGCAGGCTCCCCCAGCCAGGCTGTAGGGCTGGGCAGGCCCCCTCCTGCAAGTGGCCTCCCCAGGAGCCCCGGCGGAGGAACGGCATTGTGGGTGGGGGCGGGCAGGGCTGGGAAAGGATTTATTTGCCTTGGATCCTTTTCTGCGAACATTTTTGTCCATTGGCCATGATGTTTCATTGATTTCAGCTGACGTCATTCTGGTGCGTGGGTAAGGCTTGGACAACCACATGGTGGGGGGGTGAGCGCTGACCCACGATAGGGGAACCCTGGTGCCCACTCCAGGGGAGCCTCCGTTTCTCATCAGATGTGCGAGGGGTTTGGAACTGACGATCTTTGGTTTCGTTCCAAAATGTTGAGATTCTAGGAGACTTCTGCTCTATTTAGAATCAGTCCACACCCTGATCATTTCAATTAAAATCTCTTTCAGTTAACTCATTTATATGCACAGGCATCATACATGCAAACATGAAGACACACACACATGCACACATCCGAATGCAGCTTAGCTACTGTATGTTTTCCAGGAACTTCTCCAGCTCATCTAGGGCCCTGGGGCCTTTTGCAGAGTGGAGACTACAAGCACAGATGTGTATGCGTGTGTACACACACACACACAAACCCCACACCACTTTGAGGTGCATCTCTAGGTTGAAATGTGCCTCCTGGTGACAATGACCTGGGCACTTGCCAGCCTCCCCACCATTCCCACACTCCTCCTAAGAGTAAAGACCTGAATCCTCAGCCTTGTTCCTGCTGCCCTCGTCCCCGACTGTCAGAAAAAAGTGGGAGGTAGAAGAAGCCTAAGAGAGGATGTGGGGTGAGCAGGGGACCCTGGAACGTCAGCGCTGGAAGGGACCGCCCTGACTGCTAATCTAGTTGTCAGGTTTCAAAACACTTAGCCTTAAAGCATGGAACCCTGGTCCTGACCAACTCTTGCCTGGGCAGGCACGCAAACAACACTGATTAAGCCAGGGTGCTCAGGGTACGGTGGGTGGGGGTTGGGGGCTGGCGTACTCAGCATCCCCCAGCTCCCATCACCACTCCCACATGCCCCTTGAGTGAGCGAGCTTGCTGCAACCCCTTGGATCTTTGACAAATACAGCTTAAAATCCATCCATCTCCTTGCCTGCCCTCCAGTGTGGTCCCAGAGGTGGGAGCACCACCTGCAGCCTCATTAGAAACGCAAATTCTCCAGAGTCCCCGCCCCAGTCCGGCTGAGTCCGGAAGCTGAGGGTGGGGCTGGTGCTCTAGGAGGAAGCTTCTAGATGATTCTGGTGCCCAGGACTAGGATAACCCTTCTGCCTTACAGATGGGGAACTGAAGCCCAGAGAGGGGCGTGTCTTACCCACATCTCAGGCTATGACTCTGGGTGACCTGTCTGTAAATGTCGGTATGAGGAAGTTCTGGAGTGTTCCTGTCTGTTGCCTCTCCTTCCCCTAGGCTGGCATGAATACTCAGGGACTGGCTTGCTTGGAGCCCTTTTTCTTCAGGAAGGTTGCACTGAGTGGTGGGCAATGAGAGCAGCCCCCTGGGTCTGTATGAATGGGGAGGGGTGTGCATGAGGACCCCGAAGAGGGCAAAGACTTAGGGCGTGCCTGGTCATCAATCACGTGGTACATCTAGGGAGTCTTCTTGGAAGAAGTGGCCTTAAGACTCCAGATGACAAGACCTCAGGAAGCAGAGGTGTGTTTTTTTGCACAGGCCAGTGTGAGGGTGTTGGCAGGAGGAGGAGGAGACCCAGGAGGGCCCAGGCTGGGAGCATACTGGCAGAGGAGGGGCCGGCACGGGGTTGGGGGGTAGGAGGAGTGGAAGTACTCAGCTTTTCAGCCCTGTGACCAGTCCCCCCGGAAGCCTGGGGACTTCTCCGAGGAATTAGGGAGCGTTTAACATCTCTGGCTAATTAGCTGCTGCCTGCTACCGAGGAAGGAGGAGAGGGAAGTCGGAGCCAGGCAGCTTTGAAAGGCAATGCTGCTCCTTGACAAAGCCGGCCTGGGGAGGTTTCAAAGACAACTTCTGAGCAGCCCGCACGTTTCATGTTCATTAGATCCTTGCTTCCCAGGCTCCAAAGACAAACAGTGGGATTTCAGGGTTTTCTTCCCTTTTTGGAGACATTTCATTCTGAGCTGTAAGCTTTCAGCTGGGAGGAGGCAGAGCCACTGAGCTCCTGCTCCTCCAAATCCACAGCCTAAGCAGAGCCCAGTTCCATCTATTCTGCATACTAGAAGCTTCCCAGGGCACCCCCGCAACTCCAGTCCAAGCCCCCTACCAAGGCCAGTTGAGTAGTGCTGTGGGTGCAGAGGGGGGTCCAGACCAGGCGCCACTGGACTTTCAGCTGAGTGGGGACAGGACCCAGAGTTCTCGTTTGTCACGATCGCCCCAGCACCTGGGTGCTCCGCCAGTGTTTACTGAATGGGTGGGCGAGTGAAAGAGTGAATGCGTGTGCTGATCATTTGCCAGTCGCTCCCAGATCCATTTCCTGCCTTTCTCTCTCATGTTCGCGGCACAGAGAACTACGCTTCCCAGACCTATTGGCTTCTGCATAGGTCCAGCCAATCAGCGGCAATGGAAGAAGGTGGAGGAAAAGCCAGGGTATTTCTTTCAGCCAGGTCTCCGCAGCGTCTGTGTCTCCTCTTTGCCTGCTGCTGCCAGCTCCCTCTGGCTGGCCTGTGGCAGCTCCAGCTTCTGTGGGGGTGGTCTCAGCTCCTGGGCTCCTGGAGCACTGCCTTCCCCTTCTAGCAGAAGGTGGTGGAAGGGGGTGGCTTCCCGCTGTTGTTCATCTCTGGGGTGTCCTGCCTCTTCGGTTCCTTTATAACCAAATCCCTGATTTAAATCCCTCTGGTTGAAAGGCCTAGGGTAGCTTCTGTTTTCTCCCTGGCCTCTGTGAAATGAATGAGTAAATGTGCTGCTTTTTTGGTTCAGAAAGAAGGCTCCGAAGGAGCAGTGAGGTTGGAGCAGGTTTGATCAGCGTGGGACCTGGAGTCCTGTGGAGGGGGCAGCCTTGCTCTGGGCAGGTTGCCCCACGGTTCTGCTAGGACACATGTTTGGGGCATGCAGGTGGGCTGGAAGCCCAGGAGACTGCTCCTGTCCCAGCAGTGTTCTTTCCCTCTGAGCATGGCTCTGCTGGGTGATGCCGAGGGGTAAACTGTGACATAAAGGGACAGCAAGGCACCGAGGGAAAAGCCATCTACCGCCAGTGGGACCCTGCATGGCCCTTTAGACACCCTGATTCCACGGAGGCTCACGATGACGCTGCCGGGTGGACCTTCTTATCCCCCATCTCCGGTGGGAGAAGCCTGAGACTCTGTGAGCTCATGTGTCCTCTCTCCTTTCACCGAGACATGGTCACTGAGTTCCGTGAGCACTGAGTGTCGCCTTTCTCCTTCTTGCCCACCTGCTGTCCTCACCGTTTCTGCTCCCTTTGAACACTCGGCATCCTTCACCAGCCTCCTGGCTGGTCTGCTTGCCCCAAGCTCATCTGCTTCCACACATTCTCCGAGATCTGGTCCAGCCCCTCTCCAGCAGTGTCTCTGGTCCCCCTCCCCGTGCCCACCCCCACCCATAATTCAGCCTCATGAAGACGCTTCGAGCTTCCCCAGTGGGGCTGTGGGGGTGACACCTCCGTGCTTCCCCAGGGCTGTGCTCTCAGCTCTGAGGATCCCCATCTTCCCAGGAAGCTCCCACTCTCTCTTCAGGACCTGGCTGCAGTATCCGCCTCTCTGCAGCTGCCCCGCCCCAGGTGGATGCCCCTCCCTGCTCCCAGGCACCCTGTGTCTTCTCGGTCCTGTTGCATTCAGCACACCGAATTGCAACTGTCTGGCCACACCTCTCTTTCCCCTCCAGGACTGCAAGTTTTGTATGCTCACTTACTTAAAAATGCCTACTGAGCACCAACTTTATGCCCGGCACTGTGTCAGACTCCGGGAGACTTGGTTGGTGTTGCGGAGCGTATGGTCTCATGGGGAATAATCACTCAGGCCAGTAGCACTAGCGAGAGGGCCCCCCAGCACGTGTGATTATAGGTTCTGAAGGCCAAGTAAGGAGTGTAATAACCTCGGGATCTGGTATTAGGAGGTATTCCCTAAGGGCTACTTTTCTTTTCTACCCCGGCCTCTGTCCCAGGCGCCAGGGTGTGCACTTAACTGCTGTATTTGTAACTCTGTTCCCACCGTGGCCATGCATGGTTCCCCCCCCCCCGGTCTGCAAGCTCTCTGTGGGAGAGACTGTCTCTCTCCAGGGTCTCGTGACACATCATAGGCGCATGACAGGTGTGAGTTGAGTTAGAAATGGAATTGCACCCCTGTGTATGAGCCGGAATGCTTACCTACCTGAAGGAGCCCAGGCCACTGGGTAGTGGAGTCAGCTCTAGACCTGATAGCCCTTCCTGTCTCTGAATATGGAAAACAGGAAAAGGGGAGTCCTTTCACCTCTGTTACTTCCTGGCTGTGTGACCTTGGACAAGTCATGTAGCTTCTCGGAGCCTCACTTACCCCACCTGTAAAATGGATCCATGTCACAAATTTGCTATGAAGAGGCTTCAGGTAATACACAGAAAGCGTTAGAGCCGTGCCTGGCATAGAGTAGGGACTGCGTCGTCATTATTATTGATTACTATTACCATTTCTACAGCAGGTTCCCTGGGGGATGACTTGCTGCCCTCTGCACGCGTCTCCCCCCAGTCCCACAGCCGGCCCAGCCCCCTCTGGTCTGGCACGCGACTGGAGTCCCATCTTTCCTCTTGCTAGGAAGCTGTGGGTAACTGGGGCTTAATTAAGCATGCTTGACTGGGGTGTGATTAGCGGCTGCTGTGAGTCAGCGGAGGCCCAGGGTGGGGCGAGGATGGAGGGGGGGTGGAGAGAGAACGGAGCAGAAGGCTCCTGGTGCTTGGGGCTGTATTTCTAGGCTCAATCAGCCCACTTTGTTCAACAATTGAGGGGGACAGGGTGAACAAGCCTTGAGTCTCTCAGATTCCTCTGGTGGCTCTCACCAGCAACCCCACTCTAGCTGGAGCTCTGTGGTTGTCATTACTCATTCATTCATTCATTCATTCATTCATTTATTCAGCAAATATTGCTGGCTTCCTCTCTGCCAGGCATTGTCCTAGGTGCTGGGGATGGTGTCGTGAAGAGCATGGACATAGGTTGTTTCCCCCATGTGACACACAGACCTGGCGGAAAGGGTCATGGAAAAGTAAATACTAATGTCTGCCACCACGCAGGGGACGGCACCTAGGAGACCCTGCTCCTCATGTCCTCCCCGGCAGAGCCTCCCATCACATGGGAGGTGACATGGATTCCTTACCTGTCTTGCCCACCCACTGTTGGCAACCTTAGGCCATGGATTATGTGACATTCTCTGTCCCTCCGGCTCATGGCACAGTGTTTGGAACATAGCGATGCCCGAAGAACTGGTTGGTTCGTTGGTTGATTGAACCCCAGCTCAGGAAGCAGTCGGATGTGTCATCCCCTAGAACAGGGGTGGGCAAACTCTAGCCTGTGGACCCAGTCCCGCCCGCTGCCGGCCCTCAAGCTAAGAATGGTTCCTGCATTTTTAAAGGAGTGGGTTGTAAAAAAAAAAAAATAATAATCAAAGAATAACACACCGCAAAGCCTAAAATATTCACTCTCTGGGGTGTCACAGAAAATGCTTGCTGACCCTCGCGTTCCTCATCTCTGCAGTGTGGAACCCGAGTTAAGATAGCGCCCGAGCCCCTTCCTGGTGTGCGGGGCTGTGATTCTGCGTGCCACAGTTCTTGCTCTGTGCCCGAGGGCCCGTGCGGTGCACATCTCTGCATCATCGACGGCCCCCCGACGCCCGCACCGAGCAGGGGCTCAGTCAGTCTCCGCTGGCTGGTGTGATGTGACATGGGAGGGCACTCGGAACCAGGCTTTGTTGCTGACAGCTGTGTGAGATTCGGCAATGGTTTGAGTCCCTGAGTGTCAGTTTCCTCACCTGAAGAATGGGGACAATAACTTAGCACCACCTTCTTAGGGCTGCAGTGGGAATGAAGGAGGTCGGTACATGAGGAGATGTTTTGTGCCGTCTGCGGGGCTGTCCAAATGCTAACACCTCCTGCCCCTGTTTCTACTGGACATGTCCCGGGTACTCAGCTGTGTTACGAGGACCACTTGGTATATTTTAACTCATAAGATGGTTTCCCTAAGAAGGAAGGTCAAGGTGATTCTAAAGCCTCCCGTCAGAAAGGTCCCAGGGCGTGGTCTCAGTGATGGGGTATCTGTGGTCTTGGAGCACCTGCCTGATCGCTGCTGGCTCCTTCACTTGTGACAAAGGACAGGGAAGGGACAGGATATGAAGACTTGGGGAGGGCGAACCCCCAGACTCTGGGTCCCTGACCATTCCCCGGGTGGGGATAGAGCCAGACTGGCACAGCGGTCTCAGCCCTGCCCCCATGTCCACCTCTGTTAATCGGGACAGAGAATTTGGCTCTCCTGCCTAGCCTGGCTGCCCCCGACCTGCCTTTCTTACTGCCACAGCACCCAGCTTCATCTCTTCATAACCTGGACTGACCTTTGCTTAGCATTTTCTTTTCAATGAGCTCTCCCATTGATGTCCACTTTGTCTTCCACAAAAACCCTACATGGTAGGCATATTATTTACTGCCTCTATAAATGAAGATACTGAGGTTCAGGGAGGCAAAAAGACCTGCCCAGAGCGAGTGTCCCAGCTGGGATGAGGCCCGGGTCTATCACTTCCAGGGCTCTATCATACCAAATGGCCTTTCTTCACCTGCCTCAGTTGTATCCACGGACCTGTCTTCTCCTGGTCTCTTCCGTGCCCGTGTGGCTCTTTCACAGCAGACCCACAGGCCTGGGAGAGTCCCCGTCTCCACTCTCGTGCTGGTGCCGGGGCAGGCCTTCACGGGGAAACCTACCAGGACAGTGGGGCTGGACCCCCCTTGGCTGGTCCTGAACCCTGGGTCCGGGAGTAGAGATGGCTAGGGAAGGCGCCGCTGTGGGGGCCAGGGAGGAGATGTCAGACTCAGTTACCGTGACATGGAACATTTCTGCTGCCATGGGGCCCTGGTGTCATTCTGCATTAGATGGCATTCAAGGCCCACTCCCTCCAGCCAAGAGCTCAGCTGTCCGCCCCTCTCTCCCTTCCTCCCGCTGGTTGCCACAGTTGGTGTCCCTCCTGACCCCTGGGGATACAGTTCGGGCCTCCGGGGTGCCCAGCCTTTGGGAGGTGCCACTTCCTAGGAACCGAGGGTTTGACTGGGTGAAGGAAGACTTGACCCCTTCACACATCTGTCTGGCGTTCCCAGGGGGCCAGGCTCCTATTTCCTGGTTTGGTGGGGAGAGTCCAGGTTTTGAGGACCCATTAGTCCCTCCCTGTAAGCTCAGCCCAGAGGCGATGCCCAACAGAAGCCTGGATACAGGGTAGACTGCAATGGGGAAGGAACTCAGACTTTGCCCTGTTAGTCCTAGAGGGACTCCTAGCGGGTCCCTGTGCATCAGCGTGGTTTCCCTTCTCCTTGGCTCGGCTCCAGCTTTGTCTCAGCAACTTCCCCCCGTTTCCCTCTGTCCAGCATGAGGTTGAGGATGACAAGGCTGGGCCACAGAGGGGTGGCAGAGAGGACATAGAGCCACACCCCTGAGGAAGAAAGTGGTTTTGGGGGCACCTGGCTCTGTGGGGTACCCAGAATGAGGAGCGAAGGGGGGGCAGAGAGCATGAGCTGGGTGCATGAGCCCCAGGGTGCAGGGCTTGGCCGCATGCCCTACTCTTTCCCAAGGTCTTCCTAACTATGCTCCCAGGTCTGGCCTGAGCCTCCCTTTTCAGTTCTGCTAGGCCAGGCCTCATCATTGCTTATCCAGACTCTAGTCTGCTCTGTCTGCCTACAGCTTTGACCTCCTCCCCCACCCTACATCGCCTCCACCAGGCTAATGCTGACCGTGTCTCCTCCCTGCTCCTGATCCTTCCATAACTCCCCAGAGCTAACTTCTGAGCACGATCCCTATGGTCCATCCATGGGTCAGCCCTGATTTGCCCTGCTCCCTCTTCTGAGGCTGCGCTCTGGTGGTGGGAACCAGCGCAAACCCAGACACACCATGTTCACTCCCATCTTGGACCTCGGCGTGTGCTGACCCTCCGCCATGTTAGACTGTTACCCAACGTCATCACCTAGAAAGATGCTACTTGTCCCTTGTGTCCCCTCTCAAGATCCACTTCCACTACGAGGTCTCCCTTGGCCTCTTCTTCCATGGAAATGCCACCCAGTGGGGCACACATCTTCATTTAACTATGATCTGCTTTTATTTTGGTTCTTCATTGATGTTTCTCCCTGACTCTTGACAGCGAGTAACTGAGGGTTGAGACAATGTCTTAATTACCTCGAGACCCTTGACAATAGCTCTGTGTTTGACCTACATTGCTGATATTTAATAAACGGAAAATCCACCCAAAAAAAAAGTGTTTGGGAAAAATGCATGAATTAGTAAACGAATCAATGGACTCCAGGAGTCCTCCCTGCTCCCTGTTCCTTCCACAATGTCCCTCACACCTCCCTGGGGGACAGGGGGAGACAGGGCTCTGAGCCCCTAGTGCGCTACCCAAATTTCTGGCATGGGAAGCTGAATTCTGCTTCAGAACCCTGCACACGAAGCCCAGCCGAGGAGCTGCTTTTGCCATGGCAGTGTCGACCTTGGCCAGTTCCAAACTAGGTCAGAGCCTGCTGACGGCCGCCAGGAGTCGGCCAGCACCGACTGCCCGTGTCCTGGCCACGTGGTTGCAGCTTCTGGGTAGGGAGAGCAGGCAGGGATGCTGCTGAAGAAGGGTGGGAGCTTGGGGTCTGCTGGGGCTTGGGAGGGGTGAAGGTCTGCCACCGAGGCTAGGGCAGGTTGAAATGTTTCCCTTGCTCCACACTCATGAATTAGTGAAATCACCAGTTATTTATTTATGTATTTATTTATTCAACAAACATTTACTGTACACCTGCCTTGTGCTAGGTACAGTACTAGGGGTTGGGGTGAGAGGAAGAGGTCTTTGTCCTGAGAGGGGAGGCAGACATTCCCAACCACAGGACGATGAGCTGGAGTGACACTGAGTTTGTAGTGGACAGCCTGGGCTGGCCGGGGGAGACAAAAGAGGGGGGTCTGCGGAGATCAGAGAGCCACCGTGTCCCAGAGGCCAGTGGCTGGCAGGGATGCAAGAGCCAGACTCCACCCCACACCCTACCCTCGAGCATGCGCTCTCGACCCTCTCTCCATCCTCCCACCTGTGCGGCTCCTGCCCCGGGTCTGAGCCCTCTTACCTTCCACCAGTAGATAGGACGTCTGCTGCATTATTAGTCACTTTTGGAGGTTCCCTTTATCCATTTGAGGAAGTTCCTTCCTACTCTCTAGTTCACCGAGACTAAATATCAAGAACGGATGTTGGGATTTTTGTCAAATGCCTCTTTCTGCATCTTTGGAGAGGATTGTTATGGCTTTTCTTTTGTAATCTACTAACATGGTGAGTTACATCCACTGATTTTTTAAATTTTAAGCCAACTCTGTATTCCTGAGATAGGCTCCCCTTGCTTTCTTGAGATTGCCTTTTTACTATATTGTTGGGATAAATTTCCCGAAATTGGTTCAAGATTTTTGAATCTATCATCTTGAGGCATCTCAGGTCTACAGGTTTTCTTATAGTGTCTCTGGTTTTGGTATCAGAGTAATGCTAGCCTTTTAAAACGAGTTTTGAATAAAACTCCTAGTTGTCTGAAAGAGTTTATATAGATTTGGTAATGATTATTTCTCCAAAGTTTGGTAGCATTTACCAGTGAGGCCTACCGGCCCCGGAGTTTTCTCTGTGGGAAGACTTTTAACTACAATTTCAATTTTTTTCATAGATAGAGGGCCATTCAATTTACTTCTTGAATGGGCTTTGGTAGTCTGCCGTTACTCTATTTTTAATTCTTTGTGCAGCATTTTACATTATATGATACGCTCTTGTTTTTTCCTTCATTTTTTTTATTTTGTCTATGCTTTCCCCCTACAAAACTGAGCTCCAGGACAGACACTATGATTTAAGTTTTGCATTTGGCAGAGTCTCAGCTCAGTTAATAATTGTGGAATAAATAGAGGTTTATTTTGATTTTTCTAAGAACACCCTAACGTGGATGTTCTCATTTTATATCTGTGGAAATTGAGGCTAAAGAGGTTAAGTAAGTTGCCCAGTAACCACCACATCACCTAATAAGTGGGTCAAAGTTCTAATCTTGTTCTTAGATGGTTTTCTTTCTGGGTAAGTATTCACCCGGTAGCAAAGTGGGCAAGTCAGGTCTGCAGAGAAACGAGACAGTGCGTCTGCAAACTTCCGTGCTCATGAGCTCCACTTGAAGGACTTATTCAAGGGACCAGGGACTCTGCATCTTCACCAGCTTTCTGGGGGGTTCTGGGATGCTTCATCAGGAGGCCACACTTGGAGAGGCTCTGGCCCAGCCGGTGCCAGCACAGGGGAAGTGTGAGGTCTGCTCTGCTTAGAGAAGGAGGAGATGCCTGGTGTGGGGACCTGGGAGCACTGGAGGGGGTGGCTGTGACTCTGAGCACTGGGGATCCCTGTCTTGGAGGGCAGGGCATTTGTAGATACGTACGAACAAGCCACGAAGGTGCTTAATCAACCCCAGCAAGTGCCTGCACAGAGTCAACTCCTCTCCCTTCCACTCTTGTGTTTCTCAAGTGCCCAGAGATAGGGCCGGTGCTATGTCTCTGCTCTTAATAAAAGGAGAAACTATAGGTTTTTTCCTGCCCCGGGTCTGAGCCCTCTCTCACCTTTCACCATTAGATAGGACATTTTTCAGGCTCTTCTTGGGTAAGGTCCCAGAAACCTCACTGTCCGTCTGGCCCCATTGCTCCCTTCTTGCCTGGTCCATGGGGAAGGTGGGACTAGGAGATCAGGGAAGGATGACAGGGAAACAGAGAAGTCCTGGGCTGTTTACTTAGGGAAAATTTAGTTGCTGGCTGCCTATCTCAGGGTTTGGGAATAGCTGTTCTCCTGGCAGATTCAAGGGAGGAGCGTAGGATGAATGAAGAGATTCTAGGCCCTAGGGATGCACTGTAGGATTTGCTCATCGCCGGAAGGTCTCCTGGCTCTCCATCAACCTGCGTGGGAAGGCCTGGGTTACCTGTAGTGGGAGGGGTGCCTGGACAAGGGGGATAGGGCCTATCTTCCACCCTCATCCCCTGGGCCTTGGGATGACACATTCCAAAGCCTCAGCTGGTTTCCTGTCCCCCTGCCCTCTGGTGTCACGTTGGATGAGGCTTCCTCTGCAGTGAGGCAGGAGCAGTGGCAGAGGCAGTAATGGCTTGTGCCCCATGGGGCAGGCAGAGAGGGGGCAAGAGGGAGAGCACAGAAGGAGGAAGGGCAGAGGGCCGGGGTCTGCACTAGGTACCAAGATGTTCTGTTCCGGGGTGTGGGTGGGGGGAGCAGGCAGCCTCCCGGAGGCAACGGATAGAACGCATGGCTTGGCTCTCAATTGGCCTGGAAGCCAATGGAGTCATTTGCATGCCATTACCAGATTGGCTGGGAGAAACAGAAGGGCACTTGTCCCCTGGGGTGGCCTCTGCCATCCTGCGTTGGCACCAGACTGGACAGATGTCATCGGCTTCCTAGGGGAGCAGCACCTCCCTGGGCAGAGTAGTTACTTGTCTTTGTGGCCTCATCTCGGCCACTGGGGTCAGAGGGAGGGGTCTTCAGCAATTCCCAGACAGCAGGGAGGGCAGCCCACTTGTGCTCAGCATGGGAGTGGGCTGCGGGCAGCGCCCTGTTACCAGCTGCTGGTGTGATGTTTTATCTGGTTAGAGATTTCTATTCATGGTTTATTGCTGGGTAACAGACTACCATGAACCCACCAGCTTAAAATGACATGGAGTTTCATCATCTCATAGCTTCTGAGTCAGGAGCTGAAGCCACCCTAGCTGAGTCCTTTGCCCGGGGTCTTACAAAGCTCACATGTAGGTGCTGGCTGGTCTGCATTCCTTGCTGGAGCCTAGGATCCCCTTCCAAGCACATGTGGCAGAATTCAGTTCCTTGTGGTTGTCAGGCTGAAGTCCCATTCTCTTGCTGACTGCCATCCAAGGGACTCTCCCAACTCCCAGGGGCAACTCACAGTTTCTTGACATGATGCACTCACGTGGCCTCACTCATTTCAGAGCAGCTTACTTCTGTAAGCTCTCTAAGAGGCCTCTCTCCCCACGACAGGCCAGTCCAGTCCCTCTTTTATGTGCTTTCCCCTAATTAAGTCAGGCCCACCCATGTTAGTCTTTCTTTTAATTAACTCAAAAATCAACTTATTTGAAACCTCAATTATCTCATGATAGCCATGAGTCCCACTCACACTGAAGGGTATTAAGCAGGGTGGATCCACAAGGAGGCCGGAATCTTGGGGCCACCTTAGAATTCTGCTTCTTGCAATATTTAATGGGAGGGGGTGATGAAGAGGGAGAGAGAGAGGTATTTGGACGTTCACAGAGGAGAGGCAATGATGAGTACAGAACAAAGGAGTTTTAAAGAGCCCACCTGAAATTCTGTTCTTCTGTGCTCTGCTCTCCCCCTTCCTTGCTTATAATGAAAACAATTGATAATTCAGAATTTTAATTATAAACAGTGGTTGTTGCATGGATAGGAACCAAAAAAGAGCATTTGCTCTATGTGCTCATTTCTTACAGGGAATTGGTGGGAACCAGCTCAACCAATGAGTGTTGCTATTGGCCATCTGCTGGAACGGGCAGATAGCTTATAGACTCAGAGAATCACAGACTGTTGGAGCCAGAGGGGACTTTGGGGATCTCATAATGCAACCCAGTCATTGCTTAGATGATGGAACTGAAGCCCAGAGAGGGGATGTGAGTTGTGCGTGGTCACACAGCTAGCTGATAGCAAGGTTTGCCAGGAACCAATTGATGCTTACATATTCAGCAAACAGATCTTGTGTGAGGACTGAGAGAGGGCAGGTGGGTCCTTGGTTACCTCGTCCACTTTCACTACACCAGTTGGCCTCACTGCACAGTCCCTGCCCCTCTAATGCACCTGGCTTCATAGAATTCTTGATGTGTAAAATATTCGATAGCAGTTGCCTTCCTTGTCCTGGTTGGCCATGGAGAGTAGACAGAGGGGGCTGCAGCCTGAGCACAGATGGGGTAGCAGCAGGAAGAGGGGCCTCTGCAGCCTGCAGAATGGCAGTGTGTGTGTTTGTGTCCCCAAATGAGATGAAACCCAGAAAGCAGGACTCCACGTTGCGTCCTCCTTCCCCATGCCGTCACGTCCTGCCTGTGACTGGGTCACCTCCATCCCTCCAGCAGCCTTTATCAGTGTCACAGGTGCTGAGTCACAAGACACAGGTTACCAGGGAAGGTGATTAATGATGGCACCTGTGGTCCCTCCTACGCTCCCACTCTCCATGACCTTGTCCTTCTCCTCCTCTTTCCAGTTTCCCTTGTCCCCACCATCCTCCGAGAAAAGAAATAAACATTCAAGGTGTGAGAGAGGAAGGGAGGGAATTTGGGTCCTTCTGGAGTAGCTGCTCTGGGTCAGGCACTGTGCCAGGCTCTTTCATTTGTTCTCATTTCACAGTGTGCTCAGGGAGATGCTGCGGGGTATCCCGGGCTGCAGGGGAGGGCTGTGTTCTTCCCATGTCCCCATAGAGGGCAGTGCCAGGCTGATTTCCTATAGACACATTTGCCACCCTTTGGCACATATGTTGTTCATGGTGGCTCTGATGTGCACGTTTGTCAGTGTGCCAGGCTCCAGAGGACAAGCCCACATAACTCTGGAGCCTTCAATGTCAAAGCTGTCGGGGACCTTTGCAATCACTCACTTTCCTAGAAGGGTAGGATGGAAGCCCAGAGGAAAAATGACTTGCTCAAGGTCATACAAAGCTGGCCTTTCCTGATTTCCATCTCCGGGTTTGCTCTTGCATCCAGCATTCATTTCTCCAGCTGTGCTTTTCTTCTCCTCTGGAAGCAGAGACGTGGTCCCGGAGAGGTTCAGAGCTGTAGGGTAAAAGGGGAAGAAGGGTAAAGGTCTTTAGTGAAGGATATTTATGGCATGAGGAGAGCCTCTCCCAACACCCAGCTCTGAGCAGCTTCATCCAACTCCCTCCTTGAGTGATGGGTCTTGTTGTCATAGTGATGAGAATGGACTGCCAGCCTACCGACAGGGCCTGGGATTTGACCCAGACTCTCACACTGAGACAACCTCCACACAATGTTCTGTGTCCTTAGTCCTTTCCATTGTGTCCATGTGTATATATGTGTGTGGAGAGGGGTGGAGGGCTGCAGACTGTGTAGGGAGGATTAAAGTGCTAATACACACAGAACCTCAAGCCCAGTTTCTGATTCGTGGAATATGACAGTGGGTCTTTGCATCTCCTTATGTTTTGGGAGTCCTAAGCAGTCACATAAAGGGGTTACAGAGTACAACTCAGGAGGGCCCAGGGGTGCTTTTCCTGCTTCCGTTGGCTTTCTCTGGGTCAGGCTGGGAGGCTCAGGGAGGGGGCTGGGCCCAACCTCCTTCTTTCTGCCCTCTGTAGCCTGGTCCTTCAGTGAACTTAGCTGAGGGGGGAGTTAGATCAGAGGAGAGAGGACTGGGAACTCAGGTCTGGAAGATCTGAGAGCATGAACTAAACTCTGTGGGCCCTGTTTTCTTGAGAAGTATGTGGTTGCGGAGTAGAGTCAAGTGGTATCTCCCCCTTTTGGAGGAGCCAGTCCTCTCAGTGAATTCAGCACCTTGGACAGGATTCGTGATGAGGCCTATAATGGCAGGAAGGTCCTTCATTCCTTTTGGTGCCCCCACTATTAGGCCTGTGGGCCTGGAGGTCATGGGTGCCAAATGCCCACAGCTCCCAGTAGATCCAGGTCTGGGTCTCTGGGCTCCTAGGCAGACTGGCTTTCATGGCTGAACCCTCAGAAGGCTTGACTGCCTGGGAGTCATGGAGTTTGGGCTATTCCTTCAGGTGGGGTTGGGGCATGGGGGGTGTTGCTCATGGACATGCTGCCAGGATGGTAGTTGCTAGAACTGGTTGTGGGGAGGTCAGTGAACAAGCACCGGCCAATTTTGCGTGTTTGTTTTCTCAACTGTAAGCGCGAGGACAAGAGCCAAGTAGGTCTTGTTCACTGCTGTGCCCCCAACACCTCTCACAGTGCTTGGCACATGGTAGACACTGTTCAATGATTAGCTACTAAGTGCCTTTTAAGGAAAGAGGCCCCAGAGTGAAATCCGGAGTGGGAGCTGGAGAGGAACGAAGACAGACCTTGGATGGGCCTCTGTTGGGAGACATCTTTCCTGCCCTGATTCATTTCTACTGCTGTCACCAGGAAGCTCCTTCCTCAACCTCGCCAGTCTCCCCAGGGCACCCCACTTCCCCACACCATGTAAGCCTCTTCCTTTTTGATATTTACCCACTTCTGACCTATCCTTCAGGGCTTTTCACAGGGCCACCCTCCCACCCCGGACCCTCCCCTCCCACTGCAGAAAGCTCCCCCCACTCCCCAAACTGCCAGGGCTCTGACTCCCTGGACCCCTAGCACTAAGAAGGATTTTGTATTCTAAGTGTGTGTGTGTCTTAGTTCTATGTTTGGGTCCTATCTTTTAAACAGTTTTTTAAAAATTTAATAATCTATTTTATGTAACCCAGTAGTATCATTCCAGTACGTGTTCGATATTACAAAATTATTAATGAGATGTTCTTTTCAAGTCCCATGGTGGGTTTTATGCTCTGATCCCATCTCATTTCACACTAGTTGCTTTTCCAGGGCTCTGTAGTCCCTGCTGGAGTGGACAGCACATTTCAACAACTTTTGGTGCCGAGGACAGGCCCCCTGAGTGCGTGTGGCAGAAAGCACCAGCCCGGGCACGTTGCTGGGTGTCAACAGGATAGAAAGCCCCCGCAAGCCAGAATCTGGGTTTCTGCTCCATCTCTCCTGACTTTACTCAGCTGGGGCTGGTCTCCGTGCCTTTGTCACCTGCTCCTGTAAGGGTGGGGGTAATTTCTGCTTCCTCTCTATAGCAGCAGAAGGCTATAACCTGCTATCTCAGGTTTCCCACAAATAGAAGGTGCTATATTTCTTTCTGCATGAAAGATTTCAGCCTATATGGCCCTACAGCCTACTTTGTATCACCTCTTCCTCCTTCCACACCTCATCCCAGCCCCCACAAGCTGTCCTAGAATATAAAGAAGCTCTCATTCTAATGGAATTGCCCACCTACTGCTGGCGAAGGTGCCCTGAGTGGTACTGAGTTCACCATTAGTGGGGAGGTAACCAAGACTAATGCCCTCTTGCAGCTGGGCTGATGCGAAGGGGGATTCTGCGCGAGGGGGAAGTCAAGCAGGAGAACATCAGGGAGTCGCTTTCCACTTTGAGATTCCACAATTCTGTCAAATACTCGGCACGCATGCCCTAGAGGATTGGGTGGCGGGCAAGTAGAGGGGCCTGGGAATAGCAAGGTGTGGAGGTGAAAGTGAGGAGTGAGGCATAGGGCTGCCCCCACAACACTTGCCGACACCCAGGCTGCTGTCTGGGTCCCCTCATGCTGCCCCCACACATGCCTGCACCATAGATGTCCACTGCCGGCCACTCTGGCCTCTTTTTCTCTGTAAGCTCAGGACCCCCGTTTCTTCTCCGCTGTCTACATGAGGGAGGCGATGGAGGGTTGGGGTTAGAGCAAGGCTTCTGGAGCCAGATCTCCTGGGTTCGAATCCCTACTGCATGATGTATCTGGAAGGTGATCTTGAGCATTTAGTTAAGCTCTCTGAGCTTTGGTTTCCTTATCCCCACAGGCAGGCTGGAAATGGCATCTGTCACGCACGGTCGTCATAAGTACGCCGGGAGTTAGCAGCGTGCTGGGGGTTACCGCCTTATAGAAGCATCTGTAAAATTAACAATAGGATGGGGCTCCCCCCATGCTCCGCCTCCCGACTCTGATTGTCCTCCCTTGGAAGTGACTTGGTCGTCAGTGTCTCTTCATGATGGGAAACCAAGGATCGAGGGCAGATTGTCAGGAGCACAAGACCTTGACCTCCCTTCTCCTCTGCCCACTGTACAACTGGTCTAGCTTGGCCCAAGATACTTATGTTTAGACAATCCTGTGGCTTCATTGTGTCCTTGGTGCATCTCAGGCTGGTTTCCCACTACACCCTGAGTCTGTTTTCCACATTCTACTGAGAAGTGGTTTCTGTCTTGTACTTGTGCAGACAAACTTTGCCACTAAAACCAGAAGCATCCCTTTCCCATCTGTTACTATGGCAGGTGCAAGCTACCACTGCCCCAGACTGTCCAGGTCCTTTCAGGGTCTGGGTCCCTGTGCTGGACATTTGGATAATGTCTTTCTGCTCAGGAGCATCT
Organism: Meles meles; assembly: GCF_922984935.1. NCBI lineage: Eukaryota > Metazoa > Chordata > Mammalia > Carnivora > Mustelidae > Meles > Meles meles. The sequence continues at coordinate 104,368,155 of NC_060073.1, read as the reverse complement.
GATGCCACTAGGCTTACCATGGTGCCCACAAGGGAGTGGCCTCTGAGATGGCATGGCACGGAGAAAACAGGCCAGGCTCTAGCACCTTCCCTTCAGCTGGGATGGTCTGACTCTTTCCTTTGCCTTTGTCCCCAAGCCTTTGCTGGAAGGCTGTACCTCACTCATGGATTTGTCCTGGGGATGGCTGGCCCTCAGAATAGTCCCCTCAAGGTCTTTATGGCAGGTACTTCTCCCATCTGCCTGTGTGCCCTCCCTCTTCCCAGCTGCTGGGCCTTTTCTCTGGGTCTGATGCCAGGGTGAGCTTCCTCTTTGCTTTCTGGATGGCTCCTGTCTCTCCCATTAAGAAAGGGGGTCCCAGGCACGTGTACCCGAATGTTTATAGCAGCAATGTCTAGAATAGCCAAACTATGGAAAGAACCTAGATGTCTATCAACAGATGAATGGATAAAGAAGATGTGGTATATATACACAATGGAATACTATGCAGCCATCAAAAGAAATGAAATCATGCCATTTGCGACGACGTGGATGGAACTAGAGGGTATCATGCTTAGTGAAATAAATCAATCGGAGAAAGACAACTATCATATGATCTCCCTGATATGAGGACATGGAGAAGCAACATGGGGGGGTAGGGGGATAGGAGAAGAATAAATGAAACAAGATGGGATTGGGAGGGAGACAAACCATAAATGACTCTTAATCTCACAAAACAAACTGGGGGTTGCTGGGGGGAGGTGAGATTGGGAGAGGGGGAGGGGGCTATGGACATTGGGGAGGGTAAGTGCTATCGTGAGTGCTGTGAAGTGTGTAAACCTGGCGATTCACAGACCTGTACCCCTGGGGATAAAAATACATTATATGTTTATTAAAAAAAAAATTTGGAAGGGTAGGCGAACCATAAGGGACTATGGATTCTGAAAAACAACCTGAGGGTTTTGAAGGGTCAGGGGTGGGAGGTTGGGGGAACAGGTGGTGGGTAATGGGGAGGGCACGTTTTGCATGGAGCACTGGGTGTTGTGCAAAAAGAATGAATACTGTTACGCTGAAAAAATAAATAAAATGGGGAAAAAAAAAAAGAAAGGGGGTCCCTGCAGGCAGCAGGCAGGTCCCCTTCTCTCTTCTCCCGATCCCTGGTACACAGTGCCAGTGACCTGCTTCGTTCTTTCTACTCAACAGATTACTAGTTATTAGAACAGTGGACACTCCCTTCCTCGAGTCCCTGAAGGGCTTCCCTACATAGGACTCTCTGTCGGGGCGACGCCCCCAGAGAGAGGCAGGTGCTGGCAGGCAGACGCAAGGCAAGGCAGAGAAAACTAAGAAAGAGGCAGCGTCTCACAGGCAAACCGAAGGATGCTGCACGAAGGCCGGGGGTGGTGGAGGAGATCGGGAAGGAGTCATGGCCTAGTGTTCTTCCTTTCCGGATGCACAGAGTCAGGGCTGGGACAGGTCTCAGGCATCTCCTGTTCCCGTCCCCTTGCTTTATATGTAAAGACACAAGCTCGTCAGGGAGGTGACTTCCGTCCACGCAGCTGGACTTCCCATTGTGTTGTCCTGAGCAAAAGCCTACAGGGATGGAGTTCATCTAGGGGGCCCTCCCACATGGGGCTCAGGATCTCCTCATGCCATCTTTCCTACAGACTTTCCCAGACGCCTTCACACTGGGGACGGGTGCCCGAGGGGCGGCCACCTGCAGGACGTTTCACTGCAGAGGAAGGGCACAGAGGGGGCAATTCTTCACCCACACAAACCACACGGGTCTGCTAACCCCACTGTCCGTGAGCCCGGGCGACGGGTGGTCGCTGTTCGCGCTCTTGGAGAGTGCGCCGCCTGACCTCACAGACTGATGATTTCACGTCCATATCGGAATGGCGTTTCCTTCTGGGTCTGAGGGCTAGCTGTGTGATGGTGGCCCCGTCGCCCGACTTCTCTGTTCCTCAGTTTCTGGTCCATCAGGCAGAGGGGGTGATTCTTTCCTCCCAGGAGGGGGAAAATAATGAGTCAGAGTGCTTGGGATTTCCGTGTTGTTGTGGAAAAGGGGGGCAGTATGACTCCCCCAACTCCCTCCCTCTCCTTTTCCTTCCTTTGTGTGGCGCTGCCCCTCCTGGGGCTTCAGTGTCTCTGCTCCGAAGGCTTCCCTGGCTTGAGCATGGCTGCAGCTCCTGCCTTTTGGGAGAAGACACTGTTCCCTCGGCTGTTTGTGGATGGACGCCCACCTTCCTGCTCCTCTTCTTTCTGAAATTTCTTCCTACCCTCTTGCTGAGTCCTAATCAGCCCTTCTCTTGGTCCCCCATAGCCAACAGCTTTTTTGGGGGGTGATTTGAGCCCTCAGCAGTGGCCTCCCCAGACCAAGAGAGGGCCGCGGTCACACCTACCACCGTCCAGCAGCCCAGCTGGGCCCAGAGGCAGCTCGGCTCTTCTCTGGCTGTTCCAGGAGGCGGGCACCGCTGGGTGTCCTAGATGGAGAGCAGCAGCAGCGATGGGGAGAGAGCCGACCACCAGCACCCCCCACCCACCCGCCGCCCCCAACTCAGCCCAGACATCTGCCGAGCTAGGTGTGTGACTGAGCCCTCAGCAGCGGCCGGGCAGAGGCTATCAGATGGCAGATTCTCATCCCGCCTTCTGTGGGGTTTAGGAAATACGGGATCACCACCAGCCCACACCAGGGTGACCAAAGTGGCTCTGCCGTACGCCAGCCTAGGGGTGCTCCGGTCTGCACTCATCTTCCAGGAGGGAGGAGGTGATGCCCGCAGGGGAGCCAGAGACGGGGTGATGGGAGGGGACAGCTGGAGCGTTCTGTCTGCTCCCCACTCCTGGAGCCCGGGCTCAGCTTGGTTCCAGCAGGAAAGGCAGCACTCCTCATACCCGGCAGGGGACTCCCCCAGATGTTGAACATCTGCAGGGCCAACCAGCCCCAGAGTGCATTTGTCCAGGGCATGCTGGTAAGGAGCCGCTGACTTGGTGTGATTGTGGCCAGTGGGGGGTGTGGAGGGTGATGTAGGGGGATGGGAGGAATGACGTGTCAAGGTATCTCCTCCAGCCAGGCACCCGGCTGGTTGGGCCTGAATCTGCCCTGCTGGGGAGTGGAAGATTCTGGACAGATGGCAGAGCGTTTTCTTGGGACAGTACGTCTGCCTGCTCAACACTGTTCTGGGGCAGGATGACATGGATTTATGCTCCTACACGAATTCAAGAAACTCCACGGCCCCCACACTCCCGCATGCAGGCTGGCAGATGGCTGCAGAGCCCCACAGCCTGTCTGTGATGCTGAGGGCTCCACTGGGGTGAATCGGGGTTCTGGAGACCCTGATGGAAGGAGCACCTGAAGGACCCAGGACGTGGGTTGAGGGGGGCATTGGCTCCTGCCTTCCGATGTCTTATGTGTACCTCCACACAGGCCCACGACACTCACTGCAGTCCCATGGGTGTAAAGCGAAGATGTGCAATAGCTTGGCTCTAGATCCTTCTACTTTGTTAAGTGCCCTGGGTTCCCGAGCTCCCTACCCATTTCCTCATCCTCTCTGCACCCCCACAGAGTGTGCACTGCTCCTGGGTGGGCAGGATGATGAGGCCCAAGCCATCCCCGGCAGCCCATTCACTGGGCACCTATTCCAGAGGGAGCGCCTGAGTGCGGGCCCTCTCTGGGGGCCAGTTCTGCCCCAGCCAGGCGTCCTTTGCTCGGGGATGAAGCGGGGAGGTTGTGGCCAGGGCCTCAGCCACATCCCTTGCCATGCCTGGCTTGCTGCTCTTCCACAGGGGTCATTTTACACGGAGAGCCGCGAAGACCAGAGAGGGAAGGCCTCGCTGGAGACCCTAAAGCTATCACAGAGTGGTGGAAACGGCCCAGCTGCCCACGGGGTCTCCCACCCTGGAAGGGACACGGGGTCCATCTGGGCGCCATCAATGCAGCCCTACTTCCTACCAGCACGGGGGCGCTGGGGACAGCAGAGACAGCGACAGTTGGCTCTGGCCAGCTTCCTGGTGCTCCCCACTCTCTAGCCCCATGCCGTACAGCTCTGCCGTCCCTCCCCCTGGCTTCCAGAGCTGGCCATTGCAGAGAGGCCGGCAGGGAGAGGGAAGGGCAGGGGTGCTAGTGGTGGACTTTCTGGCACAGGAATGAGCAGCAGGGAGGCAGTCCTTTGGAGGAGGGGCCTGGTGCCTTGATGCTTCTGGGCCATTGTGGGGTTGGGACAGCACAACCTCAGTGCCCCAGCCCACTCTGGGAAGCTGCTCCCCCTGCCGTTCCCCTGCCAGGCTCTCCTCTGCCAGTCTGAGGGCCAGGAGCTTCAGATACCACAGCTGCTGCCCCTCCGGGTGCCCCTCATCTGACACAACTGATTGCTGCATGCGCTGTTCCATTTCTCACAGCCCCGCTTGGCCCAGGCGGCCCGAGCCCATCCAGAGGCGGGCCCGCTGTTGATTGCTGTGCTAAAAATACCAGCGTGGTTTCTGATGAGAGCAGGGGGCTTGGCTCCCCCTTTACCCAGCACCTTGGCTCTTGGCTGCCTTTCTGCAGAGTACTTGGGGGGGGGGGGGACCCTGGAGCCTGGGGGCAGAGAAACCCCATTACTCCTGTGCCCTTTGCAAGCATCTACACAGAAAGCAAAATGGTTTTCCAGATATCTGGGGGCCAGATGGCATCTGGGGGCTTTCTGATGTTTTGAGCGGTAGGTATTTTATGTTATGTGGATACAGTCTCATGATGTTCGGTGTTCTAAGTGTGTGATTTGCTGCATCTACTCTGGGAAGGAAAGCTGGAAATTTCCCAGACATCTGTCCCTTTCCTCCCTCTGCTTTGCTTCCTGCTTCTGGTCAGTCCTGTGGGTTCCTCCTCCTGCATCTTTTCCATTTTTGCCCACTCCTGCTCCTTTCCATCCCTCATCTCTCTGTTTAGGTCAGGTCTCTGCCCAAGTGTTCTTCCAGCCCTAAGAGTCCCCTCTAGCCCCTTACACTGGGCCGTGTCACTCACTACCGTCAGTTGCTTCCCAAGTTCACCTCTCACAAACCACTCCTCCACTCTGAAACCTAACTTCTGGGCCCAGCAAGTAAGAACCTCCACGGTCTCACCTCGACAGGTCCCTCCAGCCTTATTTCTCCCCAAGGCACCCTCAATACCAGTCACACTGGGCTGTCCTCTGTTCCCGGCACAAGTCCCAGGGTGACCCTCAGTACCAGTCACACTGGGCTGTCCTCTGTTCCTGGCACAAGTCCCAGGGTGATCTTGCCTGTGTTTCCCTAAGGTGGTCAGGCTGTGGGAGGCTGAAACCAAACCATTTCAGGGAAATTGCAGATTCACATAATCATAAACTTTATTGCCCCCTTTGCCGAGAAGTAGGCTTTGGAATAGAATAGTACAGTCCGTCCCGGGAGCCTGGTCAGCTGGAATATGGTGAAGCAGCCTACTGGCTTTTGCTTTCAAACCTGTGTGAATGACCTCACTGGAAACAAGGCTATCTTCCCTGAGCGCATCTTAGACCTCGCCAACATATTTCAGAACCAATGCATTAACAGAGCATGTTATCACCTCCTTCCTGGACCCAGGTCTGAGAGGCTGGTACCCAGGATTAACCACACATTCACAGAAAGAGAGAATGAATCAAAGTCTTACCAGATGGGGCTCCCCTGGCCTGGTCTAGGGGCAGTTGCCCATCTGGCCCAGGCAAGCTGTTTGGGAAACCACTGAACGAAATCAAGCTGTGTCAAAACTCCCCTCCCCAGCCCTCCCTTCTCCCCAGCACCTGCCACCATCGACTCTAATGCCCAAGCTGCTAAGTCCAACCCCCTTGTTGACAGATGGGAAACTGAGGTCCAGAAAGGGGAAGGGGATCTTCTGAGTTACTGACAGAATCAGAACTACGACCCAGGCCTCCTGGATCCCTGACAAGTGTCTTCCCACCACAGCCTGCTGTCTCCTTCATTCTCTCATCCAGAATGCACTCCTTTCTCCCGGAAATTCTGCTCATCTTTCCCGCAAGCTACTCAAGGCCCCTTCCTGCGTGTCACCAAATGAGTGGCCTCTAGGGAAGCTCCCCGAGGACAGGGATGGGGTCGGTTTCAAGTTTAGGGCCTGGTTTCAGTTCAGGGCCTGGTATATAGAAAGGACTCAATGAATGTGTGTTGAAGGAACTGATGAATAATTTAAAAGTCCATTCTACTGAACTTGCATTTGAAGGGGGATGTGGTTACGGTTGTAGGAATTCACATTGCTTTAAAGCCAAATGATGCAGTCCCTCGGGGCCAAGAGGAGCCCAGGAAGGCTGAAGTGGTGTTCTCAGGCTGTCCACCTGCCCCTCTCCTTCCCCTCTCCTTTCCACTTGCTGGCAGTGTCCATGCCCCAGCCAGCGCCGACACCAGCCTACCAGGGCCTCCTTCCCTGCGAACCTGCTGTCTTTCCTGCTCACCTCTGCCCAGAGGGATCGAGAGAAAAATCATCTGCCCTGGTGTCAGACTTCTGGTTCTCATTGCTGCTGGGCACCAGCCACAGGGAGCTAAGGAGGAACAGAGATGACAGCGCAGAAGGAAACATCAGAGTGTCTAAGTCAAGCAAGTGTCTCGTCTTGTTCCTCTGGATTCCCCAGACTTAACGAGCGTGCGTGTGAATGTGACAGCCTTGCCCAAAGGCTCTCTCTCGCGGTGTTGCAACGAGGACACGGCCCCTCTGTCTCCTCTCCTCCTCCACCTCCAGCACCTCGGCAGGATTGTCTGGCTGCCTAGAAAGAAACCGTGCACGCTGGCGTCAGGAACAGGGGATTTATCACGAGGATGCAAGGGTGGCTCACGGGACCCCCGCCAGAAGCACCTGGGGCCTCGGGAGAGCCGAGAGCGCCCCGGAGCCCCGCGAACTGCCCTTGTTGCCTGGTTCCACGCCATGATGCCACGCTGGGTCGCCTCCTTGCTGCTCTCCCAGCTCCACTTTCCTGCCTTACTCTGCAGATCAGCTTTCTTCGCTTGCTCATCAACACACGGGCCGAAAATAGCTGCTCCTCCCCCAGCCTGCCCGCACCGCCTGACCTCCAACTCCAGGCCCAGTCCCCCGACTCCCAGACGCTGGACCCCTTGGAGCCAAAGACCTTAAGAGGGAGCATCTGATTGGCTGTTGGTCAGCCAATGACTTGTGTCCTGCTGGGTCAGGTGTCCACCTTTGACCCAATCGTATGAGGCCAGCCGGCGCGGGGGCGGTGGTACCGGGAGCTGCCTGCTCCGGATTGTGAGCCCGCATGTTTGTTAGAAGGGGAAGCTGGGCGAAGCAGCCGTCGCCTCTGCAGCCAGAGTTTTGCCCCGTGGCCAGCCAGGCTCCGGTGGAAGGCAGCTTCTTTTCCAGACCTATGACCTTTGTGAAGGGTGGACCCAGCCCTCTGCCTGTAATGCTGGCGGGTGGGGCTGGAGCCCTCCTCCCCCTCGGCTGCAGGCAGGGTAGCCCGGGGTTGGGGTGCACGACGCCTCGATCTCTCCTTCCCCCATGGGCTCAGGCTTGCGTGTAGGCAGCCTCCACCACAGTCCGGCCGACCTGCCCTTCCTCCAGCTCAGCTACTGCCCCCAGGCACCTGCTCCCCTTGATTAAGGGTAGCCCAAGCCCTTATGGGATGAGGGCGGGAGCCGGGACCTGACTGGGATGAGGGGACTCTCTGGTGCTGCTGGGGGTCTCTAGCATGCTGGGCCTGACCTGTGGGTTTTCTCCTGGGTTTGCTCTGGGCACACCGTGTCTGGTTGAGGGTCTTTCTTCCTTTGGGTGGCTTAAAATGTGTTGCCGACAACCCCCTGAGGGAACTAGAGTCAGAACTGCCCCACCAAGCTTCTCTCCAACCCCTGACCCACAGAAACTAAGGTAATAAATATTTCTGAGTTTAAACCACTGAGTTTGGGGATTTTTTGTTACATGGCATGGATAACTGATGCATGAAGATGACCCCTCTGTCTGTCTTCCTCAGGTGCTTGACATGTTGAAGAATTTTAATTCATCTTCCAATTTCTGCTATGGGATGAACCAATGGCCAAGGTCACTCTTGGGTCCTCCACCATTCATCTGCTGTATTAGTAACACCCACCTAAGAGGCTGGTGTTACTCTCTTGCCTGCAATGGATGTTATCTTCCTCTTCTCTACTCCTGTGAGATTCCCTCCCTAACTTCTTTGGGGATAAATTCTTTGCTCAAACCCAGTACCAGCTTCAGCCTCACCCCCATCTCCCCAGCTTGGGTGTTTTCTGAGGACCTTCAGCTGTGTCCTCCCACACCCTTTCCTTCAGTTGGAAGAAGTGGTTCCACAAAGTCTTTGAAGTTCCTTGGGGTGCTCGGGCACACGCTGGACCCAGTGGGTCCCAGGAGGCAGGGATTTGCACAGCAAAACAGAAGTCCAGGGAGAAAAATATTCAGGCTCGAAGTCAGGAGCTTTTAATTCTGTTTTTGCATATGTATGAAGTCCTGTGGGGTTTGCACAACTCCTTTTACCCTTTTGGGGTTCTGTTATCTTGTCTGTAAAATGGGGCTAAAAGTATTTGCCCTGATTGTTATATGGATAAGATGAGAAGATATATGGGAAAGTGTTTCCTGCACAATAAAACACTTTACAAATGTGTGGATTAAAATGGAGGATTTATCTAGAAGATGAGCCACCATTTTCTGAATATTTACCTTATTTAATCCTGAGGTTGGTATTCCTATCCCCATTTTGAGACCAGGAAAGGGACGCTCAGAGAGGGGACCCGGCTGGCTGGAAGTCCACTCATCCCACCATCTGTGCTGCTGCCATTCCTAACCTGGACCCCCATGTGAATCCTCACAGAAGAATCCAGAAGAATGGTGAGATCCACAGATAGCCTTGACTCTGGCCCCTGAGTTCCTTCGGCTGCATTGTTCATCTGCTCAGCTGCCCCTCAAAGGCTCTGGTAGCTCAGAAGGTCAAGATCCTGAGGGCTTCCTCTACGACGTGACCCAGCCTAAGGCGCTTTTTCGTGGGTAGATACTAGGGGGATGGGATCCGGGGGTCCTGGGAGCAAGCTGACTCTGTCACTCTCAAGAACTGTGAAGTGCTCCCTGCGTGAAGGAGAAAAGGTTATAGAACCACAGGGGGAGATTTGGTCAGTGAGAAGTTAAAAGCCAGATTTGCTATAGATAAGCTCTGGGTGATGACCCCGGAGGGAGGGCCGCGTCCATTAGCACTTGTGGCCCTGCAAGGCCTTTAGACCATTTCCGCATTAGGCTGAAAGCCTGCCCCCCGCCCCCCGCAAGGTTTCTTATTTAGGGACAGGGGAATACTTCAGTGAGCCAGGCCACACAGTCCAGAGCCAAGAGGCCATGCCGCCTCCGTGAGCCCTGCACGCAACCTCCCGCCCTTAAAGGCGCCCTCTCCTGTTTCCCATCTGCTCCCGTGCCCACCCGCTCTCCCCTGCATGGGCCTGACTTCCACATGCATAAAAAAGGATTTCTGAGACTTACTCCCAGGCTTTAGTCAGGACCACAGCGCCCCTCCTTCCAGCCTCATTCTTGTGCTTTGGAGCTGCATCATCGAGTCCATGATCCTCTGGCCCTTTGTGAAGGAAGATTCCTTTGCTTCTGTGTTGTCCTTCTGGACGAAAACCATGCACGCTCCTGGGCACTCTTTTCTCCCAGCCTCAGAGCTGCACAGAGCCCCTGGGAAAGGGTATGGACAGCCACTATTCGGGGGAGTGGGGACAAAGGGGTGGCGGCCACGATTCTGGGGCAGGGAGGGGTGAGTAACATGTCTTCTTTCTGAGCCTGAAAAATCTCTTTTGTTATTGCTTGTGGGCCAAAGCAAAATGTTTTCCCTGGCTCTGGGAGGACCTCAGTGCCACCCCCTGCTCACTGGGGCTAGAGCATTTGTCCCCACACAAAGGAAAGGTCAAGAAGCTGCTGAATTGCATTTTCCTCTCTCCTTGCCATGTGTTTCTGAAGATGAGTCATTCTCTTTCCTCTCCTGTCTTCCCGCCTCCCTCCCTCCCCCAAGCTCAGTCAGTCATCGGATCTGGGGTGGAACTGCTGCCCGGCCAGGCTGCCTGGGCCTCTCTGTCAGGGGTGGGCTCCCAGGATCCTCCGCAGGGAATGCGAGCCCTGTCCTATGCCCGTGCGCCTCGGGGCTCAACCTCTTTTATTTAATAGTCTGAAATAACTGTGGGGGTCATTTCTGTGTGTCTTCTTGTGCCAGGCCCACAGGAGATGAGGGACAGGCCTCTACCGTACTCATAGGCCCAGAGTTGAGTGGAGGAGAGGAATGTTACACAGGAAACCACGCAACATACACATAATCACATGTAATTAACACTGGGATATGGACCACGAGAGAAAAAGCACAAAGGGCTTTGAGAAGAACTGAGGAATACCCCATATAGTTGGGGTGGGGGGATGGCTAGGAAATCTCCTTGAGGAATGAAACTTGAGATGAGACTTAAAGAATGGAGTGGGAAAAGAATTTCAGGGAGAGGAACCAGCACATACAAAGATCCTGTGGTCAAAAGAAGGTACTGTCAAGAAATAGCAAGAAAGAGTGAGGTTGACATACAGTAAGCACAGGAGAAGGGAGGGAAGATGAGGCTGAAAAGAAGGGACCTGAACATATACGGCCTTGAAGGTCAGGCTAAGAAACTCAATAAATTTATCCTAAGGGTCAGTTTGGCAGTTTCTTACAATGTTAACAGTGTACTTACCATAGTTAGCAATTCTGCTCCATTTCTGTATTTACTTAAAAGAAATAAAAATATATGTGCACGAAAAGACTTGCATACAATATTCCCATTTATTCATGAGAGCCCCCTAACTGGAAACAACCCAAACACCCATTATATGGTGTTTGGATAAAGCCAACAGTGATATCTGCGTGATGGTATACTCCAGAGCCCTGAAGAAGAACCAGCTGCCGAAAGATTTGTGCATGACGTATATAGCAATAGGGCTGAATTCCAGAACTGTTATTCTGAGCGAAAGAAGCCAGACACCAAAGAGTACATACAGCGTGATTCCATTTACATGAAATTCTAGAAAAGGCAAACTAATTTACAGCGATAGAAATCAGATCAGTGATTGCTCGGGTAGGAGACGGGGGGTGCGGGGTGTTGACTAGATAGGGGTGCAACGGAACTTTCTGGGATGGTCACATAGGTGTATAGATTTGTCAAAATTCATTATCTAGACACTTAAAATGGGTGCATTTGGTTTTATAGTGAATTGTGTCAATAAAGTTGATTTTTGAAGAAAGTGCTTTCTGTCCTGAAAGCAGTATGGTTCCTATTACTCAAATAAAGGAACGCACCACTTGCGCAAACAAAACAAGACAAAAATGGGCGATGATGATTAGATTTGAATGTTTCTGAAAGCCCTCCAGCTTCTGTAAGGAGAACTGGGAGGGAGCAGGCGTGGGAATGGGGAATTACTGCCTGTGTTCAGGCAAGCCAGGATGTTGGGGCTGTGGGGACAGAAGTCTCAGGAGACAGGGGCAGACTGTGCACCACCCTAAGCTGGGCCAAGGTGCTCCCTCCCCAAGGTCGATGGGCTGTGGTGGCCTCTCGCGGGACATAGCCCTGGTGCGGCGATGCTGGTCCGCGGTGAGAGGACCCTCGTGCCTTTGCGCGCGTGCCAGCCGGGCCGGCTCACAGACACTCGGGTCCCCAGGTTTCTCCTGTTGCCCCACTCAGGAACTCACGTTTGGACTCACAGGCACGGACTCAAGTGCCATGCATACCTCAGGCCACGTACCACGGAGCTTTTGCAGCCTGAGGGATGCGGGTTTGAATCCTGCTTCCCTCGCTTGTCAGCTGTGTGATCTCAGCCCAGTGGCAGCCCTTGGGGGCTCGTTGTCCTCATCGGTGAGGTGACAGTGACAGCAAAGGGTGGCTGCTTTTGAGACGGCTGTGAAGACCAGCCCGGCTGAAGGGCGGAAGGCCGTCTGCACTGTCCCCGCAGGTCCTGAACTCCACAGTGATGATTTGTATTTCGCGTTCACGCTCACTTCCATTCACACTCCAAAATTAGCAGAAAGTGCGGCAGGAAAGCGTAATTCATTTCTCCGTGGAATCATTCACTTGCCTCCTGCACCCCCTTCCTGCCCTGGGGTCCCAGCATCGACGCCAGCCCTGCTGCCCCTTCCGACAGCTCCCCTGGACCTGTCCAACCCTCCAGACTCAACTTGCTCGAGTGGGCATCTGCCGATCCTCCGTCCCGAGCCGGGGCAGGGGGGCAGGCCTGGGGGTTCGGAGGGTAGCCGCCACCCCCTCGGGCCTGGCTCCCTTTCAGCCCATCCTGCAGCCTCACACCTGGTCCCTAGGAGCCAGGTCTGCTCGCAGCCCTCCTGGGAGGCTGAGGTAATTGGCTCAATTAATCAGCTCAATTAGCACCTTCCGGGTGAGCGGATCAGCTCAAGTCCCACCCAGTCTCTGCCAAGCAGGCTCGGCCTGGGCCAGCCCTGTGCTAGGCACGATGGCAGCGGCTGAGGGGACTTGGGTGTCTTGGGCTTCCTTGGAGAGGCCCTGAGGGAAGAAGGAGGAGCAGAGGGCTGGGGAGAGGGAGGAAGGGGGCTAAGGCTCCAGCTTTCATCCTTGTTTTGAACTCCATTCCTTTGCTAAGGAGCAGTATAAGAGGGTTTTGAATAAGATTTGAATGGGTGGCCCCTAAAAGATTCGTCCCTGTCCTAAGTACCAAAACCTATGAACGTGACCTGATTTGGAAGAAGAGTCCTTGCAGATGTGATTAAGTTAAAGACTCTCAAGGTGAAATTGTCCTGGATCATCTGGGAGGGTCCTAAATCCAGCCACAAGTGCTCTTGTAAGAGACGCAGGGGCCCCGGGGAAGGCTCTGTGAAGGCAGAGGTGGGGACTGGCGTCACACAGCCCCGAGGCAAGGAGAGCCTGTGGCCACAGAAGTGGGAAGAAGCGGGAAGGACTCTCTCCTAGAGCCGCAGGAGGGACTACGGGCCTGCTGACACCCTGAGTTTGGGTTTCTGGCCTCAAGAACTGCGAGAGAAAGCATTGCCATCGTAAGTCACCTAGTTTGTGGCAATTTGTTTTACGTAGATGGCTAAAAGAATCATCTATCATCTATTTATTTAAAAGATTTTTATTTATTTATTTATTTGAGAGAGAGAGCATGAGCGAGGTGAGTGACAGAGGGAGAAGCAGACTCCCCACCAAGCAGGGAGCCCAATGCGGGGCTCGATCCTGGGACTCCCGATCGCGACCTGAGCTGGAGGCAGACACTTAACCGACTGAGCCACCTAGGTGCCCCTATTTTTTTTTTTTAAGAGTTTCAATACTAAAACAAAGTGTAAAAGTGACCTATTTGGTCCAAACGGACCCAGAGGGATGACTTGGTCACTGCAGGGACCAGAACCTGCCTCGCACCAAAGCTATCATACCCGGTACTGATAGGGCCAGCAGCCCCCTCCGAGGGTGGGCTGGGGGTCTTTATTCATTTCCCCCCAGGAGGGGACCAACTCATCAAAGTGTGCCTGGCTGGGGAAGGGGCTGGGAGGCCTTAGCTGGAATCCTGCCTGGGCCAGTCCTGTAGCTGGACCCAGGTCCCAGGAGGCAGGCACGGTCAGGAAGGCTTCCCTGAGCCTGACCTAGGCCATCCCTCTGACACCTGCACACTTACCGGGGCTGTTGGGGATGGGCCAGGGCTGGGAGAGAAGCTCAGGGTCCTGGGGGGGGATGGAAGGGGGTACATGAGAGACATGCCTGACCTCCGAGACCCTTTCTGTTTCTGGGTGCCTTCTTAGAGCACCTGGCTCAGGGTTTGTCTTCTCAGAGTCCCTCGTCATCCCCTGTGGTGTGAGCACGTACCCTACCCCAGACTCAATGGCTCGTTGCTGAGCCCAGGCGCACCTGCCTCCTTTGTGCCCTGCTGATGGTGCCCATGGAGGGAGAATCAGGAGGCCTGGCTGTGTTTCTGAATCGGGGGGGGGGGGCAGTCTGAGCATGGGAGGAGGGGGAGCAGGCACCCATCCCCCAGTGTGCCTTTGGGGTGGAGAATGCTGTGTCCTCCTGTCATAGTTCCTGATTCACTCTGTCTTCTCCCAGAAGCCTCTCTTTGGGTAGTCTTCCAGACTGGAAAAATCCAGGGTTTCCAGGGAAGTGAGTTAGGAGGCAGTCGGGTACCCTTGGGTGGGATCAGGAAGGCAGCTCGCCCTGAGCAGCGGACAGAACGCTGGACCAGGAGCCAGGGGCTCTGGTCTCAGCTGCGCGATGGGATCTTGGGCAAGACTCTGATCCCCTAGGAGCCTCAGGTCCCTCCTCTGTCAAATAAAGAGAGGGACAAGGACTCCGTGGTCTCTGACTTCCCTCTCACCCTCACTTTCTATGATTTAGACCAGGAAAGATGGAAAAGGACTCTCCAGGGCCAGCCTGCTTCTGAGACTCTCACCATCTCTGTGGTCCCTGGGGTTGGGCGGATTCCCCTTTCCTCACCTTGGGCCTCGCTGGAGGAAGCTGGGCGGAAGCCCGGGGTCCAGCCCCGATGGGGAGTTGCCTGGCCTGAATGATGTGCCCCAGCCTCTCTGAAAGCTTTTATCCCTGCAGCTCTGGCTCTCCGTGTCGGGGTGCCTGGCTGGGATCATGTTCTGCTTTCTCTCCCCAGAGATTTACAACAGCATAATAGTAACAACCAGTCACGGAGCGTCTAGAGGGGGGGTGTTTCGGGTTCTTTATGTGCACTCTCTCCAGTTCTTACAAAAACAAGAAAAGCGATCGTGACACCTGCATTGCATTCCCAGATGAGGAAACAGGCTCAGAGACGTTAGTGCTGTTCCCGACCCCACAGACTCAGCAAGTACCACGGAGACCTTGCTCCTTGCCCTTCTGCACGCAGCTTCCTGCTGTGGGAGACAGGGTGGGGGTGAGGGGCTGGAGGAGAGCAGGCTGGTGGTTGGAAAGTTCCAGACCCTAGTGGGCACCGGGGAGGGAAGCAGGGGGTACAGGAGGTAATTCAGGGCACCTCACCTGGGAAGGTTTCTGCTTGGGGGTCCCTCCACCACGGTCACTTTTGAGGAAGACCTCCTCTTCCTTCCAAGCGTGGGGTCCTGGATGGGAAGTCAGCAGGCACTGATTCTGGTCACCCCTCTCTGGTTTCAGTTTTCCCACCTCAGAAACCCGCAGGGCCTCTCAGCCCCTAGTTCATGACAGGTACGTCTCTGGACAGATCAGCCGGGCTGTCCAAAGTGGGTCCCCAACTCGTCCCACACCTTCAGCCCATCTGCCTTTTTCAGAAGAGGACTCAGGGCCCGGGACTTGCTGAGAGGCCGCGCTCCCGGGCCCCGCTGCCTGGGCAGGTATGGCGCAGGCAACAGGGAGACGCAGCCAGCTGCTGGGTGATAGCCAGTGTTGGAGGTGTGGCGGTGACAGAGGCGGGAAGACTCGGTCCCCTGGGACACCCACGGGCATGGTCGAGATGTGTCTCTCCTCTCCAGGATGTGTCCTCTACCCTCAAACTGCCAACACTTCCCGAACTTCCGTGATCTGTTCAAACATTAGGACCCAGAAGCAATGCAGTGGGCATCACTGGCTTCTTTTTTCCTTTTTCTTGGCGCTGCTAGTGTTGGGTGAGTTATTTTTCATCTGCCATGTCCCCTGGACCCCGGCGGTGCCCAGGTGCCCGTAGGATAGCTACGGCTTCCTCAGTGGCAGAGGGGGCCGGGTTGAGCTCATGGGGACCGGGGAGTGGGGGACAAGAGGGTGCCTGCGCCGAGCCCCGTTTCCTGACTGACTGACGAACCGGAGCGATAGCATCATCTTCCAGCCCTCCCAGGGGGCCGCTGATGGAGGAGTTCAGCCCGAGTCATCTCTGCCGTCAGCCGCGCCTCTCTGTCCTGTGGAGATAAACTCATCACTCTGCAAGGCAGGCAGGGAGGGCTGGCGAGGCGGGGAGCTGAGCGGGCCCAGCCCTACAGGCGCGCACCCACTTCTTGGCCCTGCTCCCACACCTGGCGGCTGGCGGGGCGGAGGCCTTACCAGGAGGCCCTCCTTCTCCTCTGCCCTTCATGAGAGGCCCACAGGGCGGCAGGTGGGGGAGCTCCTGGCTCCCTGTAGGGGTGGGTGCAGGAGGGTGTGGGGTGGGGGGAGCAGGGATACAGGGGGAGAGGCTGTCACTCCAGAAGGGCAGAGAGAAGCGGGGACCAGCTCAGCCCTGGGTGAGTCTGCTGGGCTTCTCTGCGTAGCTAGCTGAGGATCTTGGCCTGTCCCCAGGACCAAGAGATGACCTTCTTGGGGGGGAGGGGGGGGTTCTACGTCCCTCAAGTGCAAAGTGAACCAATAACGTAGGACAGCATTTCTTAGTTTTTTGGGGTCATAGATCTTTTGAAAATCTGATAAAGGTAACAGACCCTCTCCCTCTCCAAAGGCACGTGTGTGCGCAAATACACGTACGTTTGCCCGCTGTTTGCGGGAATTCACAGACCTCCCAGAAGGCTCCCTGTGGTCTCCAGATTCAGAAGTCTTAGCCTCGATGACGCCATCGTGTGTACCGTGTGTGTGTGTGTGTGTGTGTGTGTGTGTGTGTGTAGCAAAGCAGAGCTGAGGCCTGATGCCTGAGCATCTAGGAGTCTGGGGCTGGGGGCCTCTTGGGCTGACCCCAGCCCAGCCCTGCTTTTGCTGAGGTCATCCGTGTGACTGCAGGCCGGGCTGGCCTGACGCTACAGGGCCTGGGCTTCTGTCACCAGGGCTGTCCTCTCTTCACAGCTACGCCCTCCTCCAGCCCCCTCATGCTCACTCCCGGTGCCCCCGCCAGACATGCTACAGGCCGCATGGTGTGCGTTTATGGGGCGAGGGCAAGCAGGGCCCTGCTGGAACCATTTGCTCTGTGTGCTGCACGAGGAGGGGCTCTCTACGGGAGCTGGAGCAGACTGGTGTGGGGACTGTCACTGTCCTAGGTATGTCCCAGGTCTCGGCAAGACAGAGTTTATCCGGGTTTCTCCTGTCCTGCCCTGAGTTAGAGGATGACATTGCCTGGACAGACTGGACATTTTGAAAAAAATGGAAAACAACGACAACAACAACACAAAAAAGCCTCCTGATTTCTTGTGCTGGAATTTGCCATTTTCTGCGTCATCTTTCGAATCCTTTACGAAGGGACAGTAATGAAAGTAATGAAAGTAAACCATTACATTGGGCGCCGGGATCTCATTCAATTCTTGTGCCATGCTCTGAGGTAGTTCCCACTACTGTCCCAGACCAGACAAGGAGCCCAGGTCGAGATGCAGGGACGGACCCCACATCTCACAGTTAGAAGTTGTTGAGCAAAGGAGACCCAGGCTTTCTGCTCTCCTATCTGTGGTCTTAATCACACCCCTTCCCAGGAGCCTGTGTGTGGACCCCAGGGACTCACGGAGGCCACACTGGGTCACCTCACAAGCTAGCACCTTCATGCGGACGCTGACAGGTCAGTCAAATGATGGGATCTGACTTCAGCCAGAAGGCAGAGCACGCCGTGTGCGTGTGCATACGTGTGCGTGTGCGCAGGCATGCGTCCTTGTCTGCATATGTGTGTATTGTGAGTGTACGACTCTCTTGAGGACTGAAGGAGGTTCTGTGGGGATCCCGTACCATATATGGTGCTTCAGCTTTGCGCTGCACAGAGGGGTATCCTGGGAGGCTTCCTGGAGGAGGCAGCACTTCAGCAAAACCCCCAGGAATTACTGAGGATTGCCATCCCCAGGGGCTGCAGCTGAGTAGTGCGGCATCTTTGTGGGCATGACACAAAGGCATGCTTGCACAGCCCTGCCCTGGGCCCTGCTTGATTCTCTTCCAGCTTCCGTTCCTTGTTTGTCTAATCCAGATCCTCCTCTTCCTTTTTTTCTCCCCCTCCTCTTCCTTGACATCGTGTGAGTGCATATGTGGGAAGGAGCTGGGGTTAGGACAGACACATGTGTGGGAACTATGGCTTCCAAGTTCATGGGCGTTCCCACCCTTGGGGTGCTCAAGGACATATGTGTGGACAGCAGTTGAAGCTGCTGCCTTCTCACAGCCAGAGTCTGCATGTCCCCCACTGTGACAGCAGTAGGGGGGCGTGCGTGGAGCTCTGGACTGCAGGCCACTGTCCCAACATCTGCCCAAATCACTCCCTGGGCACCCCGGATCCCCAGTGGGGCCCAACCCCTTTCCCTCAGCAGCCAGCGATGAGCTTCCTGCTCTGGGGAAGTTGATCCTGCTGTGTGTGTGTGTGTGTGTGTGTGTGTGTGTGTGTGTGTGCACTCTTGCAAAAGGGAGAGGAGAATGGGAAGGGTGTGGGGACGTGCCATGGGAAAGCATCCTGGATGCAAGCCGTGGCCAACATAGATGCTGGGCGGGCACCTCTGTTTTCCCGGGCCCTTGCCCTGGTCTGGATTGGGCCGGCGTGGGAGCCCTGCTTGGCTGCACTTCCAGGTTCAGTCTGGCCCCGAGAAGCTAACTCACAGCCCCAGCCACCAGCAGGACAGCTCCTTAACCATACCCCAGTGGTCAAAAATCCACCAGATGCCCCCATGTCCCCTGTCCACCAACGGAGGCTCTGGCCCCTCTCCGGACGCACGGGTAGTAAACAGAAGGGGCAGGAGAAGTTCCCAGAGCTGGTCTGAATCCCACATGCCACAGCTGGGACAGTCTTTCCCCTGGAGCTCAAGGGCCCCAGAACGAAGAGGAAGAGACTGGGTCTCCTGCCTCTCAGGCCCCCTGGGTCTGCGCTGGAGGCTGGGGCTGGGATGACTTCCCAACTCAGTGGGTGGCTAGGAGTTACTCATCGTCATAGCCATAGCCGAGAGCAAACAGCAGCGGCTCAGCGGGGAGTGTGGAGGGGGCTCGGCCCACCCTGGGCTTGTGTTGCCAAATTTGTTTGTGTTTATTTTGGTTCCTCTGCACAACACGGAAACAAATGTGCTTGATCCCGCTGCTCTGTCTCTGTTCTTCATGGGGTGGTGACAGGGGAGGTGGTGACAAGGGGTGGGGACATGGAGGGTGGTGGCTTGGCTCAGGCCTGCCCCTTCCTTCGTGGAGAGGTTCCCTCTCTCCTGCCCCAATGCAGGAAAGGTCAGGGGCTGGGGTGCAGGGCTGAGACGTGGGCACGGGGAGAGAAGCCATGCAGGTGGGCAGAGAAGAAGGGGAAAGCCCCTGGCACCAGGAGTCGGGAGACTTGGGTCTCCTGCTAACTTGGCTGTGATCTTGAATAACAGGGCTAGCAGGTAATGAGCACCTACTAAGTACTTCTGTCCTTTCACTTCCAAGGTAGCTTTACTATCAGAAATACCTTCTCTAAAATGATAATCATATAACGTGATGGGCGTGCTAATTATCGCTACAATGGCAATCGTGTTGCAATATATAAATGTATCAGAATAACATGCCATAAAACGTACATCTATGCAGTGTTATATGTTATATACTATATAGTGTTATATGTCGAATATATGAATATACATCAAATATATTTCAATGAAAAAAATACCTACTCTCATTCTTGGCACAACAGCAACAGCAAAGAAAAAAGTCCTTGTCCCCATCGAGTGTACTTCCTGTTGGCCCTACGACATACACATTCCTTCCTCATTTTACAGACAGGGAAGCGAGGCTCAGAATGGGTCCGTGCGTTGCCTGGGTCCCCTTCACTTGCTTCAGCAGGTCCTGTACTCCAGCTGGCCTCAGTGTCCTCCTCAGATTAGAGGCTCTCCAAGCCATTTCATCTCCTCGGTCTAGGCTGAGGGCATGGGATTTGGGGGGGGGGACTTCCCTCGGGGACACATACACCCCCAGTGCTTGGCCTGATTTGGAGTGGGTGCGGGAGGGCTGTAGGGAGAGGGCAGCAATGTTTGGAGTCTGGAACACAGCTCAGTGTCTTGTCCTTTGTGGGAGGGTGGGGGGGGGCGGGGGCGCAGTCAGGCTCTGTTGCCCAGAAGAGGTTCTGTCATCCTTTGGGTTAACAATGGAGAGCTCCAGCGAAGAAGTAGACGATATTTGATCCTGGAAGCTACATCACCGATCAGCCTTGAGGGTCCAGACCTCAACTTTTAGGGCTCTAGACCCAGAGGGATGAGCAATCTTCAGGATGTTGCCTGCCTGGGGCATCTCAGCTCCCCACGCCCCGCCCCAGCCCCCGAGTCCAATTTCCAGGGCATCTTCTGCCTGAACTGACCTGGTGAGAGGGAGCGGGCCCTGAGGGAGACACCTTGCTTGGAACCCCTGAACGTGTCACTGATGAGTTCCTCAAGATCAGAGGAGGCGAGGTGGTTTGAGGCAACGGTAGTCAGGTAAGATCGGAGAAAGGACTTCCTAACTAAAATGCTTGTTGTGGCTGAACTGGGTGCTGCCTTTTCTGGAAGGAAGATTGCCTAAACTCTCTACCCCCGCCGCGGCAGCTCCACCGGGGCTGGGGCTGGAATCAAGGACCTCTTCCTCCCTACCCACCCCAGGATCCTATCTATCTCCCAGGGCCCAGGACCTCAGCCTGCCTGATACCAGGAAGGACCAGTGTTGGGGAGATATTCCCGTAGTGATGGAGTATGCCAGCCCTTCCTGACCCCTCCTGTGGAGAGGGTCTAGGGGTCGTCCTCAGACCCCTCCCGCCTCTGCCTCCCCTGCCCTCCTGCACAGCCCAACCTAGCTGCACCCCTCTCCCATCAAGTCTCGAGGGAAGTTCTTCTTCAGGTCTGCCCTGCAGCGTGCACTGGCTGGTGGGGAGTCCTCTGGTAATGGGCTGCCCCCCCCTCCACCTGTGGGGGCCTGGGGAAATGTATTGCTTGTGGCAGCGTGTCAGTCGGCTCCGCATGGTGCGGCCGGGCAGGGCTGACAGCGGAAATTGGAAGCTGGCTGCTGTTTGACAGGTATATTATTCCCGCTGCCCTCGATTTATTTACCAAACAGCATGCAGAGCCCCAGAAATCTCCCAGAAAAGAGGGAGGGAGTTGAAGTTAAGGGGACTCGGAAGGGGTGAGGCGGCCTCTGTGCACTGACCCTGGGGCTGCGTGGGCTTCCTCAGCATCCTGGGGCCAGGGCCAGTGGTTTGGGGTCAGAGTCAAGTGAGGACCTGCGTTCAGAGGTGTTTTGGGGAGGGGGCCCTGCCTTGCCTGGGTGCAGGGCAAAGAGAGGGTTATGTTGAAGAGGGGGGACATTGTGGAAGGTGGGGGGCAGAGCAGGGCTGCCCAGTGGGGTTGTCCAGGTGCCTATCAGCACACAGGTACCAGGCCAGGGGGGGTGAGTGAGGTCTGACCTTGAACCCAAGCTTAGTTGCCTGATCAGGCACCCTGCCCCAGGCTATGTCTGCCTGAAGGAGGCACCTTTCCCTAGTTTGCTCAAAGGTGTCCAGTAGGCTAGTGACAAGTCTATGGGGAGAAGTTGAACACTCAGACAAGCTGGGATCCAGGCCCATTTGGGTAACACACAACCCCTGTGATCTCTCAGCAAATCCAGCTCCTGGCCATCTCCTAGCAAACAAACAGTAACAACAATAAAAATAATGCCACTTCTCAGGGCTCTGCTGAGGAAGAAGGAAGGTAATCTACACGAAGGCTTTGGAGGCAGGGAAACATACACGTAGATTTTCAGGGTTTCTAAATGAACAGAGGGAAAAGGCAGAGCAAGCCTTCCCGCGTGCGTCCCAAATGTGGAGTGGTGTGAGTCATGGGGATGGGAATGTCGGCAGTGTGTGCGGGGCGGGGCGGGGCGGGTGTGACTGTGTTGGCTGGGCTGTGGATTCGCCCTGAGTAAGAGGAGGAGGCTGGGCAGAGGAGCCTGTTGCCGAGAGTCTGGGAGTGTGTGCTCGGCGTCTGAGTGTGACTGCGGGGCTGGCGTGTACCTGCGGGCCAGGTAGCGTGTGAGGCTGTGCATGTGACTCTGTGAAAGGGCTTGAGATTCTGACCGAGCTCTGTAGGGGTGCACGGACTGTGTCCGTGCATGAGAGGTGAGGTGCTGCGGTCAGTGTGCACACATGCACACGTACACACACACGCCTCAGCACAACAGGAAAGCAGTCTTGCCGCGTCTGCCATACACCTCCTGCCTCTGAACCTGATGCAAAATTCATGAAGCATCAGTTTCTAGAAAGGCGGAGATGGAGATGGAGCGGGGATTACGTCCCATCGTGCATGGTGAGTCACCGAATTGAGGGGGGCTGGAGGTACAGTTCCTTCCTCGTTGGGGCTACGGTGTGGGGGCAGTTGCCTGTCCATCCACTTTTTTCTGGCTTCTGGTCTGGGGACGTCCTTGGTGTGTAATCATAACTGTCCCCCCCACCCCATCACCCAGCATACTGACTGTGGTCCCAGAGGCAGAGCTGATGGACCGGCCCAGAGGTTTGCAGGTGCAGGCCGGAGAGAGAGAAGTGCGGGGTCCCAACTCATGTGAGCCTCCTGTGCCCCAGAGACGAGGCATCTCTGGAATAGTGGACAGCTCATGATGTGGGAAGCACTGGTGGGAACTGGGAAGCAGCCTCTCTGTGGCGAGCAGTCTCCGGAAACGAGAGTCAAGCCTCCATGTTGGTCCAGCTCCTTCTTCTCCAAGGTCATCAGACAGGAACGGAGACTTCTTGCAGCACGTGCATTCACACTGCTGTCTGCCCCTTTCATACCCTTGAGGGTGAGGGGCTCCCGGGCTGGGGCAAGGATTTCAGGCTCCTTGCACTGGGCCCCGGGTGAAGAGGGGCCAGGCGGGCTGCAGAACACCCCATCCTTCCAATGCTGGCAGTTCCTGGCAATGGCTCTGGCTGTGATGTAGGGCGAGCTGGAAGGACCCCAAGATGAGCCCAGCATGCCGAGCCCTTTGGAGGGCAGCGCTGCGGAGGCTGGGGTGACTGCAGGCGCACCAGCTGGGAACAAGACAGGAAGCCCAGAGGGGCAAGGGCCCTGTCATGTCCATTTAGACTTTGGGTACTGGAACTCGGCCCTCTGGGGAAGGGGGAGTGTGGGCAGGGGGAGGCAATGCCAGAGAGGCTGGGGGGCCATCTGTCTCCCGGTCCAGGCCAAGACATTCTTACTGCCCGCTGCCCCATGGTGCTGCTCCTCTTGGGTCCCAGGCCTGACCGTTTCTGGCGCGCTCTCTCCGTGGCTGGCTGCCTGGCCGCATCAGGCCCCTGCTCTATGCACCCAGGGAAGCGTGTGTTTGCACCTCTGCCCTCGCCTCTCCCTCTTTCTCTGCTCTTCAGTGATCCCAACCCCCTTCTTCCTTGCTCCTTGTCTAATCTCTTCTGAGCCTGAAGTGCTTTTGCCCGAAATCCCATTCCCCGTCTTCTCTTTGGATGCCCTTGTAAATGCAGAAAGAGGACGCTGGGCTGGAGAGGGGCCAGGCCCAGGAGCCTCACATGCCTTCTCCCCCACTGTCCCCAGATGGGTGTCACCACCGCAGAGAGGAAGACCTCCTTTGCCACAGGCCATTGTGCACACACATGTGTGTGTGCTTACGCATGCGTGCATACACACACACAGAGCTCTATGCCTTCTTAGGAGGGGGAAGGAGGCCTTCAAGTGGGAAAGAAAAGAGGTCACTGTGACATTGGTGCTTCATGTTTGTCAGTGCGAAGGCTCTTAAAAGGGAATGAGCAAATGAAGGGAAGCAAGCAGGAGACACACACGCAGGCCTTAGCTTCTCAGGGCCTTGCTCCCCTGGGGCCCGCAGGCTGCTGCCCACGACTCACCAGGGCACATGTCTGCATAAGTCAGCACTCAAACTCTGGGGGGTTCTGAGCTGATTCTGTGGCCACCAGCCTGCTTGAAGTGCCGGGATCCTAGAAGAGCCCAGGTGTTGGGACCTGCCCCCAAACCCAGACTCCTTGGCTGAGGACTCCAGACCCTTCACAGACGTCGCTGCCTTTCTAGATACCACTCCCAACCCCCATGCTCTCTGCGGCTTCTCGTCAGCTTCCTGGCATATAGAATATAGCATTAAAAACCCCAACAATACACACAAGCTAACAACAACAAAAAACCCAACCAAAAAGAGCTTGGAAGTTGGACACTCAAATTGGCCCCTGGGTGGGCTGTCCCATCTCCCTGCTTCTGGTGGCCCTGCCATATTTTGCTTTGGGTGGCCTGGTTTTTCCTGTTCTCAGTCTTTTCTTGGCGAGTCTTTTGTTGGCTTACATGCTCATATGACCTTGGCCATAGGGATGGGTCTGGAGATGGGAAGTCAGCCTTAAGACGTTTGTTGGAAATTCTGGAAGGGGCCCTCTTTCCCCTGGCATGGCTAAGCAGATAGAAATGTACCCAAAGCTGCTTTGTCAGTGCTTGGAAGACTCTTTTGGAGAATACAGCCCACACAGGACAGTAGCGTGACAGAGAAAACAGAAAATTAATAACCTTGATTGAGCGCCTGGATACAGCCATACCTGAAACACTGAAACTGTATCTATTCCTGGACAGTCCACTTCCATCAGCCAGTTGCTTTTCTTTCTTGCTGAAGCTGGTTTGACTTGGATTTCTGTCTCTTGTAGAGTAAGAGAGAGGTGCCATAGCCTTCCTGAACCTAATTCTCCTAGTCTGTGAAATGATCTCCTTATGAGTCCTGAAAGGATCGGTACTGAAGGGTGAGGTCCAGCAGGCCCACCATGAGGAGCAGCAATGATCTCAGTATAAAACCTCTTGACATTGTTATCTCACTTGGTCCTTTCGAAAATTCTGGGAGGTTCTTAGGACTGTCATGATCACACCCCACTTTGCAGGGCACATTCTCAGAGTCAGGGATGGAACAGGAGCCAATAGCTTTCATGTGCTCTGCCCCCGGCTCACTCTCCACCCTCTGTCCCTGTTCTCTGCCGCAGGGAGGCTGATCTTGTGCTCTGGAGTCCCCTGGTCTGGGACTATGTGCCAATGGGGAGCTCCCTTAGGGCATCAGTGAGACCAACTGGGGAGAAGTCAGATCTTTGTTCCTGTCTCCCTCCCAGGGGCACGGAGCTGGTGGCCTTGGGCTGGCCATGTCCCATGACTGAAGGTCTGTGCTCCTCATGTCATTCCAGAAACCACTCACTCCCTTTGGACCTTGAGGTGGTAGTGCCTTTGCTCCTGCCTACGCCATGCCAACACATTTATAAAATGTCCCTTTATTCAGTCCATCCCAATTTGTTTGGCCATTGCTATCACGTGGAACCTGAGGTTGGTTTACCCAACGTCATCAACTGCTTGAATTCAGGTGTGTGCGTTCTGCATCAGGTATGTGCTTTCTTTACTGCTAAGTGGTTGTAATGTCCCAGGACCTGTCACAGGCTTCCTCCAAGACCCAGGTGAGCCGCACCCTCTCCCAGGAGCTTTCCCAAGTCCCCACCCTTCCACCGCACCGTCAGAGCCGTCCTCCCCCTTCCGTTTCGCTCTGCACATTGCTTGCTTCTCTGTTAGGTATTGGTGACTACTGGGCACCTGTCTCACTTTCCCGCAGGGCACAGGGACCTGAAATGACTCACCTGTCTCCCCAGTGCCCACCAGACCTGCCTCCAGCCTCTCAGGCCTTGCCCCGGACCTGGGCCTAGTAGGTATTCAAGAGTGGGTGGTGGAACTCAGTGGCAGAGCCCGAGGTGGGTCCCTAGGTTGGGGTCACAGGAGCTTCCAAACAAGCTTGGCCTCTTTCTGGAATGCCCTTCCCTCATGCAGCTGCCTGGAAAACCCCTTCTCCTCCTTCGAGACTCAGCCCGAACATCACCTCCTCCAGGAAGCCTCCCCTCACCCAGTGGTCTGGTGGGCTCTTGCGGAGCCTCAGATGTCCCCCAGCAGCCCTTACCTGGCTCTGTCTGTGTGGCCAGGCGCCCCCGGTGCAGGACTAACCCACATCAGTGCTTCTCCCTCGTGGCCAGACACCACACTCGGTGCATGCTGGATACTTAGTAGATGGCCACAAAGTGGACAGCAGTGGCTGGGTCTTTTATTTAAAAATACCACCCCCCATCGTTGTATGTGGCAGCCTCTACTGAGTGCGGTATGGGGGTACCCCTGACTGAATGTTGGGGCCACTGGCAGAGGATCTGGTAGGACAATGCTGTCCGTGGGGACCGACTGCGTTTTCGCCCAAAGCAGGAGGACACTGCTGTTATGAGTCACCCAGAGAGGAGAAGAGTCCTCGGACAGGTAATCAGAAGAAGGAGGTCCTCCGTGAACAGGGAAGCGCTCCCTTCTCCCAGGTGCAAGGGACACCTTGCAGGGATCAGCAGGAGCTTGGGTGTCTGGGGAGCCTTCCTGGGCAGCAGGGATCAAGGGTGGCCCATACCGCGTGGAGAACAGTAAAGGCCATCAGAAGTCGAGTGTATACTACATGCTCGGGCCTGTGCTTGGGGTTCAGCTTTCCCTGTACCTTTATGAGCACGGATTTGTCCTCCCATTGCTGAAGAACCCAGCATAAGGGGGGATAAAGCAGCGTTCTCAGATCACATGGTCAGGAAGAGTCCAGGGTTCAAATTCAAGTCTGGGTCTAAAGCTTATGACTGCAGCTCCAGCGGGGGTGTGAGGTTTCCCAGGCGAGGCCTGTACCACTGGGCTCCCATGAGACTGAACCATAGGGGCCTATGGGGAGGGTCGCATGGCCAGGCTGGGGCCAGAGGGACAGGAAGCAGGGCCTGCAGCCTGAGTATGGGTCAGCTGGAGACCCCAAGGGGAAGCCTTGGCACAAAGTGAGGGTCTCTGGCCCAGTGTCGTCTGGGCACTGGTGTCCATGGGACCCCTTTCTGTCACTGCCAGCCCGGCGCCTGACATGGTGCTGGGCTGGAATAGGAACATCCAGAGACCTGGGCTCACTGAGGTGCTGGCAGGACCCAACTCATCGGTGCTCTCGTCACAGAACTACCTGTTGGCTAAGCTTCCAAGGAGTGACCAGGCTGGGTTCCCTTCCCAGGACCTCGGGTGCCAGGCGCCCTCCCAGCCTCCCACCCCCACAGCGCCGCAGAAATGCAAACATAGGCTCCCCCCCGCCCGTTGAACGAAAGCAAAGGGTCTGTCTTCTGCTCCCAGACCCACGTGGGACTACAGAATTGCAAACCGCACGGAAACACATTTCTAAATGATCTGCTCTTCTAGCTCTTCTGTTCCTGGCTGGGCTGCGAGCTGGTCTAGAGGAGGAAGAAGAGAGCCCAGGGCTACCTAGAAGCAGAGGCTGAGACCAAGACTGGGGTCCCTCCCCAGGGCCCTGCACAGACGTCGAGTAGTGCAGGAGCAGCTCCCCCCCACCTCTCTGTCTCCCTCCCCGGGGAGCCCAAGGGAGAGGCTCTGGATCCCAGTGGGAGATGCAGTATCGACGACTTGCTTTCTGTCTTCTCAAAAACCAGGCTCAGTGCACAACAGATCAATTTGAAATCGCAGCTGCTTTGCAGCCCCCCGTACTGCCACCGGTGCTGACTCCGGGGCTGGCGCTGGGATGTCCGCCACCTGCTTTCCTTCCTGCCTTCTGCGGCTAGAGCTGGTGGGGGGGGAGCTGGGGGAGGGAGCAGGTGGGGGCCTGGGACTCAGGTCCAGGCACAACCCCTGTGCGGGGTCCTCTCCCAGGGACACTGATCCCAGGGTCTGGATGTGGGGGGAGCTTTGGCTCTCTCTGAGTGGCAGGGACCCCACAGGCCACCCAGCCTGGCGGTTCATCACCACAGCAGCACACAGACAAGGGTGACACCATCCCACTCCCCACACATCCGGGTCTTTTCACATCACTCTCACCCTCATTTCAGCTCCCGTTGTACAAGGGGGTGATGCTTTGCGGGTAGAGAGAGCAGAGCTGCAGACACCCCTGGGGCCACAGGGAGTGCGGTGGCTCCGGAGTCCTTGCTGGACTTCCCATAGCAGATGTCCAATCAATATTTGTTGAGTGAACACCTGCCTGCTTTAGAAAACGGAGGTGACCCGGCCTCACCCCAGCGCTACGGACTTGGAATCTGAGTGGGGCCGTGGTATTTGAATTGTTTGCAGAAATTCCGGTGGTTCCAATGGGGGCACAGGAAGAATCTGGGAGTAGAAGCGCCTTGCCCAGGTCTCCTTGAGCTGAGTGGTGAGATCGGGAGCCTGTCCTCCCAGACCGAGGGGTGGGTGACGGGGCTCAGGGGGGCTCGGCTCTCTGGGTACAGCACACTTGAACCGGGCTTGCGGGTAAGGAAGGGAGGAGGCCTGCTGGAGGGAAGGGGCTTGAAGTGGAACCGAGCACATTGGGTCCTTTCTGGAGAGGGGCTGGGCCCATGGTGAGAGAGTTGCCCTCCCGCCCCTCTCGGTTTGTGCTCCAAAAAGGGGCTGCCCCCCAACCCCGGCAAGTCCAAGAAGGCTTCCTTGAAAAGGAGGAAGTTGGATTTTGGTGGCAGCCCAGCGGTGGAGAGGCCACGTGGGCGTGGACTTGGCGTAAATGAGCGTCAGGGGTACGCAGACCTAGCCCAGAATCCCAGCTCCTTCCGCACACTGTGCCTCAGTTTCCTCTCTTGTCCCCTGATTTAAAAATGGGCATAAAAGCACCAGTTTGCTTGCAGTATGAGTGGAAAGAGAAAAATGAAAGAATATGGGTAAAACCACTCTTCAGCTGGGATTTGCCATCCAAACAGAAGGAGTTCGGGGCCGGAGTTTCCCAGACAAGGGTCTGGATCCGGTTCTGCCCCTCCCTCGCGGTGCACCCGGCAGACAAGTTATTTAAGTGTCCTCATCTGTAAAATGAGGATAATGAACCTCTACATCATGAGATAAAGATGACTTGTCAGTGAGAGAATGTGTTCCTGCACAGAGCGGCTCCGTGAGCGTCCCTGGTCCTTTGCCAGGGGAGCCGCGTGGCCTGGTGGAGAAGGGACATTCAGGTCTGGCCTGTCCTCTGCTCCGGCGGCCTGACCTCCGCTTACCTCGGAGAGCCTCGCTTTCTGCCTGCGGGGAGTGGCACGGACCTCCCTGGAGTGGCGGGAGAAGGAAGAACTCCGGGCAGAGGACAAGCACATTGGAGGTGTGCGGTAAAGGACAGGGACCGCTGTCAGCCAGAACAACCAGAGAAAAGCAGCCATGAGTCCAACGGGCCGCAGAGCAAGAGGGAGAGAATGCTGGGGAACCGGGGGCTGGAAGATGAGCCAGAAGACGTAGGGATCACAAGAAGCAACACCCCAGCCCCACCTCGTGGCGCTCAGCACACCCGCCCCGCTGGGTCGCAGCCCTGGAGCAGCGCTGGGCATGCTGGGGTCTGGCCCGGCCAAGGCCCCAGGCCCTTCTTCTGCCCGCCCCACCTGGCATTGATGGATGCTCGGCAGCAACTGTGGGCGGCAGGCAGGATCGATACACTAATCAACACCGCACGGAACCGCCAGCGCTTTTCCCCACCCCAAACTTCGTGGTGGGGGGAGCTGGGGTGGCTGAGAAGGGGGAGAGATGAACTCCGACGCTGAGAACTCACTCGATGAATAATTGAATCAGCGCGAGAGGCAGAGGGTCGGCCAGGGGAGACGACGCAGCCAGAGCCACAGACGGGCCATGCTGGCTACAGTGTGGGGGCTGGAGGGAGGGGCCTCCCGGGCCGTCCCAGCCAGAGGAAGGGATTTGGGGCGAGGGTGCAGGCCCAGAGGGGGGACGGCATCATCTTCTCCTGCTTGCTGGCCCTCCACCACCTTCTCCCACCCCTGCGATACGCCAGCTTATCCTCATCCTGATCCCTTCTCCTTTCAAGCCTCGTGCCAGATCCTGGATCTGGGGCTCCCACACAGACTCTAGAACGGCCTTTCCTTCCACTCTGCCCTGGAGTGTGAACTTAGGTGGTCCGGGGCCAGGCCATGGCTGGGGCATTCTGTCCGCATTGTGGGAGCCCCTGGGTCTCCAAGGCCACTCCAAGGCCAGAGCCTCTCGTCTGGGAGCCCTGCGCTGGCTCCTGGCCGCACCCTGAGTGAGCTTGTTTGTTGCTGTGATTGGGTCTCCTCACTTACTGAGCACCAGGCCTCCCTCTGCTGAGTGACCTGTGCAGTGGTGGGTGCTGGGGATGAGTGGAGGTCTTTGCTGTCCCTCCGGGCCCCGGGGCCCTGCTCCGCTGCCTCTCTGGTACCAGGCTCTATTGTGGGGCGAGGGCCTGTGCACCCCACTGCCCTCCAGAGAGGGCGCATGGGCCTCTCCCCTCTCCCTGGTGCATCTGAGCCCCGGGGGAGGCATGCGGGGGAGCAGACTTGGTCCTAGTTAGAGCTCTGCCAGGGTTTAGCTGCATGACCTTGGACGAGTCACTTCATGTCACCGAGTCCCACTGCACTCAGCTGTACAAGGAGGACAGCCGCCTCTGCCCTCCTGGCCCCACAAGGTTTCGGAGGGCAGAGAAAGCCACAGTGCTTCCTCAGGGCCCAGGAAGGCTCAGGCAGGAAGGGCTCAAGACAAGGCTGCTGACTCCACCCCTGGAGATATTATCCCACCAAACCCCAACGTCTCCTGGCGGGGAAATAGCACTGGATGCATGTGGGTGGCATTTGAGACAAGTTGGGGGATCAAGGACAAGACCCCACACCTCATCTGCTATCTTCTGTTTCCAGGTCTCGCACGCTGATCCCAGGTGTCCCAGGGTCAAGGTCAGGGCTTGGGGGTGGAAAGGAAACGTGACCACACAGCCTGGCTGAACCAGGGTGGGTCTATAGTCAGCAATACTGTCCCTGCCCAGCCCCCTCTATGCCTCTCCCCAACCACCCAGAAGGTCACAGCTGGGAGAAACCCTACAGACCAGATCCCCTGAATCGACTCCAGGGCCACATTAATGTGTTCTTCACATTAAGATCAGTGGTTTGCAAACTGGGTTCCTGGGGGTACCCCAGGCCTGCGGCAATGCCCTGGAGGGGCCATGAAGGAGGGGTGACGGGGGTTGGGTGAAAAGGACCTTGCCCCCTCTCCTCTGTCTCCCTTCGAGTCAGAGCCAGTCCCTCCTCTTTGATCTGTATTTCGTTTCCAAGCCAAATGTATTTTAACCCTGTGCAATTGCTGCCCTGCCCTCCACCCAGCGTCAGTTTCCCCCCCACCCCAGACCATGTTTCCCTCAGCCCCTGCCCTGCAGACTGTCCTCGTCAGACCCTGGACGGCTCTGCGCTCCTCTTCCAGATCACCTCTAAAATCAAAGGCGGTCCTCCAACTCAGCAACCCTAGTGGCCGGTGTCTGCTGAAGAGACAATGGCAGAGCCCTCCCGCATACCCACGTGTATGTCAGCCGGGGTCCCCTGGAGGTGGCGCCTCAATTTCCTCTAAGGGTCTTGGGGCAAGCCAGCTGGGGAGATGCCTCTCGTCAGGGACGCCTTTTGAGTTGTCTTCCCCCAGGCACAAAGCTGGGCTTTGTTGCTGAGCCTGGAGGCAAGAGGGAGCGGCCGAGTGTGCAGGTGGGATGGAGGGAAGGAGGGCAGAGGGACAGAGGGCAGGCTCGGGAGCCTTCGATGGCTCTGCTCTGACCCCGGGCTAGCGCTGTGCTTCATTTTCCTGCTTGGAAATGACGGTCAGAGCACCAGCTCTGAGGGTGGGCATGTGGATGCCCAGAACAGTGCCGGGCAGGGGGTGCCCTCTGAGCTCGTGTTCGCTGTCGTGGGCAGGGCAGGGGGCTGAGCAGACATACCCACCCTGCAGGGGACTCATGCCTCCGAAGTCCTTCCACACCCTGCACTCCAGCTCATGGAATCCCCACCATGTCCCAGCACCCGCATTTTGCAGATGGTGAAATGGAGGCCCAGAGCAGCCTGTAGACTTGCCCCAGGGCCCCAAGTTCTTAAGGAACTGACTCCCAACCTATGCACACCCCTGCATTGCACCTAAGCTTCTAAGGACTGCCCGTTCCTGTGTCGGAGTCACAGTGGGGTTCCCTGCAGAGAGTCCCTGCTGCTTCCCTGAGATGCCCCCCCTGCCCCCCCTTCCCAGGGATCACACCTGCCCCCTCCCCTCTCCAACTCTGTTCACATCCTCTTCTTCCAAGATGTGCTCTGCAGAGCCTCCACATTCCTCCATCTGTCCTGTTTGTGCTCACTTTGGCTTGTGGGCCTGACCTAGTTTAGGGATGGCTGGTCAGGGAAGTGTTTGTGTGTGTGTGTGTGTGTGTGTGTGTGTGTGTGTGTGTATGCGTGCGCACGCGTGCACGCATGTGTACTCATGCAGGCATTTCTGGGAGCATGTGAAACAGAGGGAACATGCTGTGGGGTACAAAGTGTACTGGGAGACAGGGGGCAGGGAGGCGACAATATCTGCTAGGGAATAAGTATTTAATCAACACCCGCTAAAGGGACGCAGGGGTCTCCAGTGCAGACCCCGGAGCCCAGTGTCCTGAGCAGGGCCATTATGGGGCTTTTCTCCTCCCAGGGAGCTGTGTCTGTCACCTGTCCGTCAGTGGCTGCCGTCTGCAGACTGCGTGCATGGGGAGGGACCTCCAGCTCCCCTGTTCAGTGTCCATTGTGGGAATTCCATCCTGGACCTAGAAACTCCCTCCCCTTACCCCTGCCACCGGCCGTGGAAGCAGCTCAGGGAACAAGTGGGACCTCGGGGCTCGGTCCTGCAGGGATGGGCCGTCATCTGAGCAAGGAGACTGAGGGCGAAGGGTCTTGTGCCTCCCAGGCTGTCTTCCTCTGCAGTGAAAGGAGGCTCATCCTCTCTGTTCTGATGGTCTCCCGGGGCTAAGAGGACACAAGAGGATGGTAAGGGCCTTCTCACGCGAGGACTACAGTCTGGTCTGTGAAATGGGGCGAGGTGCCTCGACGTCCCAGGGCCGGTGCGCAGGGTGCTCAAGATGGCTCAGCGCAAAGCTCCTCGCCCAGTGCGTGACGTGCATCAGAGCTCGACACAAGCAGCCGCGTCTTGTATGTGGCCAGCTCTCCTCCCAGACAGCCCAACCCCGCGCTTGCCTCTTTGCCGACAGACGGCTCTGCAGCCTGAGACCAGGCCCAGGAGCTCTCTGGGCGGTGCATCTTCCAGAATTTCTTTGTCCCAGGCAAGCAAGGCCCTGATGAGCTTCCCTCAGGAGTGATGTCTTCCTGCCTCTGGGACAAAGCAGTCCCCAGCACTACGGTCCGGGGGCCTGGTGGGGCCGCGTGCCCGGGCTGGGGAAGAGGAGACAGGGTTCTGGGGCCAAAGGCCTGGTGGGAAGCACATACCTTGTTTGGTTACTGGTTGGAAAGGAGGAAAACTCAGAGAGCAGTGGCTTGGCCTGGGAGAGCCCCATCTTATTCTCATCCTGGCATCACAGACTGGAGCCCCAGGGTGGGTGGGGGAACGGGCTGTGAGACAGGACTCCTGAGCTCCAACCTTGACCTTTCCAGGATCCACAGGCAAGGCACGAGGTCAGTCTGGGCATGGGTTTCCCGACCCGTGAACTGGGGTGCCCTCCAGCATTCCTTCCAGCATCATCGAGGGGCTGAGAAGACATCGGAGACCGCAGACCCCCCTGAGAATGACCAGTGGCACCTCGCGCCTCCTCTGGGCAGGCTTCCAGCCCTCTTGCCTGCTACCCCTTCTCCTTTGTCCTGTCCGGAGAGGGGTGAGTGGCCCATGTGCCCAGAGCTCCCCGTGGTCTGGCAGCGGCCCCGCCTGAGAGCACATTTCTGCTCCATTAGGTGGTCATGAAACGTGCTCGGAGTTTCCTGAAATGGGAACAGACGCTGCCATCACATAAAACAGGCAGAAAATGAAACTCTCCTTTTCCTCCTGGACCTGAGATTGGCCGGTAGATTCTGTACAATCAGCCCTCGGAGCATGGGCGGCAAAGAAGCAGGATCCTGGCTCCCTCACCACCCCGGAGAAACAGCCCGCTTGTGGCAAATAAAACAGGAAAGTTGAAATACAGTCGCAGTTTAGTTCAAGTTGGATATTAATAGCTTCAGGGGCAGGCTCAGAAAGAAAGAGGGGAGGGCGAGGGGAAGGAGAGGAGGAAGCTGTGAACACCATTACCATCCAGTTTCCTGAGAGACTCAGGAACCCTTCGAGGCTCTGGTCTGGGGCTGGGGGTGTGACGAGGAGCTGCTGTTGGAGGGCTGACCCTGCAGCTTCAGGGGAGCAGCTCCTGCTGGGGGGTGAGGGGGACTGGGTCGGGGACAGCGAGTGATGCTCGCTGTCACTCTGGATGCAGAGGCCTGGGCCCCGTGGTAGGTCCTCACTGGCCCGGACACCTGTCCCCAGCCCGGGCTGCCCCTCCTCTGGGCCGCTGAGCACATTGCTCTCTGGCCGGCCCACACACACCCCGGGCTGCGGTCTCTCACGTGTCCTGTCAGCAAGGGAGCCGGGCCACACCGGTGGAGATGTTGTCGTGGCCTGCCCGTCCCTGGTGGTGTGAGTGCAGGCTGCTGAGGGCTCACAGCTGCCCCTTCTGCAGAGAACTGCCCTCTGCCAGGAAGGGTTCCCTTGAGCTGCTCCTGGGGGCAGAACCCCAGCCCATCAGTGACCTGTTGACCCAGGGAACTAAGGGCCGACCCCCTTGCCAGGAACGGGGGTAAATTCCTTGGCCGATTGATGCTCCGGAGGGACCCATGCATCAGGCTCAGTGTTGATTTGCCCCAAGACCCCAACCTTCTTCCCTTCCTTCTGTGGCTTCCTTTATGGGTTTTGGCTAAAGACTGGTCCCTCAAGAAGTCATGAACCAAGAATGCCTGCCTCAGGCTCTGCTGGTAGGGATCCCAAGCCTAAGACCAGCTGGCTGGCCCGGAGCAGGTCATCTGACAATGTGAAGCTCAGTGCTCTGAACCAGGAGGCGGGGACAGCATCTGCTCATGGGATTTGCTGAGACAACCACAGGAGGCGCTGCAGGGGGACGTCCTGCCCTCTGTTAGGTCCCTTTCAAATTTAGAGACCTGAAACAACACACCTTGATGATCTTACCATCTTCAGGGGCAGATGTCCAACTTGGGTCTCTCGGGGTAGAATTCAGGTGTCTGCAGGATTGCATTCCTTTCTGGAGGCTTAGGAGAGAATCTCTTCTCTAGCTCCTGGAGGCCTCCCCATTTCCTTGGCTTCACGGTCCCTTCTCACCATCTTCAAAGCCAGGGATGGCCAAGGAAGTCTTCTTGTGTTCTGTCACTCTGAGTCAGACTCTCCTGACCCGCTTTTACTGACAAGGACACTTGTGAACCCATCCCATCCCCCAATAACTCAGGATAGTCTCTCCATCTCAAGATCCTTAACCACATCCACGAAGTCCCTTTTGCCACAGAAGGAAGCACATTCCAGGCTCTGGGACTAGGAGGCAGACACGTGGGGGACATTATTTGTCTACAGCAAACCCAGTGGATCTCGCTCAATGCCTACTTATTTCCTCTCTTTAGGCATGCTATCTCATCCCTTTGAGACTATTCCTGCCTTGTGAATTTAAAGATCACGGTGGGGATTAAAGGGGAACATGGGTGTGAGGGGGATTGCAAACGGGTTTGGAGAAGCAGAGGCTAGTCCTGCCGACCTCTTAATCTTCCCTCATGGTGCCCCCTCCAGGTTCCATGCCTCGCATCTTTTCTTCTCTTCTGAAGCCCTTCTCCCTGCCCTCCCGGATGCAAAGTTTTCTGGGGATCCCTCCATAGGAAGGATCTGGGATTCTGAGCCTGTTGGGGACAGAGGCGAGGGGTGCTAAGCCCATTTCTTACCCACCACTTGCCCAGAGCATGTCTTCTTGGTGTGAATTTCCAGAAAGAGGTAGGCATCAAGATGGAGAGGGAGGAAGGGCTGCAAATGCGTTGGGTTCTGGGAGACAAGCAGGCATGTGGGGTGGAATTGCCAGTCATGGCAGGAGCAGAAATTTGGCCTGTGGCCGCCTGATGGCTGGTAGTTTTCTTTCTTTACACTTTTCCTTCTCCAGCTAAGTTCCTCCTGAAAGGTGCCTGTGTCAGCTGTGTTGAGAAGAAAAGGAAGGGGTTGGGTTTGGGGAACACTTGGGGCAGGCAAAGGGGCAACAGGGGAAGGGCCAGGGCAGTGGGGAGCAGAAGTGGAAGTGGGAGGCAAAGCCATTCAGGGGCATCACCTCTTCCAGGAAGTCTGGCATGGGCTGGGTTGAGCATTCCCTCCTTGTCTTGGAGCACCATTGTGATGATCTGGGTAGGGGTCCATACATGATGCTGGACTGAGCTCCTGGGGGTGCTGCCTTGCTTCTCCTGCACCCCAGGATTCCACTCTTAGCCACTAAGTCAAGGGATCAAGGTGGAAGCAACAGACTATCCACACCCCCATCACGTCTGCCCCACTGATGAGTCTGTTGTGACAACGAAGCCTGGTCAAGGCTAGGGCCAAGTCTCCTTAAGACTCTGCAGACCAAGTCCAGCCTTCCTGTGGTCAATTAGATATTAAAAATAGAAGCTTCTTGAAATTTTTCGCTTGACTTGAAAAGCATGATGTGAATGCTGTCCAGGAAGACAGATTTGAGATAAGACCCTAGTATGTTAGAATTCTCAGATGGTCCTTGGGCAAGTCACTTCCCTCTTTTGGATTTCCTTCTTTTTCTCCTACTTTGTTTCTCAAGGGGTAATTAACAAGTAAAATCATAAGATACTGAAAGTGTAGATCATGATGATTTGATGTATGGATACCTTGTGTAAGGATCCCCCTACTTAGTTAATTATCACATATTTATCTTTTTTCTTAAAATGTGAGAACTTCTACTCGCTTAGCAAATTTCAATTATGCATGTTATTGACTAGGGTCACTACGTCCGTCATACATGAGACCTTCACATCTTACTCAACTTACACCTGAAAGTTTGTATCCTTTTACCAACTTCTCCCTGTTTCTCCCCATCCTCAGCCCCTACTCTTTATTTCTAGGACTTTGATGTCTTTTTTTTTTCCAAAAAGTACACATACGTACATAAATGCAACTGATTTTTTCTCAGCATATTGATTTTGTGTCCCCAAAACTTACTGAATTTCCTTAGTTTTCCTTCCTCCTCCCCATCGCCTTCTTTTCCTCCTCCTCCTCCTTCTTTTCCAGTTTTATTGAGATATACTTGAGGGACAGTAAATTGCACATACTTAACCTGCTCAAATCCAAATGTTGACATATGGATTCACTTGTGGACCATCACCACAATTAATCTACTGAACATTGAAGGGGGGTACAGAACACGCCACTTCAAAACACATGGCCTTTGCTGATCGATTATTTTTAAGCTGGAGGCATTTGAGAAACAGTAGATGCAGCAAGGGCTCTCTGACCTCCCCTTTCTGCCTAAAAGCAGGTCAGAACGTTTCCCGGGAGAAAGATGCTCTCCCTGTACCGGGCAGAGGAGAACACTCTTAGCACCAGAAACTGGGGTCAACACTGAGGTGCTTCTGTACAGACAGACCTACCGAAGTAACCCTGATCTTCTAGCACTTTCTCCAGGTCTCCTGGTCATTATGCCACAGCTTACTGGCCCTGGTCTAAGCCTGTCTGGCTCATCACACCCCCACCATATAGCATTCTTTATCTAAAAAAGATACAAACATTGGTGCCTTATGGTTTCTTTGGGGCTTCATTTTTCTTTTGAAGACTCTTGTGTGCGGGTAAAAATGTTAAAGTGTGTATGCTTTTTTCCTGTTTTCTCATGTCTCGTGTCATTTTAATTATGAAGCCTAGTCACGGAAACTTAAGAGGGCAGAAGGACATTTTTCCTCTTCAGCAACATCTCCTTCACTCCCCCCCTCCAAAGTTTCTTCCTGCCCACTGGGAACCCCTCCTGCCTGCTCCTTCCCTCTTCAAAGACTGTGGTTCTATAGTGAGTTGATGGCCTTGTTCTGGTGGCAGGAGTGAGGGTTTAGGAACTGAGAGACTTGGGAGAGGTGTGCACAGCGAAGTAGTTTCTCTATAGGGATAGGGTGGTGGTGGGGGGGGCATTGGGATGAAGACTGGAGAGGATGCTTAATTGGCAAAGCTGGGAATTTGGTCAAGGGATAATGTTATGGTAGCCAATAAAGGCAAAAATTGTCTTGCGCATTAGAAAGGCCCTCTTGCCCTTCACCCAAGTGCATGAAGCTGGAAGACAGGAATGGAAGAGAAAAAGAGGGATTGGTGCTGAGGCTCAGGGGAGCAAGGAGAAAGGGACTTGAGAAGAGGACGCAGGTTTATCCAGGAAAGACAGCAGGTAATAGGGTTTTTGGAGGCAAGGGCAGGCCAGGGAAGACTAGGAAGGAGAATTCTCCTGGGAAAGGTGGGGACTCTCAGCTTTGGTTCCTTCTATTCAGTTGGTTTTTAAAAAAAAGCATATATTAAGCACCTACTGTGTTCCAGGCACTGTACTAAGCATGGAAAAATATGGTCCAGCATAAGAGACAATACATATGTGGCTGTATGCATTCTATCTGTGACAGAAATAGTCACAGAAGAGCCAGAGTGTCATGAGGGATGAGTAGCCACAGCCTCGAGGTTCCACAAAGATTTCCTTGTTGTGAGTCCTGTGCCTGTATGAGTATTGGAACCAAAGGCGGCTGAAGATCGTTCCTTGACGACAATCACCACTGTCTGAGAGTCTCTTGGTAAGGGGGAGGGGGACAGGTGACTCTGGGAGTTGAGACCAAGTCCATGATATCTGGGGCAGGCAGGTGAAATCATCTAGTGCAGGGACTTCAAGAACCACATCATATACCCTTGGCACTGATTTGCTGGGGCAAAGGGATATTTTGGAAAGATGACTCTACAAGAATATTCCTTCATCTCCATGATGTCACTGTATGGACATGGACTGTGCTGTTATTAGAATGGAAATGGTTACCAGTGTTTTTCCAAGAGTGGTCCCAGGATCAACAGGACTTACCTGACAGCTTGTTCAGAAGACAGATTTTGGATATACCACAATCAAGTGGGATTTCTTCTGGGGATCCAAGGATGGTTCAATATCTATGAATCAGCCGATGTGAAAAAGATGAAGGATAAAAATCATAAAATCAGCTCAATAGATGCAGAAAGAACATTTGACAAAATTCAGCATCCATTTATAATAAAACTCTCATGAAGTGGGTATAGAAGAAACACATCTCAACTTAATAAAGATCATCTATGACAAGCCCCTAGCTCACATCATACTCAACAGTGAAGCTGAAAGCTTTTCCTCTAAGATCAGAGAAGACAAGGATGTCCATTCTTGTCTCTTAAAAAAAAAAGATTTTATGTATTTATTAGAAAGAGTGAGCAAGAGCCCAAGCAGGGAAGGGGTAGAGCGACAGGGACAAGCAGACTCCCCTCTGAGCGCAGAGCTCGATGCAGGGCTCAATCCCAGGACCTTGAGATCATGACCTGAGCTGAAGTCAGAAGTTTAACTGACTGAGCCACACAGGTGCTCCCATTCTTGTTATTTTTATTCAACAAAGTATTTGAAGTCTTAGCCAGAGCAATGAGGCAAAAAAAGAAAAAAAAGATAAAAAAGAAATCCAAATTGGAAAGGGAGAAGTAAAACTGTCACTATTTGCAGATGACCTGATATTATGTATAGAAAACCCTCAAGGCTCCACCCCAAAACTGTTAAAATCAATAAATTGATTCAATAAAGTTGCAGGATACAAAACCAACACACAAAAATCTGTTGTATTCCTTTATACTAATAATGAGCTATCAGATAGAGAAATTAAGAAAGCAATCCCATTTATACTTACATCAAAAAGAATAAAATGCCTAGAAATACATTTAACCAAGGAGGTGAGAGACCTGTACCCTGAAAACTATAAGACATTAATGAAGGCAATTGAAGAAGACCCAAATAATTGGGAAGATACTCCATGCTCCTGGGATTGGATGAATTAATATTGAGAAGATGTTCCTATTACCCAAAGCAATCTACAGATTCAGTGCAATCCCTCTAAACATTCCAAAGGTATTTTTCACAGAAATAGGACCAACAATCCTAGAATTTGTACAGAACTACAACAACACAAAAAGGCCACCTATGGAACGACAGAAAATTGCAAATCCTCGATCTGACAAGGGGCTAATAGCCAAATATACATATATATATCTCAAACAGCTCAATGGCAAAAACCCAAACAATCCAACCAAAAAATGGGCAGAAGATCTGAATAGACATTTTCTCAAAGAAGATGAACAGATGGCCAACGAGTACCTGAAAAGATACTCAGCGTCACTCATCATCAGGGACATGCAAATCAAAACTATGATGGGACACCACCTCAAGCCTGTTGGAGTGGCTATTCTCAAAAACACAAGCAATAACGGGTGTCGGAGAGGAAGTGGAGAGAAGGGAACCCTGGTGCATGGTTGGCAGGAAGGTAAATTGGTGTAGCCACTGTAGAAAAGCCTTTGGAGGTTCCTTAATAAATTACAAGAATTGCCGTGTGATTTATTCATCCACTGGGTATTTATCTAAGGGAAACAGCAACAGCAAGACCCACACCCCCCCCCCCCAGTTTGAAAAGATACTTACACTCCCCTGTTCACTGCAGCATTATTTACAATAGTCAACATAGGGAAAGAACTCAGTGTCCATTGATGGATAAATGGGTAAGGAAATTGTAATATATATGTTATTCAGCCATAAAAAAGAATGAAATCTTGCCATTTGCGACAACACGGGTAGAGCCGGAAAGTGTCATGCTAGGTGAAGCAAGTCAGAGAAAGACAAATACTGTACAGTCTCTCTTACAAGTGTAATCCCAAAAGTGATAAACCACAATATTAAAAAACCCCAAACTTATAGACACAGGGAGCAGATTGGTGTGGTGGTTGCAAGAGGTGGGGAGAGGGGGTGGGAAAAATAGGTGAACTGTTTTTAAAAAATCTATTTTAAATAAATTGAATAAAAAAAATTTAAAAGCAGATTTGGACCTGTCCACCTCCCATTCACCCCATTCCTTACCCACAGATTTGGAATTTTAGAGGGACCATGAGTGATTCCAGAATCCAAATGTAACAAGTATCCAGATGTCTCTTTTTTAAAGTTTTTTGTTGTTGCTGTTGTTTGTTTTTTGAGAGAGAGAGAGAGAGAGCAGGGTGAGGGAAGAGAGGAAGACAGAGAGAATCTCAGGCAGACTCCCCTCTGACCTTGGAGCCTGATGCAGGACTTGATCTCACGACTCTGAGATCATGACCTGAGCTGAAATCATGAGACCGTTGCTTAACTGATGGAGCCACCAGGAGCCCCTGGATGTCTCTTTTATAATGTAAACCTTTTAAAAATATATTTTATTTATTTATTTGAGAGAAAGAGAGTGAACGAGAGAAAGCACAAGCGACAGGCAGAGGAAGAGGGAGAAGCAGACTCCTCGCTGGGCAGGGAGCCTGACACAGGGCTCCGTCCCAAGACCCCAGGACCATGACCTGAATGCAGGCACGTAACTGACTGAGCCACCCAGGGACTCCTTTAATGCAACCTTTTAATTAAAGTATACATACATAGGGGTCACCTGGGTGGCTCAGTGGGTTAAAGCCTCTGCCTTCAGTTCTGGTCATGATCTCAGGGTCTTGGGATCGAGTTCCGCATCAGGCTCTTTGCTCAGCAGGGAGCCGGCTTCCCCCCCTCTCTCTGTCTGCCTCTCTGCCTATTTGTGATCTCTCTCTGTCAAATAAATAAATAAAGTCTTTTTAAAAAAGTATACATACATAAATGTGCAAAGTCATGAATGTGCACCTTGATGAGTTCTCACGGGGTGAACACAGCACGTCTAGGGACAGAGCATCACCGGCCCCCAGAAGTGCCCTCTGTTCTATTCCAGCCTCTCTAGTCCTTCCACCAATGGTAACCCCAATCTGGCTTCTAACACCGTAAATTAATTTTGTCCTCACCTTCCCTTATCTTTATGTAAATGAAATCATAAATATGTACTCATTTGTGTCTGGCAAGATTTCCCTGAGCAGTAGGAGAATCTGGGTAAAGGCTTTCTTCCCTCTGCATGATCTTAGAGATTTATTTATGTCGCATATGGCTCTAGTTTTTCATTCTTATTGATGTATCGTATTCGTCTGTATGATTTTAAACAATTTATTTACCCATCGATACTGGAAGGGTATTTGGACGGCTTTCCGTGCTGTTGGGAATCGCGCTGCTGGGAAGATTCTCGCGTGGTATTTTGGGGCACGTATGCACACGTTTCTGTCGGAGTGGGACTGCGTCTTGGTATTACACTTGTTATGGACTGAAAGTTTGTGATCTGGCCCAATTTCTCTTTTGAAGTCTTGGGCTTCCCAGGGAGGTTGTGTTTGGAGATGGAACCTCCGTGGAAGTAATGAAGGTTAACTAAGGTCATAAGAGGCAGGCCCTGATCTGATAGGGTTAGTGCCCTTTATAAGATGAGATCAGGGAGCTAGCTCGCTCTGTCCTGTTTGCTTTTATCAATTGTACTCTCTTACTACAGTGCCCCGCTACACACACATACACACACAAACACACACACGGACACGCATACACACACACTGCACGCTTTTCTGAACCATTTGAAAGTAAGTTGCACAGAGGATGACCCTTTACCCCCGAATAATTCAGTCTGTATTTCTTAGGAATATTCCCTTACATGACCACCCTACAGCTGCCAACTTCAGTCAATTTAACATGGCTGTAATACTTCTATCTACCTCGCTATCTGTGTTTCAATTTTTGAAGTTGATCTAATAATGCCCTTTGTAGCATTTCCCCCCTCTCCCCCTACAGAATCCTGTCTAGAATCAAGCATTGTGCTAAGTTGTCATCTCTCTTCACTTTCTTTCAATCAGGAACATTTCCATGGCCTTTCTTTGTCTTTTATGACATTGACATTTTGAAGAATACAGTCCCTCCCCCTCTTCCCTTTTAAATAGAACGTTCTTCATTTTGTTTGTCTGATATTTTCTTAGGAGTAGATGAAGTATTGCTTCACCAGCTAGCATCTGGGTGAGTGGTGCCGTGTCCTTCTCTGGGGCTCACATCTGGAGCCTCTGCTCCTCATTAATGATGCCAATTTCCATCACCTGGTCACAGTGGTGTCTGGTTATGATATTTTTTTTTTCTTGGAAATTGATAAACAGCTTGTGGGGATATATTTGAAGACCCTGCAAATATTCCACTTCTCATCAAAATTTCCCCTAGATTTAGCATCCACTGATGATTTTTGCCTGAACCAATCTTTACTATAATGCTTACAAAAAATGATCTTCCTTGTCTCGCTCTCCCCCAACATTTCCCAGCCGGCTGTCGGCATTATACTGTGAGCGGGAACCCTCCCTTT
This sequence comes from Meles meles, assembly GCF_922984935.1. Taxonomy (NCBI): domain Eukaryota; kingdom Metazoa; phylum Chordata; class Mammalia; order Carnivora; family Mustelidae; genus Meles; species Meles meles. The sequence continues at coordinate 104,325,194 of NC_060073.1, read as the reverse complement.
GAACGTAGCTTAATTCAATGTAGTCTAACTTGTGGCTTTTTCCTTTATAGTGAACATCTTTTTTGTCCAGTTTAAAAAAAAAATTTTTTTTTTTGCCTACCTTAACCTCTAAAGAGATTCTTCTGTTTTCTTCTAAAAGCTTTATTATTATCAGACCTTCGACTTTTAGATCTGTGATCCATCTGGAATTGAGTTCTTGTGTCTGATGTAAGGCAGGGGTCAACAGATGGAAATCCAATTAACCCAGATGTTTTTATTAATCATTTTTACTTACGCAAGAAGTGAATAAATACATTCCCCATTTAAAAATTCCAAGACATCACAGATGATGCTAACGTCCTCTTTGACCCGCCCTCCCTTAGTCTCCCCCAGCCTCCTTGTCATCAGTTTATTTTATCCTTCTGGACTTTTATTCTCTAAGATGTTACATACATGCTAGCTACATACTGTTTTCTTCTTCCTCTCGTAGCTCACCTCGTACGAATCGTTCTGCATCCCCCTTTTTTACTCAGCAACGTATCTTGGATGCGTTTCCTGTCGACATATCCAGGTCTCCACGATTCTTTTAAGCTGCTACACTGGATTACGTCTGTGTGTGACATCTATCTATGATATCTGTCACAAACTGTCATGTACAGCCCGTTTAAGTCACTGGATTGTTTAGCTATGGCTTTTTCGGTTGTTCCTAATTTTTTGTTTCGCTCCCACAGCGCTTTTTGTTCGTACTGTACTTGAATATAGTTCGAACTCATAGCGTATTCGAAATGTATGATGTAGTCACTGGGGACCAATGCTGTGAAAACTGAGGCATCCCAAAAGGGAGCTGTTGTCCAAAACCCCTGAGAAGTAGATGAGGGTAAGCCCTGGGGTCTGGAAGGCACTGGACGCATCCTGGATTCAGGTCAAGTAAAAGCACTCAGGATCTGGTGACTCGCCCAGGCTCACACTGCCCATGAGGGGCAAAAATGGCGGTGACGCCCGTGTCTCAGCAAGCCAAGCCCAGGACAGAGCAGACCTCCGGAGGCTGCCCTGCTCTCTCCCTGCTTCTCTTCCCTTCAGAGCCGGACTCTGATGTGGGATGCCGTACGGTATCGATGGGGGTCTGCTCCCAGCCCCTTCCCTTCCCACCAGGGAGAGGGCACCCAGCTGGTCCCAATGCCCTGTGGTCTCCCATGGCGGAGCTAGGCCTACATCTCACTTCTGGAGCCCGGGCTCTTCTGAGTGTCCATTTGTTGAAAACGCTCTACCTTCCGAGATGCCCCTGTGGGATAGGCAAGAACCAATTTGAATCGAGAGAAGTTGCAGCCCTTACATCACATGTTGGGTAAAATAATCAAAGAATCTTCCCCAAATTTGTCAACGGCGGCGCTGGGCCTAGCGGTTCAGTAATGACTCGCACTTGAAGACAGATCTCGAGAAAATGCGTTTTGGAAGCAATCAGTATATGCTGAATAGAATCCTATTTTACAAGCATTTTATCTACTCTTAAGGACATGGGAGATGAGGAAAACAGATAAGTCTCTCTATTAATATTGATTAGACCATTATATATCTGAAAAAGAGGTTTTAGTCAGAGATGATTGCATCTTACCAGTGCAGCCTTCCTTCTTGAATTGCATCGCTTAATCTGCTGCTCAGCGCTGGGGGTGTGGGGGGGGGGCGGGGAGGGGCACGAGGGCATCGCTCCTCCACGCTGGGCCAAGGAGGTAGGAGAGGGACGCGGGTAAGAGGACCCAAAGGGCACTCGCAGGCTTTACTGCCAATCCCACAAGGGCCCAGTAAGAGGGAGATAAAAGCAGTCAGTGGCAAGAAGGATCAAGGTCAGGCTTCAGAAACAACTGTTTTTTTTCTAGAAGAGTCCAGAGTTGAGGCTAGAACACCTTCTTTTCTGGAATAGCTTTAAGAATGAAACCACTACTCACAGGTTATAAATAGGCCCTTTTATTATTCACTACAAAAGAAGACTGATAAACATGAAAAAATGTTTGACCTTACTAGGCATCAGATTTAAATGATGAAATATTATTTTTTGCCATCACATTAGACAAGATTTCTTTTTTTCAAAAAAAAAAAAAAATTCCCTGTGTCGGGGAGGATGTAGTGACCTGTACTTTCATGAATTATTGGTAGACACACAGGTGAGTACAACCTTTTCGGACAGTTTGATGATATTTATAGAGACCTACTTTCTATTAAGCACTAGGTTAGGAAGTGAGTACATAGCATTTAGTGAAATTAAGTCCTTGCCCTCACAGAGCATACCATTTAGTGCAGAGACACTGAAAATCAGCAAGTGAAAATACAATCAAATATTCACATGCGTGAAGGACCTTGAAGGACATCTAATGGGAGCTGGAAAAGGGAGGAGGGGAAGTCGATGAAGGCTTTTCCAAGGAGACAGAATTGGGCTGAGTCTTGGCTGATAAGGAGTGAACCACAGGAAGAGAAACAGCACAAGCAAAGGTCCTGTGGTGGGAGAGATCTTTGATGATCTGACAAGAAAGCAGAGAGGACACAGTGGGTGGAGGGAGCATGGTGGGAAGTACAGCTCGGGGAGGGATGTCTGCAAAGTGCAAGGGGGGCTCCACCGGGGCTTCAGGGGGGTGACAGCACCAGCTGTTACCTTTTCTGAGATTCTGGGTGTTGTAATAGTGGGTTGGGTTGGGTAAGAGGAAGCAGGAAGGACAGTGAGGAGTCTAGGGTCGCTGTGCCCGTGGGAGATGACGGTGCTTGAACGGGGCCCTGGCAGGGGGATGGGTAGCTAACTCACAAAGTTTAAACCCCTGGGACCAACAAGGCCATGGTGGGAATTTATCCCCAGAAAATAATCCCATGCACACAGGGCTTTACATACAACTACGTTCATTACGATTTTAGTTACAAAGATAAGAAACTGGAAACAACATAAATGTTCACTGTGAGAGGTTAAGTGGTAGATTGTCTAGACAAGGGCCACCATTCAGTTACGAACACCATGGTTTGAGAAAATAACATGGGCAAAAAATCAGGATACAAATCAATACAGATTAAAATGCTGGTTTTAAAAAAAGTAGCACCTTTCTTTCTGTCTGTCTAAAATAAGCATCCATATGTTACAAGTTAACTCTCTGGGTGACCTATGGGTGAGTTTAATTTTTTTCTACATTTCAATGTAATGTCTTCCCATAAGCATATATTTCTGCAGTTTAAAAAATAGCAAAAAATATTTTGAAATAAGAAAGTAAATCTCTTTACAAGAGGCAATGGACTGGTGTGTAGGAAAGGGAGGTGTTTGTGGGGGGAGCTAAGTGCACAGTGAGCACAGGGTGAGGGCAAACCCAAGTGACCAGTGCAGAGTTCAGCCACTCCCCATGCCTCACCTGGGACCTTCCTGTCCCTGAAGATGTCTCCTAGAGCCTGCTCAGCTCTGCCACTGTCCACCTCTTTGCTGGCTTCCTGAAGGATTCACAGGGATGGTTGCAACGTACAACATGACCAGGGTCAGGTCCTCTGGGCACTGAAGAATGCAGATGCCTGCGCCCCAGCTCCTCCAGTTCCCATCCCGAGGCTCTCCTCGCCCTGACCCCCAGTCTCTTATATTTCCCTGAATGGTTCCACCTTCCTCTACAGAGCCTATGAGCATGTCTGCAAGGAGTGTGGACTCTGGGTTGGAATCCTGCCTCTAGCATTTCCAGACTTGACCCTAAGGGGAAAGTATAGTGCCTACTTCACAGAGTTGAGGAGATGGCATGAGTGAAAATATGTCTAACCTTCAGAAGAGTGCCTGTCACGCAATAGGAACTCTAGAAGTGGTAGCTGGTATCATCTTTCCAGTTACTCGGACCCAGAACCCAAGAATCACTCTGGATTCCTCCCTCCCCTCATCCTAGCATCTAAGCCACCATAAATGCGGAGTCTGTCTGTTTCTCATCCCTCCACCACTGCCCCAGCCCAAGTGTGCCCTGTGCCCTGCTGGGACAGCTGCAGTAGCCTCCATTCGGGCTCTCTGTTTCCAGCCCAGCATCCTCATGTCAGCCAGCCAGACTGCTTGCAATGAATATCTGATTATATGACTCCTCTGTTGGGGTTTAGAATAAAATTCAAACTCTTTACCATGAACTACAAGGCCCTACAGAATTTTCCATTAGAAAAGAAATGGAAATTTAAATAATAATAAGAAACTTTTTGGCGATTAGATTATAAAAGATTTAAAATATAAAAATGTGTGCGTGAGGTTGGAGTGAATCTGTATTGTAGCCTGGGAACCTCCTGCTGGTCCAGCATTTTGGGGGAAGAGAGAGTTTCAAGAAGGAAGGTGGTCTTTTGGGTCAAAGGCTACAGAGAGATCAAATAAAATGAGGACCGAGAGCTGACTATGGCTTGGCTGGAGTGGTTCCAGGGGAGTGATGCAGAGGGAAGCTGTATTGCAAAAGGCAGCAGAGAGAACCGCATGAGTGGCAATAGCAGAGACACACAGAGAGAGAGAGAGAGAGAGAGAGAGAGAGAGAGAGAGAGAGACAACAGAGAGGAGGTACCAGCCTAAGGAAAATTCTGGAAGAAGAGAGCTCTCAGGAGTGGGAGGGGTGCTGGCTAAGGGGGAGGGTCCTGAAAGCCCAGCCAAGGAGCCAGTAGGCAGCAGGGAAGAGGGAGGAAAGGAACTTCTGGAAGCCTGATATTTGCTAAATGTCCCAAGGGGATGCGCCCAGTTTAAAACTCATTAGAAAAAAAACAAAGGAAAGTGCCTGAGTTTGATGAGTTTGGTTCTCCATGGCAATTCCTGCTGGAGGCTTCTTAATTTCCTCGGTTAAGTCAGATTGCTTTGATCGCTGTCTTAGAGGAAGCGTGATTCTGATAAGGGATGTCTGGTTGTGCATCTGTGTGGGGATTCTCCACAGGAAAATGAGCTGGTGGTGCAAGGCCCCACAGAAGAGAAAACACCGGTGTGTGCGCATGTGCGTGTGCGCGTGGGGGGTGGGGAGTGCGTGCGTGAGCGCATGCGTGCGAGAACGCACTTGTCCTTTTCCAGTTCGAACTGGGAAGGGAGGGAGGGGAGCCAAGGCAGTCATGTTTGAGCCTGTTTGTTGGATAGGGTAGCTGGGTGAGGATCGGGTCGGGTCTCATTGTTTGGGGCTCAAAGCACAAATGCTTTCAGTTTTGCTGTTTCAAAGTATGTGGGGAGCAATACAAGAAAACCCCTCTTTCTGCCCATCTGTGTTCCACTTTTCCTTCCAAATTCTGTGTATGGCCTGCTGTCCCCAGAAAGCCTTCTCTCAGCCCTATTCTTGGTGGTACCAGTCCCTGCTTTGAACCAGATTTGTGTCACTGGACCAAGAGTCGATGCTCGCACTCCAGCATCTAGAGCAGCCTGCCCTCTCTGGGCTTTGGTTCCGTCATTACTACATCAGAGAGGATGAGGGCAAGCCTGCCTCTCGGAGTCTCTGGACCTAAGTGTCCACAGGGAGCGTAAAGGTGGGCAGGGCAGACACCCCTGATATCTGCGAGTACTTGTTATGGACAGGATGTCATAACCTGCCATTTTCGTGCATGGCCTTGTTCAATTTCACAACAGCCCTATAAGTCAGGCACTACGATTTTCCCTACTTTGGCACAGGAGGAAATGGAAGCTTCTAGATGTCAAATGGGTGGCCCAAGGTTGGTGTGGCAGCCAGTGGCAAAGTTGAATTTGAGACCACCGCCTGGCCTGGGCAGGGGGTCTGGCCAGGAATCTGGGGAGGGGTCAGGCGGGGCAGTGGCCATTCTTCAGGGGATTTAGCAGGGCCTCTGGGAAGTCACCTTGCCTCACTGATCTCTTGCTCAGCCCACCCTGCGTTCTCTATTTCTCCTAGCTGTGGAATCTCCTGGGGGTCGGAATTACATACCATCTTTTCTCTAGGTCAAAGACTGAAAAATTAAATTCCCGAGGGCCAGGCAGTAATCATGCGAAGTGGGACATGGCCAGAGTAAGTGCAAATGTTTGCTGCCTGAGAAGTGGCAACTGCAGCTCCTGAGGGAGGACACTTGCTTCTCAGGAGCTCCTCAGCTCCAGCCGAGCCTTCCATCCTGGCATCAGGGTGCAGGGCCGTCAGAACCTCTGATCCTTCGAAAGAAGCTAAAACTTCTTGACTTTTAAAAGTTGGTTCCAATCAGTTCTAAGCAGTATTTAAAAATAAGTCAATAAACAGACAAAATGTATTTAAAGATGGAATGTGGCTCTGTCACGTGGCAGGTTTGTGACCTCTGAAGTCTGAGCTCATCCCTGTCTTGCTCCCTGCAACCTCGGTTGAACGCTCCTCCTTCTCTGGGTGCTCAGGAAATGGAGCCAATGCTCTTAGTGGGATCATGGTGAGATTTCCATGTGGTGGGATAGAAGTCTCTCGGAAGATTCTCCTCCCTTATGTCTTCCCTGCCCCTTCACCCCAGGACATGTCAGCACATTCCAAGAGTGGAGCAGATGTTGACAGGAAGGCATGCCCGGTTCAGCTCTCTTTGAGTAGTTGAAATTCTAACTAGACTATGAATAATAACATGAGCAGGCCCCGTGCCGTCAAAGGCAGTCCCTTGAATTAATGTCCTTTGTTGTGAAATTTCTCGGAGAAGTTTGGAGACACGGTAGCTGGGGCAAAATGAACATCCTCAGACATTCAAAGATGACCAACACACAAGGAAATGAGACACCATGAGCGAGAACCAGGAGAAAACAGACAACAGAAATAGAGTCACACAGACTCCAGGTATGGAAGTATTAACATCGACCATAAAACAGCTCTACTTATAATGTTCAAAGAACTAAAAATCCAGTTTGAACACTTCAGCAGAGAATTGGAAACTAGAAAACACACAACAGTTTTGGAAAAGGAATCCTAGAATGACAAATCCAACAGTTGAAATAAAGAACTTGATGGATGGGCTTAATAAGAGATTCAATAGAAAAAAGAGAATGGCGCGATTGGAATTTAAGTCAGATGAAAACTGTTTAGAATATAACACCAAGGGACTGAAAGATGGAGGTACAGAAAGGACAAAGAAAAGGGGGACAAAGTGACAAGTTAATTAATCATTAATTCATTAATTACTATTTGCCCACCATGGAGCCCAACACAAGGCTTGAACTCCTGACCCTGAGATCAAGAGTCAGACACTTAACTGACTGATACACCTAGTCACTCCAAAGGGATGAGTTCTAATATATGTGTCATTGGTTCGTCAGAAGGAAATGGGGAAGAGGAGAGAGGGGCAGAGGAAGTGATCAGATTTTCCATTGCTGAGGGAAGACATTAGCCTGCAGAGTCAGGAAGTCTCCAGAAGTGAGTTGATCTGTACCAGACACAGGAGGAATCAGTCACCCACTGGTGTGGAGGGTCAGGAACTAGTACTTAGCAAATCCCAGAGCCTAGATGGAAATGGAGGCTGAGGTCCCTGCCGGCAGGAGTTCCTCCTAGTGGGAGTTGGGCAAGAAGACTCTTCATTAATTTACTTCACACACTTATTCATTCATCCAGTTTTCTTTCATTGTCGTATTCATTAATTCGACATGGATTTATGGACTATCTGACCCGAGTTGTTTTCACTGGCATTTGGTGAGAAAATGGGAAAGTCTTAGTTTAAGAGGGACGCTCATCCCTGAATGAAGCAAGAGATCGAAGGAACTTAGCATCTGGATGCCCAGAAGCAAGATGGCTCCCAGAGGTCTATGATGTTGGGGATCAGAAGCTGTTTGGGGAAGAGAGGCCACTTGATGGGAAATAACCCAAACTTGTGCCTGTGAAGTTTTTGGCCCATCGATGAAGGTAGCAGTTATTTCAGAAAGAGATCATTTGGGCTCCAAATAAACTCTTTGATACTCTGGGTGAAATTTGTAAGGTTTTGAGAACCTGGTTAATTTAATGTCATTTGTAATGTATTTATTTTCCTTCATTTGTAAAATCTGTTGTAATACAAGAAGCCTGTGTAAACTCTACTAAAAGGAAGAAACAGGTTTGTGTACTGGTGTGGCCGTGGAAGAAGGAGGCGCCATAGCCCCGTGAAGGCAGATATGGTGGGGTTGGGGGGTGAGAGATAAGCCATGGTACCCTTTCTAAGGACAAGCCAGGGCTCTTTGAACAGCTCTTCCACGTGGAGGATTGGGAAGGTTAAGAACACTTGAGCCACACACAAAACTTGATCGTTGGCTTCTTTTATGACTTTCAACCCTTTTGGGGTCACAGGTCACTTTGCGAATATGACAAAGGGAACAACTTTCCCTGTGCAGATGCAGGAGGTTCATGGATCCTAGTCTGAACTCCTTTGGTCTGTCCACTCCTTCGTTGGAATTTGGCGAAACTGGGGTCTACCTTGGAGAAGAGATTTGTCCGAATTGACGTGCATAGCGGCAGAGCTGGGACTCTAACCCAAGTGTCTGGATCCTTGCTCTGGTGCTGGTCCTTGCTCACTCCCCCTGCAGCCTCCAGGCTGTCCAGGGTGGATAGTGACACCGTCCATGCATGAGGGGCAGCTCGCTGTCTCTCCTCTCACTCTCTCTCTGTGTTGAGCTGGGGATGGCGAGCTCCTCTGGTTGCTTGGGGTTGAATCAGGTTCATGAGATTCATTTGGGGAACTATGAGTGGGTGGAGGACCCAGGAACCTCTTCTAGAAGAAGGGACCCCCTTCTGAGGGGTCCAGGAAGTCAATACTAGCTGCTTTGTAACCCACAAGGCACCACAGAGTAGCAAAGGCTCGTGGACAGAATGACGGGGTGATTTCAACGCCACGAGGACATGATTCCTACAGTCTATTCTCTCCTCTCTCCTATCAGACAGTCTCTGGAGCAAACCCCGAGCTCTGGAGACAGCTCCAAACTCCCAATGTGACTGCTGCCTGGGCTCCTCCTTGCTGGAATCCACCAGAACTCTGCTTTGAGCCTGACTCCAGCCTCATGGGGCCAATTCTCTTCTGGTTTTCTCTCGTCCCTCTTCTGCATTTCCCTTCCTCTAGCCTTCTTCCCCCACCGCTGCAGGGACAGAGGAGGGAGAGTACAGGCACACACACCAAACTCATTTTCTTTCAAGAAAAAATTATGATTATTAAAGATTTAATCTTTGAGTCTAAAAATACCTCAATGTAAATGCCTCTGTTCCCCCAATCCTCTCCCTCCCCCATTCCCGCTCCCTTTCTTAATCGGGCCCCCCTGAGAGCTGCACTGGGGGCAGGTGTGGACGCCACCGGTCTGCAGCGCAGCCGAGAATTGGGGGGCCTGCAGGGTTGTGGGGAGGTGCGGTCAGGGCCGCTGCGGCTGGGAGAGGGGTGCTGGGGTCTGTGACGTTCACGGCTTGCTACAGCCCACGTGCGCTGTGGGTAAGGCTGTGGACCAGCTTCGGCCTCCCGCTTCTGAATTGCCGAGCGGTTTCCAAGCACCCTGTAGCTGTAGGCAGACTTCTTCCTCTTCCCAGCGAGTGTTTGATTTGCAGTTTATTGATTCCATTTGCCGGAGTATTTTCCTTAAATATTTTTTGAGTCTAATGCACACTGTGCGTGCACCCGTAATGGCTCTAGCTAGCCTTGTGTTTCTGTGGAACCGATAAAGCAATTCGGGCACGCTGAAATTGCACTCGGAGGCATCGGGAGAAGGTGGGTGGAGACGTGGGCTGGGAGGGAGGGACGGGACAAGAGAGAAGAGCCTGCAGGTGGAGAGGCATGAGCAGGCGGACGGAGGGAACAGCATGGAGAAGAGGAAGGAAAGCAGGTAAGAAGGGGATAAGGAAACATGGAAAGGTTCGAGAAGAGAAAGGAAGGGAAAGAAGAAAAACCCGTTGCGGCCAGCCTGCAGTTTGGGGTGGACTTGGGGATTGGGAGGATTACTCAAATTACTCTGGAGGTTCTGATTCTAAGCTCTTCCTACTCTCACCCGAACTTTCATGAAAAAAGCAAAATCGACACGTGTTGGACAGCACTGTCTGCTCCTCCGGCATCCAGTCGCCCCTCTCTCACTGTGTAGAGCCCGTGGCTTGAGGAGGACTGAACTCCTGAGTTGGTCCCTAACTGCCTTAAGCCACCCCTGGGTATTCCCAGCCCCCTGGATCCAGGATTGGTTGAGGAATAGGCATGTGACCCAGGACCAAGCCAATCAATACACAACATTCTCCTGGCCCTGGTGATTGGCTCAAGGGTTACCTTGTCATCAGAGTTGGTCCAATCAGAGAGAAAGTTGGGATTTTTTTTTGTTTTAAGTGGGGGGTAAGAAAAGTCTTTTATGTCTTCCTGCTTATCAAAAAAGGGAACGTGTCCCAGAGCTGCTGGCAACCATTTTGCTACTACGAAGGGATTCAGTCTGGGAATGAAGTTGCTATATTAGGAGGGCAGAGTGAAGGGAGTTAAAAAAAAAAAACACAAAAACAGAGCTAAGACTTCTGGGACTTCACAAACCCCTGGATCAAACTTATCCTGAAGACAACATTTCCTCTAGACACGCCAATTAAATGGGCCAGTACATTCCTTACTGTTTAAGTGACTTCGAGCTGGATTGTCTGTTACATTTAGTTGAAAGTATACTCATTAATGTAACAGCTGCATTTGACCCCCTCTATTCCTCCAACTATAGGCTTCATGTAAGCTCTGGCGGAGCCCACCCACATGCCACTCTGGGTTGGGCAGGGTTTCAGGGAAGGGCAGGACTTCAGAGAGACTCCCCTCCCAGAAGCTTAGCTCTGTCCCCAGGAGCAGGGATGTGGCTGGTGTGGTAGGGGAAGGAAGGAGGAGTGAAAGAACAGAGACTTTACATCCTGGATGATCAGGCCTTCCTGCTCAGTAGGGTAAACGCATTCTCCCTTGATCAGCCCCAAGTCAGCCTTCAGAGCAGCTTTCAGCTCCAAGAACAAATTCCCCAGCTTGGCAACTCAGACTCATCTCCTATCGCTCCCCTCTGTGTCCCCCACTGCCAGCTGGACTCAGCCCCTTGCCATTCTCTGGGCACGCCCATAGCTCTCCCTGCCTGCATTCATGCTTTGAGGGGTTCCCTTTGCTTAGAACACTGTCTCACTCGTATCTGTTTGGATTTCACCATTTTAAGTCCTGTTTCCATGCCATCCAGAGAGCCTCCCCTGACTTTAATAAACCACTAAACACCTTCTTGCTAGGGCTTCCTGAGAATCCACACAAAGTAGGGGTGGGAGGTGGCCAGGGAGAATGTGTAGTTTGAAAAATCATAATCAACATGTCTATTGTTTCTGTACATAAAACTGCTGAGAGTAAAGTTGACAGACTGTTCTTGACTGGTGGAATTATATAGCAGGTAGCAAGAGAAAGCACTATTGGGGTCATGAGTTAAAACATACGTTGAGGATGGACACTGTAATTGAGCAATCTTCTTCCTCGGTTGACCTTCCAAGGGCCTTCGTACCTCTCTCGTGGCATTTTCCGGGTCCCGTCTTTGGCCTCAGTTACTTGTATATTGGCCTCGTTCCCTTGCGGGGGCGGGGGGGGGGTCGTAAAACCACTGACTGCCAGGACCCTGGGAAATGGTGGGCTGCAGATTCTCCCCTGTTCTCTGTGGAGAGGCACACAGGCCATGGTGTTTACCTTTGCCTTGTGCTTCTAAGGTTATTTTGAAAACCTGGGCTGGAGGCCTGGCCCTTCATCTTTCTTTTATACCTGAGAAAACACAGAAGAAAGGGAATGACTTGGAGCGAAGAGGTCATTGCTCGGCTTTTTAAAGGCCTCAGTGAACTGTGGTCCTGACCCCCTCATTTGTAGAGATAAAAGGCTCTTCTGCATTTCCAAAGAAGTAACTCTTTACCTTTTAAGAACAGAGCTTGGAGGTCTGAATGAGCAGAGTGTTTAAGATGGGGTGGGGTGAGGAGACACAAGAGAGGGACGGAACATTCTCTGGGCTCTGTAGGAGAGGAGAGGGAAGCCCTGAGCACCCTCCATTCTCATGTCACCCTCTCTGCCATCAAATCCAGAGCAGGTGGGTGAGAGAGAGAGATGTTCCTGAGAAACTGCGGGGAGCCTGAACATGCTGGGGCTCGGGCCTTGCTCTCTAAGGGCAGCCTGAGGAGAGGACCCGCCTCCCAGAGTTCCGTTGTAGCTTTGACGCATGGAGGTGTGTCTAGGGTGGGCTTGGGTCCATGTTCCTGGTCACACGCCCCACATCCAGCTCGCAGAGGGTCTCAGAGCAGGGGCTGATGGCAGGAGGCCCGAGGCCAGGATGAGGTGACTGGACGACTTCATCTAGGAGAACACTTGGGATGTCAGGAAAGATCAGGGGGCGCTAGAGGACACCTGGTTGAAACCACGGACAGGTGGCCTGGGGGTTATCTCAGGAGGCTGACAATAACCCAGAGGATACAGGCGTGTGCCAGGGACCCCTGCCCCAAGGTCATCTAAGGAAGGAAGATGGAGCTTGGGGGTACCAAATGGGGCTTTGGTTCTTGACTGACTATTTAAAAGAGAAAGTTTTAAATGTAGTTACTACTTGCTGGCCTGTCCATCTCCTCTCTACCACTTCCCTCTCTTCCCAAGACCCCACTTCCCAGCAAGAATGGAGAACCTGGATCAAGAAGCAACTGGGGGCAGGAAATAAAGTTACTTGGTCTTGCCTCTCAAGTTGTTGTCATAAACACCACCCTCCACTATGTAATTACGGTTTGGGGGACTGATATGCAAGAGAAACTCAGGGGCTCAGGGAATGTGTGTTGGGAGCTCTGACCTGGTTTGGGACATCACAGAGGGCTGCCTGGAGGCAGTGATGTTTAACTGAACCTCTGGGAGATGGTAGGAGTTAGTGGGATGCAAAAGGAGGGCAGTGCTCCAAGAAGCGGGTGTTCCTTGTTTCTTCACCCCAAGCAAGGGCTCTACCAGAGTCCCCTGGGGTCAGCGGCACTAGCCAATTGGCTCCATCTCCCAGCGATGGCAGGGAGCAATGAGATGTCTCTCAGAGACCCAGGGCCCGGCTTGAAGGCATGGAGGTGGAGAGGGCCTAGGTCTGAGCCTCTGGCCAGGCAGCTTGACTGCTTGCTCTCCTGGGGAGTTTGGCCCTGGTGTCTTGGCCAGCCACAGCCCCCAGCGCCTTGAGTGGGCTCCCCTGGGCCCTTGCTTTCTGGGCTGGAGCTGGGCAACGCCTAGTTGCCACACCCCTGCCAGTCCATATGCTGGGCTGCTCAGCCTGGCTGACCCACTTGCTGGCCAGGAAAGGAGGCAACTGAGTCCCCATCTGCTGGCTGGGAGCTGGTGTGGACAAAGCCCATTCGTGGTCGCCACTCTGTGCTAGCCTCAGTTAGCCAGAGCAGGAGCAAAAGGCAATAGGCAGAGTGGAGCTGAGGCTTCCCTTCTAGGGCCTTGGTGGGGGAGGAATAGATAGCATCTGGGGGGACTCTGTGGGGGGAGACCAAAGAAAGGCAGGTGTCCTGCTTTCTCCCTGCTCGTGGTTTGAAGGGAAATGTTCTAGATCGGAATCAAAACCACAGGACAGGAAGTTCTCTCTCACTGAAAGCATCTGGACCAGGGCTGAGAGTAAATGGACTCTCATTAAAGAGGAGAGAGGAGGGCTTACCGGGAAGCTGATTCTCAGAATGGCTGAGTAGGGGTGGGGTGGGAAGATGGCCAAGGCCTTCGGGGGGCAGCCACTCAGGAGCTTGGCTTGGAGAGTAGGGGAAAGGGAGCTCTGGAATCATCTGTGTGGATGCTTCCTGTAGGGTCTGTGAGAGCCCAGGCTTTCCTGAAGAACAGAGACTGAACAGACTTTCCAGAGCCCTGTGGAAGCCTTAGAAGCTGCAGGCTGGATCCTGTCTTCGGGGGGAGGGGGGGTGATTTCCCCCCTTGATCAGTCTCCTTTTCAGGATGCGTACCTCTCACAGAAGGTCCAGGGAAAAGGGCCACCCGACCAAACGTGGGATGCCTGGTTAAACGTGCATTTTAGACAAACAGTAAATAATTGCTTAATATAAGTCTATCCCAGCATTATTTGGGATATACTTAGACCAAACAATTACTCATCATTTATCTGAAATTCAAATTGAACTTGGTATTCTGTGTTTTTATTTGCCGGATCTGGCAGTCTCTGCAGGGTTTTGTTTCAGCTTCTAGAGAAGCAGGCAGCCGTGTCTGGATTCCCAGCCCTCTCCCTGGGGGTATGCGGACTGTGGGGCACGGCCTCGGACCCTGGCTGTGGTCGGTGTGGGGAAATGGCTTCATCAGCTGGGCATTCTAAGCTCAGACTGGCAAAGGAGGTTTGGGAAGAGGCGTGCTGATGGCGGGGAGAGGGGAGAGGCCCAGGCCCCTCCTGGACGGGCAGAATGGGGGAGGGGGGCACAGAGCCTCCTTTGGATTACTCCGGCTCCTTGGCGGGAGGCTCTCCCCTCATTAGCTTGTCTGGACTCCCTCAGCTGGAGAACCGGCAGGTATTTTTCCCAATCAGACTCCCTTTTCCTCTGATGAGTTCAACACTCAGCATCTATCACTGTGTCTCAGAGCAGAGGCGTTGGGCTCCCTGACACGGGGGCCCGGCCTCCAGCCTCTAAATCTTATTTCCTGGAAGCCCACGGCCCTGCAGAGCAGGAGGGAGACAGGATAAAAGGAAGCATCAATATTCCAGGGCTCAGCACCCCATATATTTAAAGCGGGGAGCCCACCGAGTGTTTCTGCGTGCCCTTGCTGGGCCACTCTGCTCGCTTGTTCTTTTTCACTGGAAGCCTTGAGCTTGGCCTCCCACATCCCTAGGGCTCAAGGTGATTCAAGCAGGGGGTGAAATTCATGAAAATAGGCCTCAGGACTGGGAACCAGGTGTTGGAACCGGGCGGCTCCTCCTCAGGCCTCTGGAGGAGACCCTCTCAAGAGGGCTGACCGGCAGGGGAAATCGCAGCTAGAGTTCATTACACACCCCGCCGGGTGTGTGCCCCAGACGCACTCACACACTTATCTCTCCCCGGGGCTGCTCCCCACGATTCGTGCTCGGGGCTCTGGCCCATCTGGCTTTAAATGAACAAAACGACAGGACCACCGCCTCTTCCTTACGAGAAGATTCCGAGGCCAACAGCCCTCAGCAGGAAAAGTTTGCTCCTGACTGCCAACAGCCACTTTTTGTAATTTTTTTTTTTTTTTTTTTGGCCACTTCCTATCCCTGTCCCCAACCTGGATAAGCCTCCACCACCTCTGGGCCAATTCCTAATCCCCAATTTCCTCAAAACTGCTAAAAATGGATGTCCTGTTGCAATTGTTTGGGATTAGCTCTGCTTGGCTCTGAGGCGGGCGGCGCCTTCCCCACCACCTCCCGCAGCCCTCCGACTCCGGTGTGTCCGCTTCCCCTGGGCTAGAGTTTCTCCCCGGAACAGACCAGCTGCTTCCTTCCCTTTCCCTCTGGCCCCAGGACACAGCGGTTCTTGTCTTGGAAGGCATCTGACGTACCTACAAGATGTCGCATTGTCTTTTGATTTGAGAACCTTTCGTAAGCGTGTTCTTAGCTCCACTTTCTGTCCATTTCCCCACCCTCACTCAGACAGCCGGATTGCTCCAGGCATCCCGGAAGGAGCGTTGTTCACCCATCACTGGTCTCACGGGTCGCACGCCCTCTAAGAGTGAGCTATTACAATGAAGGGATACTTGGGCTTATCACACGTGCGGGGTGTCTCTGAGAAAGCTGGAACTGGATGGGACTGAGGAGTCAAGTTCCAGCGGCCACCCCCACCCTTGTGTTATTGATCCTGGGGTGTCAGTCTAAATCGGGTGCTGAAATATCACTGGAAACGGGACAGGCTCCTGAGAGCCTTATTGACCTGCCGAGTGCTCCCCATGGGGAGTGGAAATGATGACCCGGAGGGATACACTGAGCATCAGCTTAGGGTCTTGGGGGAGACCTCAAATGGGTACGTTTGAGTAGCAACAGCTGACTGGTCCCTCCGTCACCTTTCGGAGAGGATGCCCAATTGGCTGCTAGCCTTGGCCTTGCTCTGGGTGTGAAGTATGCAACTGGGGCCAGAGCTAGAGGGAGGCTGGGCTGTGCTGTAGCCTTAGCCCTAAGCTCCTTCCCCATGCTGCCCTTGACCTTACCCCTTAGTGCCTGTGGAGTACATTTCCGTTTGAATGAGTGACAAACAATGACTCTGCCTGGGGCAATGCATGTTTCTGTACATCTCTGTGGAGCCCAGTGCCACTCCCTTGCTGTGTCATCTCAAGTGTCCCTTCTTCTCTGTTGTCTCTGCTTGGTCCAGGAGCCACGCTTCAAGAGAAAATTCGCTTTGGCCCAGACACCCTCACCCACCGGCTCCACCCAGACACATCCTCACGCATCCCTCCATCACAGCCAACCACATCAGCCCCTAGGAGCCAGCTGCCGCCCCCACACTGCTCTGGCCAGATCCTCGGAATCCTCTCTTGGTAAGGGTGGTGGGCGCCCTGGGGCCCTCCCGAGGTCTCTCTGGCAGCACGTGATGCGGTGGTCTGTCTGTCCACCTGAAACCTCTCTTTTTCTCTTGACTTGTTCAATAAAAGTGTCTTTTGATTCTCTTCTTTCTTTTGCAGCTACACTCCCTTCTGGATTGTACTGGCTGTGTCTCTAGGGGATCGCGTCCTCCCAGCACCAGACATCACTTTGCGCCAATTTACTCATCCATTTATTTATTTATTCATTTGGCAGGGAGCCGGGCAGGTCCTCACCTAGGGCCCGCGGTGTGATGGTGAACAGACCCCAGCTCTCATGGAGCTTATATCTAGCATGTGTGCGTGGAAGGAGAGTGGGAGTGAGCAATGAGCAAGCTGATAACAAGAAAAACACCGATTGTGAACAGCATTAAAATGCAGCTGGGCATGGAGTCTGCTTAAGGTTCTCTCTCCCTCTGTCTTCCCCCACCACACACCTCTGTCTGCCTGTCTGTCTCTCCCTCTCTAAAACAAACCAAACACGCGGAGAGTGTGATAGGGAGCTGAGTGGCTGCTGTCAAGGGTGCTCAGGGCGGCCTCTCCACTGAGTGACACTTTTACCGGAGCCACAAGACAAGAAGGTGAAACCTGGGGCGGCCAGGGGGCAAGAGGATCCCAGAGCAGAGAAGAGCAAACTCCAAGGCTCTGAGTGGGGAGCTGGGGAGACCCCCAGACGAGCAGGGGGCAGCCAGGAGGTGGGATGAGGAGGTGATCACACTCAGCTTGGCAAAGCAGGCAAGGGGTTGGCCTTTGATTCTGGGGTGATAGGAGCCCCTGGAGGGTTTATGCTCTGTAGAAATGGGATCTGGTCACTGCTGGAGGGCAATGTGCTGTGGAAAGCGGGGAGCCGGCCAGAGTGGGAAGGGGGCAGTTTGGGCTGGTGCCCTGGAGAGAGAGGAAAGGGGATCTGAGCAGGTGGAGGGAACAGGACACTGGCCCACCTGCTGTGGAGAGAGGGCCCCAGAGGTGATAAAGAAGAAGCAAGATTTGGGAATGCCTTGGGTTTGCCTTAAGCCACAGGACAAAAGATCAGGCCACACATGAGCCCAGAGGATGGAGGGGGAGGGCATGGCCTCCGTCTCTATCTCCCCCTAAAACCCGGATGCACCTCAGGCTGTCACTTCATCGTTGTCAAGGTCTTGACCTTCACCTTCACTTCTCCAGCCACCTCTGGCCGTCTTTCGGTGTGTTTTTCACGAGACTCTCAAGTTCAACATCCAACGGCTGAGCAGAAAATCAATTTGGGATTCACCTTCACTGCCTCCTTCTGCTCTGCCTTTCCACACCCGGGGAGTCCCTGCGCCCCGTCATTCTGAACATCTGAGTGCTCCCGGCTTTGAGCCCGCCTCCCTGCTTCTCTGCCCACTCCCACCAGCTCCCCTTCCGCTCTGCAGGCTAAGGGATTTCTTTTTTCAGAGCGCATATCCCGTCACATTATTTTCTTTCTCAAAACTCCTCAGTGACTCCCCTTGACCTCCAGGACAAGGTCCAAGCTCTTCAGATCAAGGGCTGAACCAGTCCAAGCCTGGGTCTCCAGCCTCACCCCCCACCTCACTTGGGGCCCGCCCTGCTCCCGCCAAGCCCAGCTCCCTGAGTTCCCTAAGCCGAGCTCCTTTACGCCTCCAGGACTTCGTGACCCTTTCCCAGAGTCCCCCTCCATGGCGCACCTCCCTCACCTTCTCGTCCTCTTTGCCTTTCCAGAACAAGCTCAGTTAGGACCTCTTCTTAGAAGCCTTCCTGAAACTCCTCTTCACTATGTCCTAGGAAGAACCCAGCCCCAGGGTAAGCAGGATGCACCCCAAATCATGCTCACAGAACTTGCCGGAAGGGCTCCGGCTCCTATGTCGCCAACCTGAGGTCATGACGGAGGTAGAAATCCCTTCCTTCTCTTCAGCCTCCCCAGTCTGTCCACCATTCATCCAGCTAGTGAGTCTGACTAATTCGGACTCTAGGTATGTTTCGGGGATCTTCTGTTTCTATTTTATAGATGAAGAAACTTGCCCTGCATAAAAATAATTTCCATGGTGCACTTTCCCTAGGGTCATAACGTAATGATCGGCAATGTGTAAAGATGTCTGCCTCTCTTTCTCAACTGAAGGGTTGGGAGAGCAGGGCTGTGTCTGCCCCGGCTTCCCAATGTCTCCAGGACCCAGGAGTCCCTGAACGTGTGTGTGTAAGCATTCCGTGTTTCCTGGATGAACACGCAGGCTGGCTGTATCTTTAAGTCCTATAACACCTAGGCTCCCTCTTGTCTTCCCCTCTTCCCACTCCTCACCTGGTGACCAGTTTCTCTCTCACCCCTCAGCTTCAACCCAAATGCCCCCTCCTCCGGGCGGTCCTCCTTGACTTTCAGGTTAGGTCAGCTCTGGTTATACGCTCCACAGCACTGTATAATTTTCTGTTCTCACGCTTACCTGAGTGGACTGTAAATACACACTTCTCTGGTTGTTTGCTCACGTCAGTCTTCACTAGGCTGTGAGCTTCATGAGTCAGGCATTGTGAGTTTTTGGTCACCCCATGCCTGGCACAGTGCCTGGAGCACGGCAGGCGCTGAATAAATATTTGGTGAATGAGTGGACCATCCGGAATCACAGATGAGGAAGGGCTTTGCAAACTGTAAGGTTCTACCGATGGTTCCTCAACCTTTTGTAACATGGACCCTCCACGCAGGTGATTCTTAAAAGTTGTGGGGATGGCAAGGGGGAGACGGCAGACTTTGGGTGGGCGTGTGACCCGAAGTCAATCTGATACCTTGCCCTCCCTTGACACATGCGCACACACTCACAAGTGTGCACAGGCACACATAGGCTCTCTCTGCCACACCAGAGACACATGTGCTCATGTGTGTGTGCTGTGTGCTGTGTGGCAGGCAGCGTGCTCTGCGCGGGCGCTGACCTCCCCTGGGTTGATCTTAGGTTGCGTACTCCCCGAGAGAAGGAACTGGTGCCCACAGGAGTCTCTGGACGGCTGTGAGTGCTTGAAGGAAGCAGACACTGAATCCGTGACCAGCTAGTAAATTGCATTCGAAGCCTTTTTCCGCGGAAGGCAGGCAGGGAGAGTACGCATGCTACCTTGGGAGCCACGGGGGACGTGTTCAAGGACTTCCGTCCCCAGAGTGATCAGGCCAGGAAGGCTGAATGGAGGAGATGCGTGCCCTCAGCGCTCCCCACCTTGTCTCTGTGTGGGGGCTGGGCGCGGACACGGGTGTTGGTGTCCCCAGCTTCCCGAAGTCCGGCTGTCAGACCATCCCTCTGCATGGTGGCTTGGTTTCCCCTTCAGAGCTAAAATTCTTCCAATAGGCTCCCTTGAGGATTTCACACAGTCAGCCTCAGAAAGGGTCTTGAACACTGAGGTTGTTATCCAGTGCAGCTTGAACCCTTCCAGAGACGGGGAGCTCACTCCTTTGTGAGGCAGCCCCTCCCACTGCTGGTAGCTCCTGCTCCTTTCTTCCTTTTCCGGAGCCAGCTGTGCCTCCTTGCTACCAGCATGTCTCTCTGAGAACCTGCATCCATCTCCCTCTTGCAGGAAGAAGAGGGTTAATCAGTGGGGAGATCCAGGGCTGCAGGCTGTAGGGAGAGGCAGAGAGATGTCTCCTTCACCACCCCCACCCCTGCAGCAGGGGGCTTCCTCCTGGGTGCACCCTCAGGCCCCGGCTATGACTTACTTAAATGTGCGTCACTCAGGGGACAGGTACATTGGACTGCTGGGGAACACGACTTTTTCTCTTATGCCTTTCAAAAAGTAAGTCATGATTTCTCTAAAAATAGCCTGTGGAAATCAGAAGAAACAAACACACACACACACGCGCGCACACACACACACCCAAAATGATACTAAAAATCCGGAGTACCTAATTATAGGAGAAAGGAAATGGCTTGGCAGTGGTGTTTTCATATTTTCTCTGAATCAAACATTGTGCAGGGAGAGTGAACGACATGAAGCATTGTTAATAAATTTTCCTGCCCAGAGACTCAAACATCCCTCTGTCAAGCTATTTACAACCTCCATGGGCATTCTTGAGTGTGTGGTATTTAGACTTGCTCCTGTCGCTGCTTTTTTCCTCGGGCAGCCTCTGGTTACCACCATAAACCTCACAACATGCATAATCAATCAGGCAGCCCGTCACAGTTGCTCAGTCCAGACACTGAGCAAGCACCTTGGGTGAAGAAAGATCTGTAGAGGACACTGAGCAAAAATGATTGACTGGATGGTTCATGAGTCCATGGTCGGGGTGGAGGGGGAGATCACTAGGAATCATTCTGGGTTCACCAAGCACAAGTCCAGGCAAAACAAGCTCCTTTCTCAGGCAGAGAGTTTTTCCGGACCGGTAGCTATATGGTGTGCTATGGACATGGCGTGTGTGTGTTTCAGCACGGTGTTTTGCAAAGACTTTGATGTAATCCTCAGAGACGAGATGGAGAATCGTGGATTAGACAGTAATAGAGTTAGATGGATTAGCAGGCAGAGTGCAAAGTGAGCCAACAGTGGGGGGAAGCTGCCAGGACCGCTAATGCAATCTTGGATGATATTAATGGGAGCACGGAGCCCAGGAGAGGGGAGATCATGGCATGTCCCTCCGTGCTTGGCAGTGGCCAGACCACATCTGGAGCATTGCATTTCATCCTGGGGGCCGTAGCGGAGCCGGGATGTTGACAAACGGATGGCATTTGGAGGAGGGGGACGGGGAAGCCCCCGGGTCTTCATTCAGTACCACGTGAGCGGTGGCGGAGGGAGCGGGGGACTTGAAGCCTGGAAGAGAGAACATCTAAGTGGATCCTGACAGCTGTTTTCAAATATTTAAAGGTCTGGTGTGGAAGACAGAGCGGAAATATTGGAAGTTGTGTGAGAAACACAGCACTTGACCGCAAGGTGGATTTGGGTTTGGCTGGAAGCACACCAGCAAGGAAGGGCCGAGCTCCGAGCCCTACAAGGCAGCTTTCTGCCCTCAGCCACCTGCTGGGGTTTACTTCTTGGAGCAAAACTGAAATGTGGTGGCTTGGGTCTATGGCTCTTCATTTTCCTGGCTTACCAAGAACACACCAAGCCCTGTGTCGAGCCTGGAGGAGGATGGACAGACACAGGGGTGTCTGGGACGGTGTCCTGGCCCTCAGGGGCTTATGTTCGAGTCTGAGAGATAAACACACAAACAGCTACTGTTCATCCAAGGATTTCCCTGCAGAGAATAGCAGGAAGAACAGTAGATTGCTGCTTCCCGTTCAGCTGCTGGCTAGCTGTGTGACCTGGGGCAGAGTAGGCTCCGTCTCTGTGCCTCAGGGGTCAAGTGGATTCTAGGGCTGGCCCTCCAGCTTTGCAGGGCACACCAAGCAGCTGGGATATTTGTTTAAAATGCAGTCTTCTGCCCCACTGCCTCAGAGGTCCCAGGGCAGGGTGGCCACATGATTCTAATGCTGGGGGCACACGGGTCCCTGACAAATGCCGATGGAGTTAGGAAATCATGTCGCTTCCAGAAGAAGTGTTTGTTTTCTGCTGAGAGTGTGCTGGAGGGGAGACCAACCAGTTAGTAGAGGCTGTAGCTCTGAGCGGGGGAGTCAGACTTAGGGCAGGGGGAACCAACACCCAAGGACGGGTCTCCGTGGAGACACCGAAGTGGCAAGGGGAGGAGGATGGAGAAATGGGAACACAAAGCTTCGCAACTGCTTGCCAGCTGGACTCTCCTTAAGGATGGGGAGGTGAGCGGCCGCAGTCTCTGGACTGTCGATTCTGACCATTGGTCTAGCAACCCGAGGGTCCCTGCTGGCAAGCTCCCTGGAAGAGGGGCAGATTCTGGTCCCACCAGGAACTCAGGAACGGGGCGGGGGCCTCTGGGGGAGGTCCTGGCCCACAGCCGGCAGCTCCAGGGGTTCCCCCCCACCCCTCTCTCTCCCTCGCCCCCTCTCTCCCCTCCCTCCGTCCCTTCTTCCCCTTCCTCCTCCAGGCAGCAGCCAGGGAAATAATGAGCTTGCCCAACCGGCTGCATGCGAGCCATCAGGGTGTAGAATGAAGACGGATGACTGTAGCGAAGAGACAATTTGAAAAGGGATAAATACAGGCAACAAGTTATTCACCACGGCAATTTGTAAAGAGCGTTAAAAACCTGCAGATGGGTTGTTTCACATCATCTCCTTTTCCATTTGCAGGCTGACAGGCCCGGGTAAACGACAGTGATGGATGGCCTGGGGCTGGGCCCCTTCATCTACAGTTCTGCCATTGATTAGTTTGGCTCGTGCCACACCCCCGGGGGTGGTGGTCCTGACCTGTCTCCTGGAATTGAGAGCCAGAGCAGGGCAGTTGGACTTGGAGGGGCCTCCCCTGGGAGAAGGGAGTGGGCTGGTCCCAGAGGAATGGGGTGTGGGTGGGGAGCAGGGAGCCCCCCCCCCCTCCCCGGCTTGCGGCTGGAGACCTGGAGGTGGGCAGAAAGCAGCAGGAGGTCTTTGCAGGGGACAGCTGACTTGAGGCCGAGATACCATAGAGGAACAAGCAACAAGCAGAGGTCAGGAACCTGGAGTCGGTCCTCCAGCCCAGCCTCCATAAGAGGCTGTGTCCTGCCACCACATCCTCCTTACGCTGCCCGGCGCTGACCAGTGATGAGTGCTCGAGGACTCTTTTGTGGATTGCTTTTGGACTCTGTATTCCAAGTGCCTAATTAAGCACATCTCTGTGAATGAATCAGCAGGTAACATCCCCCCGCCCACCCCACCTCCTTATTATATGTGGGAAGCAGGAGATCCCATGGATGAGGGTGTCATGCGTCTCAGGGGGCCCAAGGTGGGCTGATCCGAGGCTGAGTTAGGATGTCCAACAGAGTGTAGGCAGAAGGACCCTCGAGATGGTACAGAGGCAGGAAGGGCGCAGGCAGGTAGGCTGCTGCAGAGGGGATCAAAAGACTACTAGGCATCAAAGACTACAAATTTAGGGCAAGGTGAGAATGTACAATTCCCTGTAGTGCCTAAGAAATTAGGGAAAGAAGAAAGAATTGGGGAAGAGCTATGGCGCAGTATTGGAAAAAGCATTAGGGTAGCATTTGGGGGGACTTTGGTCTTGCCTCTGCTCCCCTTATGGCTCACTATAGGGTGCTGGGCAATGGGGGGGAACTTTCTTGGGCTTCTGCATTTTGCATTTTAAAAGGGAGGTGTGGAAAGGAGTACCAGCTCACACTTATAGCATGCTTTGCCGTGCACAGAAGTGTTCTTGCAATCACGGTCCCATTTGATCCCTTTAATAACTGAGAGAGAAGGAGGAAGGCAAGTTTCGTTGTCTTCATTTTAAAGTTGAGCCAACAGAGGCTCAGAGAGGTTAGGTAACTTGGCCAAGGATGCACAGCTTACAAGTGTGAACTCAGGCTGGAGTCTCTGCCCTAACTGACACCGCATGGCCCCATGGTGTGTGGGACTTGGGCCCTTAGAGAGGAACAGGGCCACTGAAAGGAAGATTGGTCAGATTTTAAACAAACCCTCACCCACGTTTGAATCTTTAGAACAAAATATGTTTTTCTAAAAACTGGGCAATCCTTGCCTACTGGGCATGAGCCTGGGTGCCCCAGAGATCCCTCAGATCTTGCTGGAAGGGTGATGAGAATACATATCAGAACGGGTTTCCTTAGAAACCGACTGACCTCAGAGTGAGATGACCAGTTCTGGGGGCTGGCATCCTTCTGCTCCTGATCCAAAGCTGATTCATGCAAGTCTGGTTCAGGGCCCACCTCCTCCAGGAAGGCCTCTCTGATAACCACACCACAATGAGGACTCTGTCTGCCGGGTGTTCAGGGTGCTTGATCGTGTATTGCCTTTGTATCACCAGTCGGGGAGGGAGCTGCTTAGTATGTGTGATGACCTTGTGGTTCTGTTGCAGAGAGTTGGAATTTAAGACCTTCCACAGCCCCCTGCCCTGCAGGTGATGACCCCGAGTTAGTCAGGATTAGGTAGTTGAACCCTGTCTGGGCAGCTAAGTACCTGTCTGTCCTTGGACAGGCCACTTTGCCTGACACAGGTCTGTGGTTCTTGCCTCTAAATTAAGAGGCGATAGTGACACAGAAAGATGGCCAAGGTCAGGGCCTCTCAGGCTTAGCTGTTCATGAAACCACCTGTGGAACTTCTGAAATCACAGAGATCTGGGGCTGCTCTCAGCCCTGCTGCATTGAACTCTCTGGGGAAGTGGCCTAGGCACCGGGCCCTTTTCTTCCCAGGCTTCCTGGCTGGGTTTGCTGTTCCTCCGGGGCTGGGAAGAAATGACCTCCGAGGAGAATGAAAACAGCATCGCGACTGGAGGCCTCCCCATAGGTCAGGCACCGTGCTAATCCCCATGCTTGCCTTACTGCGTTGCGTGTAACCCTCCACACCTTGGCCACTCTCTCTCAGGTCCCTGGGGAGCAGACTCCCTGAGGCAGAGGTCTGTGCTCTGGAGGCTTTCTGGGGAGCACTCCCAGAGAACAACCCCCAGAAGGGAGTGAGGGAGGCAGGATGGGGAGAAGAAGGGGGCCGTGATGTAGCCTTGGTAAGGCCTCAGCGAAGCCCAGTGATGAAGGCCAGAGAGTCCTTCAGAGTCATCTCAAGCACAGGGAATGGGGATCGTCTCTCTATAACCCCGGTTGCTGGTGGCTGCTGGAGAAGGTGCCTAAACTTGGGGAGAGCAGCTCCCTTCTGCCCAGGACATTCTGGGGGAGAGGCTCAGCACAGCCATCAGCCGGCAGTGCCCAGGTGGCAGGTGCCCAAAGGCCTGCTTTGGGCAGGGGGGGTCTGGGTGGCATCATTGTTCTGCAGTGCCCACTTAGGCAAACAGAGTCTCTGAGATGGCCTTGTCTAAGGGCACAGCCTTGTATGGGCTCCTCGGTCAACTTCAAGTCACGTATTCCTTTCACAAGGCTCAAAGCCACAGAGTTCTATTTAAAATATTAGCATATGGGGTGCCTGGCTGGCTCAGTGGGTTCAAGCCTCTGCCTTCGGCTCAGGTCATGATCCCAGGGTCCTGGGGTCGAGCCCCGCATCGAGCTCTCTGCTTGGCAGGGAACCTGCTTCCCTCTCTCTCTGCCTACTTGTGATCTTTGTCTGTGAAATAAATAAATAAAATCTTTTAAAAAAATAAAATAAGTAAAATAAAATACTAGCATAGAATTTGGAACCCCAGCTGGACACCCCACCCCCCATCCAAACCCACCCATGTGCACACATAACACATTGCAGGGAAGGTAGCGGGGCTCGGCCTAATGTCCTCGGAACAGAGTCCGCAGAGATGAAATGAAATGGTCGCAGCAGCGGTGCTAAGACAAGCCAAGTCTGTGAAACTCAAAAGATTTGCTCTAACGTTAAATGTATCTTAATCCAAAATATTTACCATTTCTGCCTAACTTCACACACCGAAGGATTATTTATTTGTATTTTTCAAAAATACGTGCGTTCATGATTGTGTAGTTGGTAGGCCATCTCCTGGGTGTTCTTAGGATCCCACCAGAGGCTGACAGTTCCTTGGTCCCCACCTCCCTGGGGGGCACCGGGCCTGCCTCTTTCTTCTAGGGATCCCTTCCCCATGTCCTGGCATGAGGGGCAGCTGCACCAGGCCGGCAGGGTTGGCAATTAACTCAGGTGTCTTTATTTGGCCGTCGGTGAGGGCTGCTTGGCACCCTCGTTCTTCCCTGCGCTCGGGCCTGACTTGGCTGGGCCTCAGCCCAAGATGGCGGCGCTGGAGGCGGCACGGTGCGTTCCCACTTGGTTCCAGGCCTCCGAAGGCAGAATGGGAAAGGCAGCAGCTGTGAGCAGAGGGAGGCGTCAGCCTGTGTGGTGCAGAAACACCAAAATAGAAGCGGTGGTGGAGGCAAGAGCGGAGGAGGCAGTCTGAACACTCACCTTGTGGAGAGCCAGCTCCCGGAGAGCCTGGGGAGGAAGGGCTGGACTGGGAAGGGAACAGAGGGGTGAGGAGCCCCGCTGCCCAAGGGAGCACGGTTGGGACCCTCAAAAGCCTGTAGATCTGTACACTGTCAAGTCACCTGTTTACCCGTCATGCTCTCCATTTGCTCACGTACGCCCTCGTTGACGCACTGCTCTGTTTCTTCAGATGGAGGGTTCCTGAGCATGGGGACAGTCTGTATGGTCTTAGGTCTCCTCGTCTCTCAGCACAGTGGCCGGCACCCAACCCTCAGTGTTTGTTGAATGAGTGACTTGCCTCCTTTATCCCTTCCTTCCCTCTCTGTGAAGCGTTGGAGCCTTCCAAGGGCATGTGGGGAGCCCCCAAAGGCATTTAGATGGTGAATATTGGCTTCTTGAAAGTCATAACCTAGTTGGGGAGTCAAGAGTCACACCCATGAGGGAGTTAGACATTGCATAAGCGGTCTGGCCAGTCCGGGAGTCAGAGCAGGAGAGAGGCCGCCATGGGCTGGCCTGGCCTGGGAAATTATCCCCCATGAGGCTGGACCCTGCAGTGGAGAGAATGAGGGGAGGATGAGGGGAATGGAGTAGAGGAGGAGTCAGGGAGAGGGAGAGAGGAGGCAGACCAGCGGAGTGGGGCAGTGGGGTGTGATGTGGGCCGCAAAGGAAGGACATGCTTTCATCTCTGGCCGACTGGAGCAGATGACAGGGACTTGACCTCTGGAGACAGCCTAGAAGCTTTACTTTCTAGGCTCCGCTTGGGTGTGGGCTGGAATTGGGCATGGTTACTTCCTGAGAAATGACCCAGAAACTGATTTTGAAGAATATGCCACCCAGGAATGAATGGACTCATGAGGGGCCAGAGAATCCCCCAGGCTCATGGGCCGCCAGTCATCACACTGTGGGCGGTGACATTGCCCAGCATGACTTTCTGGCCACAAAGGAGAAGGCAACCTTGGACCAGATAAAAATGACCTCCTCCCAAAGTGGAAAACAAACCTGCCGGTCGCTCAGGTTCCTCCTCTGTCCTGTCCTGTCAGGCACGCTCGCTCCTTCACGTTCGCTCAGCGTCTGTAATCGGGTCCTGTGACAGCCAGCCTGGACCTCTGGGGCTCCTCCAGCTCCGCGCCAGCCTCCTAGGTCTTGTGCAGGAGGCTCCACCTGGAGCTCACAGGTGTCTCAGCCATTCTCAAGGCACAAGTGAATCCCGACACCGCACAGGTGAGGGGCTCAGGGGTTCCCGCACTCGTCCCCTCCTGCTCACATCTCTCTCACCTTCTCAGGAGGAGGGAGCCCTTCTGGGGCACGGGAGTGTGGGGGATTCAGACCCTGTTGTCCCCTCTACTCAGAGGCAAGGGACTGCTTCTCCTTAGTAAACAGGAGAAACAATTGGGCCAGGAGCTTCAAGCCGCACTCCACTCCCGGCTGGGGGGAGGGGCGTGGGTGGGGAGTGGGTGGAGGGTCTGTCGCTCTCTCTATACCTCGGCCAACCCCTCTCCCCACTGCAGTTTCTCTTCCCTCCAACCCCTGGCTGAGACTGCGGCTTCTACCTAGGGCTAAGGTCATCTGGTCACCCGAGGAACCGGGCATCATTGCCTGCCTGTGTTTCTTACACAGCAGGTCTTGCCATTGGGGCACCTACCCCCAGAGCACCCCCGGACCCTTAGCCCGAGGGGAGAGGCAGAGAACTTCATCACCAGAGGAAAGACCCCCCCCACCCCAATCTGACCCTTGGCGGGAGGGGAGGGAAGGGGGAAATGTTTCTGGGACACACCATTCCGAACAGCTTTGGCAGTTTTGAAGGTCACTTTTTCCCCCTTCCACGAAAGAATTTAATTAGGCTTCCATAAAGCAGTTAGATTTAGGAGCGGAACATTTTTAGCTCCCCTGCTAGGAGTGCTCATGAATATTAAAGACTGGGGAAGGAGGCAAGAGGCAGGAGCTGGGCCAGCTCCTACCCCTACCTGGCTCCCCGGGGCTGTGGCAGGCATGTGCGCACGGGATAAAGGGCAGCTGGGTTCCTTCGCTAAGGGGGGTTGTCACGAAGACTTGTTACTAAGAGTTGAAGTCATCACTTCTTCTGCTCTGGCAGGCCCCAGGGCGTGGGGGGAGAGTGTTCTGCAGTGTAGCGTGGGTGGGTGAAGGGAGGGGCCTGCTGGTGGGGGACACAGGCTGCGGTCGAGGGGGGCTGCAGGAATGCCACCAAGGACCCACTCCAGGCCACCTTATCTCGTTCTTCCTGCTCCTGGGGAGAGGGCCAGTTGCCCAAACAGTGGGCTTCAGGGGGTTCCTGGCGCGAAGGCCAGACCCCTTTCCAGATGGAGCGCAGCCAGGTCACATCAGAGATCAGGGGTAACTCGAGTCCCCGTGCGCTCGGCACTGTGGCAGACTCCAGAGGCCATCACAGAGACAGACGGACACTGCCCTGTGGGGACTCCCAGGGCAGCCAGGAGACAAGACAGCCTCCCCAGAGCTGTCCAGATATGCACGTGGACAGGCCCAAAGGTGCTGGAGACGATGGGTAGATTCTCGGTTCTGAGGAATGTGTGTGTGCATAGCTGGGCGCTGCCGGACGTCTCCTGCAGCTCCCCGAGAAGCCCCCTCCAGCTCCATGGCTGAGCCCACCACGCCTCGCCTTCTCACGCCTTCTGACAGGGTGCTGTGCTTCCCCTTCGTCCCACAGGAGCCCTGCTCCCCAGGCCCCTGAGAAAGGCCGAGTGGGGGCTCCTGTCTCCCACCATTTCACAGATAGGGAACCTGGGTTCTCACAGAGCTGATAAACAGCAGGCCAGCCCAGCCCATTTCTGCTCACAGTCGAGGTTCAAGACTTGATACGGCTCTGAGCTGTGTTGGGAGGAATTTGGGGGGAGTTCCATTTCCCC
The DNA here is from genome assembly GCF_922984935.1 of Meles meles. Lineage (NCBI taxonomy): Eukaryota > Metazoa > Chordata > Mammalia > Carnivora > Mustelidae > Meles > Meles meles. Next base: position 104,296,096 of record NC_060073.1, on the reverse strand, counting down.
CCTTAGTCTGCTCGGGCTGCCATTTCAAAGTACTATAGACCGGGTACCTTAAGGAACATTCTGGAAACTGTTCACAGTTCTGGAAGTCCAAGATCAAAGTGCTGTCGGGTTTAGTTCCTGGTGGGAGACCACTTCTTGGTTTGCAACCTTCTGGCGGTGTCCTTACCAGGCAGAGAGGAGGGGTAGAGAGAGGGAGCTCTGATCTCTTCTTATAAGGACGCAAATCCCATCATGAGAGCCCCACCCTTATGACTCGCCTAAAGCTAACTAACCACGTCCCAAATGCCCCAGTTCCAAATACTATCACCCTAAGAATGCTTCAATGTAGAGATTTTGGGGGTACGCAATCCCTACGAGATCTTGTTAGAGACAGAGCCGAGGGCAGAGCTAGGCTCAAAGAGGGGCAGACCGCAGTCAGCCTGATTCATACACGCAGCGAACCTCATTTATCCAGCTAGCCCCAAGCACGCAGTAAGGGCCTGGCACTGTACCCAGCAGCGTTGGTGGTAGAAGGACGGGAAGCTCAGGCAATGTGGGGTAGCTGCTCAGAGCACCCATGAGCCTGGAGAGGGGGAGGGTGTTCTAACGGGACCCCTGTCTAGTTCTGGGGTTTGGGGTGCCCAGCACTGGCGGGTGAGGCACTGGGAAGGGAAAGGGGGCAGCTTTCTTCTGGGCTCGAGTTAGAGCTGTCTACCCCCGGCAGCTGCTTCCCCATCCCAGTCTCATTCCTCTGCCCTCAGACACCTTCCTGGTCACCAACCCGACAGGGCGCAGCAGGAGCCTGTGGCCAGAGCAGTGGTCCGGGAGCTTAGGGAGCCTCGAAGAAGACCGTGGGCTTGCTGAGGTGCCATTTGCTCTTCTGGGCCTTGGGAAGCTGGGGGCAGGAAGCAATCTGTCCTGCAGAGGCTCAGCTTTGACCCACAGGTGGTGGCTGAGTTAGCCACGCCCTCACCGCGCACCCAGCTGCCGCCGATCAGGATGGCACACGTGTTGTCGATGGAGTTCCGTGGAGCTGGTTTCCGTGTTTGGCTGAAATAGAGCCCCCCCACCCCCCACCCCACCCCCCACCCCACCCCCCGAGGTCTCGGGATGCCCAAGCCAGCGACGTTATACTCTTGGTTTCGCTGCTGCCTTGCTTTGTGACCTTGAGCAGGATTCCTAACCTCTCTGGGCACGTTTTCTCTTAACGGCAGGATGATGACCAGAGCCCCAGGGACGCCTGCTTCCAGGCACGTAAAAGTATTCTGTGGAGTCTCAGTGTCCGTGAGGCCTTGCCCCTAGGGCAGCCCCATCGCTGGGGTCTGAGCACAAGGCAGTCCGAGCTTCACCCAGGTCTGTATTGAAGATTATCTCTGCACCCTGGATGCTTTGTGACCTGAGGCAGGAGGTTTGCCCTTCAGGCTTTCCTCCTGCTCCCCTGTGTGGTGGGGGGATGGGCTAGGGCAGCACTGTGGGGGGATGCCTGCAGTTTGGGTTTGCAGAGAGCACAGACCTCCAGAGCACAGAGCCTCCTTGGCCTGCTCTGGAAGCTCCCCAGCTCCCGCCCCATTTGGCCCCTCTGCCCTCCGCCTGTTCCTGCTCACCGGCTGGTCTCCCTGGCCGCCCATCCATCTTGCCTATCGGAGAGCCCACGGCACAGGCTCCCAAACTTGTCAGCTTGAAATTAAAGACTTGCTCCACGGAGCCGGGTCCTCTCCAGAGACGCTGCACTTTGATTATCCCCTCGGAAGGAGCAGCTGATTTGGTTTCTGCTGTGCTGCTCCCGGAGTGGAGGAGTGGTGTGTCGGGTTGGCAAAGGGGGAGGTGAGGGGGAGGGGAGCAGGACGGGGAACCTCGGGTCTCTGCAGCAGAGCGCCTGGCAGAGCCGAGGGCCCTGAAGGCAGCTGCCTGGGCTCCAGTCCCAGGGAGCAAAGTGACCTCACATTTCCAAGGCCATTGTACCCACTCGGACTGGATATTGCCAGAGAGCTCCTCAGGAGGGGCCTGTTGGGGGGTCCCAAGGAAAAGGCGGTCATTGGCCCACATGAATTTGCCAAGGGGCCAGCCTCCCTTCTTGGCCCCGATCTTCCTTGTTTGATGTTTCTCTGTAGAGAAAAATGCAGCTCAGCTGCAGCCTCCTCTTCTCCCCAGAGCTGTTCCCAGCCCCAGGAGGGAGTATCGTCCTCTGCAGTGCTCTATAAAGAGGGGTGCCCGTGGGGACACGCGACACTGGCTTAGACCCTAGCAGCGCAGCCTGTAAAGCTCGTGTTCTCTCCCGAGACTTCTGAGAATTGCCAGAGGTGAGTCTGAGTCCCCATGAGCACCTCGAACTCAGATTTCTGCTGAATTCGCTCAGTTTATGGATGTGCCCTGTCCCACCTGCGCGGTCCCCGTTCTGGGGTTTCTGCTTAGATGCGGGATTCAGTTCCTGCCCTCGAATTCTCCCCCAGGACCCCTCACACAAGCCATTCCCCCTGTGTCTGCCTTGGCTGAGGTGTGGGGAGACAGCAAAATGTGTTTTGGGGGAGTCAGGACCTGTTGAAATGTAGGGGAAGTTGAGACACTGAAAAGCAAGAGACCAAAAAAAATCGGATCAACTTGGTATAAATGACTTTTGAAACATTTTGACAGCTTACTGAGGCATAATTAACACACAACAAACCACACATATTTAAAGCGTTCAGTTCATTAACTTCTGAAATCATCGCCCATTGAAGATAGTAAACAGGGTTCCCTACCTTGACATTTCCTCCTTCCCAAGCCCTGGGCAACCACTGATCTGCTTCCTGTCCTTATGGATTGGTTTGCATTTCCTAGAGTTTCTTAGAAATGAAATCATGTAGTGTACTCGTTTTTGAGAAGGAGAGGTTTTATAGCCCAGAAATGCAAACAGCTCTGTGTTAAATATTTGACATATGTATTCTTGAAACATTCTCTGCCCGCTCCAAAAGCACTGGGCTGTTGTATTTTCTGCTGCCCCTGAATTTTGTCTCGATTTTAATGCAGAGCTATTCAGGCGTCTTTTTGTTTCCTTGACTTCTGTTAATCCATATCCTTAGAGACTTATCAAGGTAATTTCCTGAACAAAAGAGACTTCCCTCCCTAAGATCAATTCCAGTACCAGCTGTTAGGATAAATTTTTTTAGCCTCTTATGCCTTGAGTGTGTGCATGTGTTTGGAAGTGTGTACATAGATGTGTACTGTGTGTGAGTGTGTGTGTGCGCGCGTATGCGTGCACGAGCACATTTGGGAGAAGTGAGTAGGCCAGAGGGGGCTCTTTCTTTTCTTTTCTTTCTTTTTTTTTTTTTTTTTAAGATTTTATTTATTTATTCGACAGAGAGAGAGAGATCACAAGTAGGCAGAGAGGCAGGCAGAGAGCGGAGGAAGCAGGCTCCCTGCTGAGCAGAGAGCCTGATGCTGGGGCTCTATCCCAGGACCCTGAGATCATGACCTGAGCTGAAGGCAGCGGCTTAATCCACTGAGCCACCCAGGCGCCCCGGCTCTTTCTTTTCTTAAGTGGGCTCCATACCCAGTGTGGAGCCCAAAGTGGGGCTTGAACTCCCCACCCTGAGATCAAGGCCTGAGCTGAGATCAAGAGTTGGACACTTGCCAACTAAGCCACCCAGGCGCCCCAGGGCTTTTTTTTTTTTTTTTTTTTTTTTAAACACAGATACCTTCCTTTACTGCACTAAAGGTTTTCATACCTGATTGAATTTGGTCCTCATAGCAAATACGTGACTTAGGGATAAGAATTCACTTCGGTGGGAAACTGAGATCCAGAGGCAAAATAAATTGTCCACAGACAAGCAGAGCTAAGCCCCAAGTCTCTTGCATTCCAAACTTGGGGCTCATTTCTCTGCATGGGGCGCAGTGATGCGAGGTTGACCCCCTGCCCTCATGGGCTGAGTGGGGATAGCAGCTTGGAGGGCTGTGTTGAGAGAGACAACACAGTGGAGTCTGGGCTTGGGGGCAAGATTGGCACAATTGATTAGTAATGTCTGCATGGCTGTGGGTGTGGAGGTGGGGTCAGCAAGTCGTCTGGCTTTATACCACGTCCCTTTGAGCCTTCCTGCAACACAAAATTGACTTACTCTTTGCCACCACGTGATTCAAAGCGCTGCTCTCTGGAGGAGTAGCCCTGGGGTGTCCCCAGTTGGTCAGCCCTGTTGGATGGCCTCTCTCCATGCGGTTCCTTTCCTGTCTGTGGTCCTCATGCTGGATTTGCCATTCAGGGGCTGCTGCTGTAAGAGTTTTCGAATTCTGTCTCCAGCCCTTCCTCTGCCAGAACCCTGGGCCTCCCAAGACCACCATCTTGCTCGTTCCCAAGCGCCGGAACTCCCTGGCCAGGCCCGGTCAGGACAGCGCTCAGACCTCGACTCGAGTGCTTGGCTTTGCCTCCCCCTCTCACCCCAATTTTGATTTCCTCTTCCAGCTCCACTGCGGTTCCTAGTCTCGGCGCCACCTGCTCTCATCTGGACCTCGGTAGGCGCCTCCCTTCTGGCCTCAGGACAGCCCATTCTCCCCAAGGCAGCCAGAAGGATGCTTCTAAGATGTCCATGGGATCATGCCACTCGCCCCATCGCAGCCCTTTTGTGGCTTCCATCCTGCTAAGTTTAGACTCTGACTCCTCCCCGTGGGGGCCTCCCAGGGGCCCTTCCCCGATCTCTCAGCTTGCATCGTTCCCTCCACGCGGGGAACCCCGGACTTCTCTGCGTGGCACGAACGCACCCACTCAAGTTTGCCTCTGGCCTTTGCACCTGCTTAAATGCCACCTCCTTAGGGCAGGCTTCCCTGGTCACCTCCTCAGTCCCGCGCCCTGCGGGAATGATCACTTACCCCCATTTCCTTCAGAGCACTGAGCACAAGATTCTAATATGCCCAATCACAAGCTCTATGGGAACGGGGTGGGGGGGGGGAGTCTCTCTTTCTTTGTTTCCGCCTCACTCTAGAACAATACCAGGCACCCAGAGAGCACCAGATACCTATAGGAAAAAAATAAATCCAAAGCACTTTTTTTATGAGCATGTATTTTATTATAAGCCTCCTCCAGGTGTTCATGAAATTGGAGGGGAAGAGTAATCATAAATAGGAAAGGCATGACTGTCTGGGGGACGTCAGGGAGGCCCCATCACCGGCTTGGACTGTAGTGAACTCACCTGCATAAAGAGCCGGTGGCTGGTCCTTGCACCCACACAGGGCTGAGAGGGCCGGTGACAACGCAGGGGAAGCCACGTACTTGGGGTCGGATCACCATTAGACTTCCCAGGAATTTGCATGGACTCGAGCTGTGCCTGGTGTCAGGCACTGCAGCTTTGGGCCTCCGAGACCCCTCTGTCTTTCCCTGCCCTGGCCTGTCCTCTCTCCAGGCCCAGCTTCAGTCTCAACCTGTCTGTCTCTCTCTCTCCCTCCCTCCCCTCTCCGCCACCCTCTTCCCAGTCCCATTCCCAGATCCACCTCCTTCATGTGCAAAGAGGCCCTTGAAGAAGGGTGGGGATTCCTTCTCTTGCCAAGGTCACGTCTGTGCCTCCCCTCTGCTGACCTGCACCCCTACTACGCCAATCACCTCCTTCCTCCTCCATCTGCAGGAGGAGATGGACTGTATATCAGAGGTACAGGCTCCCAGGGAAACTGCAGACAGCACTCAGTCGGGGAAGAAAGTGAAAGGGCTGGGGAAGGCTTGCTTCTGGGGCCATTCCCAGATGCTGATGATTTCTTCTTAGATGGCCCAGTCTTTTTTTGAAGACTTTGTTTATTTATTTGACAGAGAGATAGCCAGAGAGAGAGCATACGCAGGAGAGCAGCAGGCAGGGGGAGAGGGAGAAGCAGGCTTCCCGCTGAGCCAAAGGCAGACACCCAGCCAACTGAGCCACCCAGGCGCCCCATAGGAAACCGTATCTGAGCAGTGGCTGCTCGGTGTGGGAGGGGCCTCCAGAAAGTCCTCCGGGGAGGCAGTCTGGCTCAGTGAGCACAGCCCTCGTTTCACTCCTGCTGATGGAGTCTCAGGAATAGGCCTGCCTCTCCTAGCCTTGGTTTATCCGCCCCTGTATTGGGTGGACGCAGCCTGAGTCCAAGTGGTAATGAACATCAGGGACAAGGCTTCCACTGGTGGGTGGGATGACCTCACGCCTCTGTCTGCTGGAAAATGAGGGGTTAGTACTAGAGGCCTGGGGATGATATTTGCCTTAAAAGACTCCAACCCCATTCAGGGCTAAGGCACAATCAGCTGATCCTTGTGTCGTGCAGGTGAGCTGCATTTCATGCAGAATTCCCGGCTTTTTAGAACCCCCCCCTCCCAGTTCTCAGTGCAGGCCGGGCCCGCTCCAGCTTGAGCAACCTCGTTGTCACCGTCTGCTACTCTTGGTCACAAAACCACCATTTGCTAGCTGTTTCGGGCCTTGCCTCGCTCCTCTATGCAGTAGATAACACTTGCTTTTCAGAGGATGAAATTGAGATTCCTGAGACTTGAATACAGTGGGGAGTGATCAAGCCAGGATTTCATCTACTGCCAGGGCCCCACTCAACCTACAATGCCAGGCCCCACGCTTGGCCCCTCCGGCCTCCTGTTAGCAGGTGGGACAGCGTAAATACTCCCCGCGGTGAACACAGGAGGGAGGGGGTTGCCCTTCCCCCGACACCTTGGGAAACAGGGCGGGCAGCTCCCTGGGCCTCTCCCAGAACTTGTGGCGGAGGACTCCAGTGTTTGCAGAGATAGTGGTGTTGTGATGGAAAATGTTATCATGGGACGGACTTCCTGCCAGCAGCGCCGTGTTCCTTGGAAGAGCAAAGGGCTAGCGAGACAAGCGCGATCCAGAGACCACTGCAGGGACAGGCCTGAGCAAGGATAAACAACACGGTGGCTGGTGCCGGGAAGGCAAAGAAACCAGGACGAGTAAATAAGGAGACAGATGCTGAGCATGGTGCCAGGGGAGTGAGTGTGCAGGAGGGCGCTGGGGCCAGGGAGGCCTGCTTGTGCACGACGGAAGTATTTGATAGATGAGGACAGGTACGGAAGGTGGGGGCGGGGGGAGGGATGAACTTTCTACTGCTTTCTCTCTGCTTGGAGCTGAAGGGAGATGGGGGTCTCTGAAGCTGGTGGGTACCGTTTTTCTTTCCCCTGGAGCTTCCAACTGCTGGTTCTGAAAAGCCCGAGAAGCACAAATAGCCCGTGCTCCCCTTGCAACCAGAGGTGGGGTCTTCAGGCATCCAGATGGCCCCTAGTCCCACCTTAGGAGGCCTGTTCCACCCCAGACACACGCTGTCAATACCCAAAGGCAGAGGGATAAAAAAGGTAATAACAAATCAGAAGGTAATAAACCAGTCAGATGGTTTCTTTCTAAGGCAGCTTTGCAAATAAGAACGCAATATGCCAGCCTAAAAATAAGTCTTCTTGATCGGCACCCCCCACCAACGAGCAAGAGGCAGTCAAGGCAGTGACGTGGGCACCAATTGCCTGGTGGCGTCTGTGGAAAACTAACGGCGTGCCAGGGCGAGGGCCCAAGGGCCAGCCCATTCTGTAGCCTTCAAGTCTGGTACTGAGCCAAGGGGACAAGACGTCCCCCCGCCAAGACCACCGTTATGGCTCTAGCTAGAACCTGGAGGAGCTGGGGCCAAGAGGCTATATCCTCCTCAAGATGGCCCCAGAGTTTTCCAGAGAGACCTGCCCCCCTCCAGGGACCGCAGGCTGATGTTGGCAGGGATAGGGATCCATGTGCCTTCAACTGTGGGTCTCGAGAAGGAACTTCCATCTGATAGCCCGGCTGGTTCATTTGTATCCATTTGGTGTCCTCCTCAGATGCTGGGATTTATCTTCATTACGGAGGGAAGGAGACATTTTCTGATGAGGTCTGAGAGACTGCTTCACCTTCCTCCTGTCTCACCCGAAAGCCGGGGCAGTGGGCAGGGTGTTCTCCTGAGATCTCAGGTACCTGAGACAGGTCCCTGTCCCTCTCCAAGAAGAAAGTGTCTCTGGACAAAGGGAGGCCCCAGGAGAGGGTCTCTGGCTTTGCACGCACCTTAGGGCCTCTCCTACTTTCAGGGGAAGAATCCGGAAACTATCCATCCCTCAGGCTGAGGGCTCTGTGTAGGAAGCTCTGAGCACATTAGTGCCCTTTGTTCTGAGGAGGACGGTCGTATTAGTTATCCATTGCTGTGCAATAAATCACTCCAGAACTTAGTGACTGAAAATGACACTAATCATTTATTATCTCTCCTGGTGTCTGGTACTCAGGAGCAGCTTGGTGGGGTGGTTCAGGATCTCTTATGAGGTTGCAGTTGGGACGCTCCTGGGGCTGCAGTCATCCGAAGGTTGGACTGGGACAGGTGGGGGGAGGGGCACTTCTAAGATGGCCCTCTCACATGGCCGGCAAGTCGCTTCTTCTCATGCAGGCTCTCCATGGGGCTCCTGCTTCCCACAGAGCAAGCAATCCAAGAGACCGAGGCAGAGTTGTGGCACCCTTTATGAGCTAACCTTGAAAGTCCCATGCTCCCACTGTGTTCCACTGGACATATAGTGTAGGCCTGCTTCAGTGTGGGAGGGAACTATACCAGAGCCCAAGTCCAAGAGCATCCATGGGGTCATCTAGGAATCTGGGCATCACAGCCAGGATGAGAAATGGCTTGGGGTAGGGGTGGTATCAGGATGAGGTTTCTCCCAGGACTGGGAGACTAGGGAATGGAGATCATGTAAAGAGAACTGACCTCAGAGTCAGAAAGATCTGGGATTGAATCCCAACTGAGTCACCTGCTAGCTGTGTGACTTTGGGCAAATAACCTTGCCCTCTTAGCCTCAGCTTCCACATCTGCTAAAAAGAATGAGCATCCTGCCTTATACTCTTCTCTTATTGAGGGTAGGGGACACATAGTCAGGCTCAGGAAGAGATCATTTCTTCCTTCCAGTGTCTTGTCCTTCCAATGTCACGATGAACCCCACAAGTGTTCTGGCCACCTACCGACCATCTTCTGGGGGCCACTAACTAGGACAAGCACCTGGAACTCACCACATGGGAGTCTGAGGTCTGGGAGGAGAGGAGGTATGTCTTCTATCTCTTCTGGTCTGGTTGAGATGCTCTAAGATGGTTCATGGACCCCAATTCTGCCTCCTTTGTCCACCAGGTGAACCCTTGCCTGGGGGAATCACAGGCCCACTCTCCATAATGGTGTACTTGTTAATGCCTGGAATGCTAATGCCTGCTAGAAGCAGCTGCTTAAATAGCACCAGGAAGGAGCTGCTGAAGAGCCAGCCCCAAGTGGGGTGGTGGGGGAGGGCAGGAGCAAAGGAAGGAGGTGCATTGATCCGGGGTCCTGAGCTTGTGCTAGGCAGGAGGCATGGGGGATGTCCGTGGCTTTGACTTCAGGGACTCTGGGTCTGAGTCCTTCTCACCCCTTCCCTTTAGCTCATCTGCTCAGCACTCTATGGCCAAGGTCCCGAGGAAGTTGCCAAGTGCTCAACATTGACCATACACTTGCCTCTGGCTCTGGTGCCCGGACAGAGACAGTACCCCCTTGGCGGAGAGAGCTGGTTGGTTCCTGGGGCACCTCTGCACCCGGATGCCTTGATGTGTGCCCAGACCCTGGCTCCAGACTCAGCGAAAGCCCCATGGTCTGCATCTGTGCCTCAGTAAATCTAACACTTTCTGCACCTGCTGCCATCTCCTCTGGACCCACCTCCCTGGGAGGGGATTTGCAATGACCCAAAAGACGCCATTTGGTTTTACCCAACAGACCTCCCTTGAGTACCTCCTAGGGGAACAAGACCCAGCTTGTTCCTCCAGAGCCAGGGAAATGAAGAGCTACCTTTTTGAAACAAAGAATTGTAGGAGCCCAATGGAGAGAAGACTTGCATCTGCCTCAAGATGGCGGCTGCCAGGGATGGCCTCTGAGAAGGGATAACTAACATGTGGGGAGAACAGCATGAGCAAAGGCCCGGGGGTGATGTGTGTATTGTGTCTGGAGTGCAAAACTTGCGGTGCTGAGAGATGGGGCTGGGAACGCAGGTTGGAGTGAGAGCATCACATCCTTTGTGCCTGGGTCCACGGGGGCTCCAGGAGGTTTTCAAGCAGGGAGAGGGCAGCATGGCCCGAGCACTGCTTTAGAACAACCAACAGCAGGAGGGCCCAGGTTCGCTTTCTTCTCTGCCCCTCCGGTCATCATTCACCTGCCCCCGGTCAGCCCCCCAGACCCAGTGCATCAGAGAAAGAGGCGCGGACAGAGCTGCACTACCAAGTTAACACAAAACCCCCAGGGCCAGGGCCACACCAGCCCAGGGGGGAGGCAGCCGTAACAAGAGAGGAAATTACAGATAAGAGAGGAGAAATGGCCACAGCAAGAGGAAGGGAAGGCAGGAGCTGGCAGAAAACAAACCAAGGTGTCAAGACAGAATCAATAACCATCACCGCGAAGAGAAGAAGATGGGATTCATTACAGAGAGGGTAAAACAGACATTACCCAGCCTGCCCACGCGGCTCGCTGTACAAGTGGAAGAACTTTCGAGGCGGCAAGTGCTGACGGTGGGAATACTTGACAACACGGCAGCGGGGGGGGGGGGGGGGGGGCGAGAAGGGAGAGGGGGACACAGGGAGGAGCGGAGAAGGAGACACACGCAGGGTCTGGGAGACACAGCCTGGCATGCGGGGGACCCCGGGTCCGTTCGGAGCAGGTGCAGAGGGATGAATTCACGGTGGCATTGGATTGATTTTATGCCCCGGTTCTTGGGCCAGGGGTGTGGAGGGACAGGGACCTTGCACGCTGTGAGGAGCCAGGACAGACCTGAACCTGTCGGACTGAAAGCAAACGAGGGACCCAAAGGCATGAAGAACACCACACCATGCTGGTGCAACTCTGAGCATCAGGCCAGAACCCCTAAGATCTACCAGTCCTATTGCTGAACCCGGGCCTGGGGTGCGGCCTACAGCTGGGAGGAAGGGAAGGGGGGTTTGTGCAGCAAGAAACCCCAGCCTTGGGAAGAAGAGGGCTGCAGAGGTCAGGACCCAGCAGGTCCAGGGACCACGGCCCCACCCTGGGCCTGCCTGGATCTTCTCCACCCCAGGTTGCTAAGATGGGCTGGTCGAGAGCTTAGAAGGATGCACAGGACAGCTGTGGGCACAGGTATTGGCATGCCAGAGGACACGGGACCCAAGAAGAAACAGCGGCGGGACCCTGCGCCCCCAGCCTTCGCGCTCCAAAGGCGGGCACCTGCTGTGGCTTGCCTGAAGGGTGCTAGGAGCCGCACTCGGCGCTGGGGTTTAAAGAGTGTACCTGTCAGGGTCAGTCTGGAGAATGAGCGAGACGGGAGCTGGGAGAGCCTCCAGGCCCCAGTGCACTCAACCAAGAGAGGACAAGGCCCTCAGCCACACGGTCCCTGCTTAGACACCGTTCTCCCAGGCAGGGGGCCAGACAGAACAATAGCACCGACAAGCAGTACGACGGTATGTGCACAGCGCACCCGGCACCGTGCTCAGTGCTGTGTGCTTTGCCTCCTCGGAACAGCACAACGAAGAGTGGGCCCGTTTTAAAGAGGAGGAAACAGGTTCAGGGACGTGATGGAACTGGCCCAAGGTCACACAGCCTTGAAGGGGAAGAACCAGGATATGAACCCAGATGGTGTGGCTCCAGAACTCAAACCCTACCCCATTAGGTTGTCTTCGTCCAAGGGCAATCCTTAAATTCTTCCGATTCAACAGCTTCTCAAAGCTGTTGGCAGCTGACCCTCTGAGCTGCCCCCATCCTACGATACCTCGCAACGCCAAATCTTCAGGCTTCTTGACATTGGCTGGGGGTGGTGGACCAGCTGCCTTCAGCACGCCAGGTCTACCCTACTCCTGGGCATTCCCCTTTTCCTGGAAGGAGGGTTCTGGGCTCCCTGTGCCAGAGGGGGTGAGGACCAGCTGAGTTGCAGAACGCCTGCATCCCGCCTCGCCGTCCCTCCCAGGGTGTATCCCTTCATCCCTCCTGTTTCCGTCTCTTCCCCCTCATCCTGGCTCTCTTTCCTTCCTGTCTATCTTTCTATTTGTCTCTGTTCCTCTTAGCTTCTGCCCCTCCCCCTCTGTCATTACATCCAGCGTCCTAGCCTGTGTCTTGCCTCTGTCTTCCTATATTCTTTTTTTGTGCTTTCTACATGCCTGGATTTGCTTCCGTCTTTCCTGTCTGTCGTTCTTGTACACCTTGCAGAAAAGCCCTTGGTCATCTGCTGTGATGCGCTTGAGAGATCTCTCGCACGCACGTGTATCATACAGGTTCTCCCCCATGCGCGTGACCAGTTTCCTTCCCTTTCCCGGAGCCCAGCTCAGAGCAGGCTTTGCAGGCAGGACCAGCCCAGCCAGAGCAGGCAGAGTCCTGAGCTGAGCAGAGGAGCTCTCAGGAGAGCGAGGAGCTTTGATCATGGGCGGTCAGCATGGAGACAGCATCCTTGGCCTTTGGGGAAAGAATGATGGGCTAGAGAGGAACAGGGGGTAGCTGAGTTGAAAGCACGTGGGTGCCAACAAAACTCTGGGTAAAACAATGAATTGGTGAGATACAATAATTACTGCTTTCTCCGAGCTTGGGGTGGTACGGATGGGCCCTGTCCTGCCCCATAATAAAGGATGCTCAAGCCCAGATCCCACCCTGGGCCCACCTTGAGAGCAGCAAATCCAGATGAGCTCCTCCTCGGGGGACCCGGGCCTAATGACTGTTTTCTGGGGCAGAGCCAGACTCCCTGACACCTCAGGACCTCAGTACCGGCCCTTCCCCTGCCCAGACTGCTCCTTCCCCTGCAGTCTGTGTGGCCTGCTCCCCACACCCCAAAGGGATTTTGCTGGGATATCCCCTCTCAGCCAGGCCTTCTCTGAAAACCCCATTTAAAATTACCCCTGCTTCACCACCGCTCTCCCCTCCCCTGTCTCTTTCTGTCACTCTCTGCCTCCCACCTACGGGTCACCCCCTCCCATCTCTCCAATTTACTGCCTCCCCAGAACCTTTCATAAAGCCTGGTATGTAGTGGGTACTCAATAAAGATTTATTAAATAAATGGGTGCTCTCTATACCTGGGTTAGAACATTTTGCTGTACTATGGAGATGGTTTGGCAATCTTTATGCATTTTTAAACATTTATGTCCATTTTTTCCAGAACCTGAGTTATTTCCTTTTGTGTTTTTTTTTTTTTTGAATTTCTAATTCACATGCAGCGTATTCTTGCTACTCCGAACTGCTCAGATAATACAAATGGTCATAAAAATTTAGAAATAACTCAAATACCCAATACCATATTAGTTGGAACCCTACCCAGTATTACAGAACAGAATATATGAGAAGACTATTTTTGTAAACTAAATCTGTAGATATAGATATTTGTCTCTCATTATTTGGCGAAGTGTCTTCTCAGAAACACGAATATGGATATTAATAGCTGCCAGATGAAAGGGGACTCAAGAGTCAAAGAGTTTAGGGAACAACAAAGTTAAACAGATTTCTTAGCTGGGGATCTCTCCAGAGCTTTAAATTCATTTATGAGGAATATCACAATGAATATTCATGCCAACGACTATTACAAGCTCCGAGAAGGAAATAGAATACGTAATACTTTTCAAACTTTGACCAGGTTTGTCGTTGCTGTTCATGTTCCTGTGTTATTGCATGGAGGGACCGAAGTTCTGGAACTTTCTCTGGGAAGCGGTAAAATGTCCATACGCACACACACGGAGAAAGGAATCCAAGGTGTCTATACCAAGATGTGCCCAGTGGTTGTGTCTGAAGGGGGGGAGGGGCTTATAATTGTTTGTTTTATTCTCTTTGCTTGTTTGTATTTCCCATCATGTATATTTTTTGGTAATAAGATAAAAAGAAGCATAAACAAAAAATAAAACCAAGAAAGACACTCTTAAGGCAAAGTCTCTGGAATGTTTCCATTTGGCAGTCTCCTCCCTCTATTTAAGCATTTCTGATTTGTGTCCGACCTGCCGTGCTGTGCTTTTTATAATTTTTATCTTGAAAATTAGTTGAAAATGGATGTTTCCAATCGACAAGCCATATTTTTCATGACCCATACATCATCCTGACCAAAGAGTCATCTGTGGACCCAGCCAGGCAGGGGAAAGGGGCTTGGAGAGGGAGGCAATGGAGAGACTAGGTGTAGACAGGTGGGAAAAGAGAGTGGGGAGGAGCAGGGAGCTGGGAAGGAGTGGGAGGAGTGGGAGGACTCAGAGAAATGGCAGAATAAGCAGGGGGAGAGGAGGAAGGAAGGGGCAGCCACGGACACGCCCAGTCACGTGCTGAGCAAGGGGGCGGGGAATGGTGCACAAAACGCTTGCCCTAGAGGAGACCACAGCCTTTGGGGAGGTGGATAGCAAACCACTTCCAGAGAGTGCCCCGATGCAGGAAGCCCAGGGTGCTGTGGGCCGAGGGAACCCAGAGAGGCTGCTGTCAGCACAGCCCCCAGGCGGGGAATGGCGGTGCCCACCTGCGCTGCCCTTTCCCCTACAGGACAGAAGCCGGGTCCCTGAGCTCCCGGCCAGGGTCTCCATGGAGGGGCTGCAAGACAGCCACCTTAATCAGTCTGGGCGGGGTGAGAAGGGCTGCCCCCGCCCCAAAGCCGCACATGCGTGTGCACACTGTTTTTACAGAGACTGTTTGTTATAAATGGACAAAAATAGAATTTTTTTTTTAGACTCGCTCTTATTCACATGCTTTACATAAGATTGAGAAATGTCAATTGCCCACAGCAGAGAACACATATTATTACTACCATGTGGAGACCGGAGGCTGTTATGCCGGGGTTAAAGCCGCCCTTGTCCCCAGCCCGGGGCACGGCCTGTGTCAGAAATCGGTGCGGTCATGTCCTGCTCCAAACCAGGAACGGGGTGAAAATGGCCTCTGGAGGCCCCTTTCCAGGCTGTCGGTCCCTGAACCCGCAGAGCTTGGTGAGGGCCAGGCCTCTGCCACACCCCCGCCAGCCACCGGGCTTGCCCTGGCCCTCATCGTGATGACTAGGTCGCGATCCTGGTGGCAGGACCAGCAGCCAACACGAATCCCCCCCACTCATATTTCGTGTTTCTGATGGAGGGCTCTGGGGAGCCCATATGAAGGGAGAAGAGGAAAGGCTTCAGGGACCCAAAATTAGTATCTGACAAGCGGGGCAGGACTGGCCACTGGAACCACCCCAGCACCTCCTGCCTCCCTGGGAGGAGCCCCCTTCCAGGACTCTCCCAGACCTCCTGGATTTTAAAGTCCAGCAGGAAAGGCAGGCAGGTCAGTAACTGTAGATCTGACAGATACCAGAGGTGTCCCAGGAAGGGAGGAATGATGGTAGGAGCAGGTGAGCAGGAGGGGGCAGGGCCAGAGCCGTGGCCTGGAGGAGGCTCTGTGGCCATGGGGAGCACGGACGGTGAGCCAGACAAGGCGGAGGGGTGGAGAGGCTGAGAGGGCGTTGGGAGTGGCTGGAAGGGAAGGGGAGAGTGTGTGAACACGTGCATGCCTGTGTGTGCACGTGCGTGTGTGCATGTGCGTGTGTGTGCACACGTGTGTCCTCTGTCCACCTGCCACCCGCGGCAGTCGGTAGGGTCCAGGATCCCGAACCAGACTCCTCACCTGGGGTCCTGACTGTATCTGCCCTTGATTCGACCTTGGCCAAGTTCCTTTACCCTCACTTGGCACCTCAGTCTCTTCCTTGGTGAAATGACAGTAGTGGCCCCTTCCTGGCCGGGTTATCAGTTAGGGTTCCGTGAGGTCAACCAGGCAAAGCTCCGAGACAGGAACTGACCCATGATGGGTTCTCAGCACAGGGTAGTAGTAATACTATCAGTGACATTGTTTCATCTGTCAGGAGGAGGACGGGACTCACCCAAGGAAAGTGAAGCTTGGGGTACAGACGCCCCCTGCCAAGGCCCCATCCTCTTCTGCTTTGGGCAGGTTTTCAGCCGCAGGCCTCCGCGAGGACAATGGCATCCGCGAGGACAATGGAAGCATCCCCGTGCTCCAGGGAGCCACCTGGAATGGGGGGCGGCTGAGGCGCACCACCCCCTCCCCCACCCCACCAGGAGAGGCCCCGCAAGCAACCAGTGACAGATGGCGGTGCTTTGAGTGACTACTTCAATTTTAACTCTTCTCGATAATCCAGCGCCAGAAAGCCACATACTTTAAAACTGTCCCCGGATCATAGATCAGCCCAAAGAGACCAAGTCCAGTTCAGTTAATAACCTCTGGAAACCCCATCAATCACTGGGGGCAGCCCCTCCTTAGTGCGCTCCATACCGACTCTTGGCAGAGACGAATGGACGGCGGCGACTCTTGGCGGCGCCTCTTGGCGGCCCCTCTTGGGCGTTTGCAACTTGGACTCTTCTGAGTTGAGCCCAGGGGGGCTGTAGTAGCGAGGGAGTGACTGTCTCATAGAAAGAGGAAGTTGGCATCTCACCCTGGCCCCCTCTCAGGGGACTCCCCTCCTTCCTGACTTCTCATGGGCTGGGCCTCCTCTTGGCCCCCCAGTGACTGGGTAGAGCCCCAGCTGGCCTCCGTCCCTCCTGCAGAAAACTCCTGAGACTGCTCCCCGGGCAGAGGCCACCCAGTGGAGAGCCAGGGCCACGTGAACACGGCGCCCTCCCCTTGCGGTGGGAGCCCCCATCTGCAGCTAGCAGAGCTCAGGACTGTTCTGTTCTGCAGAAGCCGGGCCCTTCTCTGGAAGCTGTCTGGCCAGGGATGACATCCCCTCTGATGGAGACACCCCAGGCCTATGGGCTCCTCCTTCCTGCCATCTTTCATACCCAGCCCTGTTGCCACTTGAGGACCTAACCACACACTTGCCTCCGAAACTGTCACTGCACTGGCCTCACATCAGTCCTCCCACACCCTGCTGGAGGCCTGTTTGAAGTTTAGACACCATCCTGAGCGCATCCCTCCTGTATGCAACGCACATTTCCAATGTTTCCCCACCACCTAGGGAATAGGGTCCAAGTTCCTTAGCTTGGTGTTCAAGCCCAAACTGACTCTGCCAATTGGCTCAATGCTTACTCCTCAGCCTGAATCCTTGGCTCAGGCCAGATGAGTCATTCCTCCTTCACCCACTGCCATCTGGCACATTTCAGCATTCATTCCTAACACTCACGAAACCCCCCTCTGCCCTTTCCACCTTTCCAGTTCTACTCATTCTGTAAGTCCCAGTTCCAGCTTCACCTCCTCCATGAAGCCCTCCATGACTACTCCAGTCCCCACTTCTGGTGCTCTGGTGGCACGCACAGCTCAGTATTGTAGCCCAACCTGTAGCGTCCTTGTCTTAGCATCTCTTACTCCAGATCTATCTCTATATATCTAGCTATCTCCCAGGCTTCACAGTGCCCTCCTCTTGGACCCGCTCGCTCTTTGGAGGGTGATGGAACCAGATGGAAAGTCCAGGAGATGGGAACTCTATTGTCTTTTCACCCTCATGATGTTCTTAGTACTTAGCCCCAAACCTATCACATAGTGGACAAAAGAAATAGCTCAGTTAGAGCCTTGAAATTTATCTTTACGTTTTCAATGGCATGTACAGCCTTCTGCCTTACACTGCAAATTATATTCTCTCTCTTGTTCTGTAACTTACTCACCCTGTGGTTTCCCCAGCAGTATCAGCAAGGTGCCTTGCCGCAAATGCCAAACACTTGACAAACCCCTGGATACGGTCTCCCACGAGCATCCTTGGATGTTCTCTTTGACCTGTGGTAACCTAGATGCATGCGCCGCATCTTCTTTACCCATTCATCTGTCGGTGGGTACTTCTGTTGCTCCCACATTCTGGCTATTGTGAATAGCCAAGCCAACCTGTTGCTGTGATAGCATATTATTTTCTTCTTCTTCTTCTTCTTTTTTTTTTTTAGATTTTATTTATTTATATGAGAGTGAGAGAGAGAGAAGGAGAGCATGAGCAGGGGGAGGGGCAGAGGGAGGAAGCAGGCTCCCCGCTGAGCAAGGAGCCAGATGTGGGGCTTGATCCCAGGACCCTGGGATCATGACCTGAGCTGAGGGCAGACACTTAACTGACTGAGCCATCCAGGCGCCCCAGAATATTATTTTCTTCTTAAAAAAGAATAAAACCTTATCCTGTGTGACAAGATGGAAGAGACCTGAGGACATTGGGTTAAACGAAATTAGCCAGTCACTGAAGGACGTGTATTGCGTGACTTCACTTATAGGAATTCTCTAAAGCAGAGAAGCAGAAAGTAGAATGGGGGTTGCCAGCAGCTGGGAGGGGCTGGAAAGGGGACTTGCTATCCCACGCGCACAAAGCTTCAGTTCTTGCAGGATGAAAAAGTCTTAGAGATCTGCGGTAACCATTGAGCTCGTATTGAACAAGAATATACTGTATGCTTAAAATTTTAAGGGAGTAAATCTCATGTTGTGTGGTTCTTTTCCCTATAATTAAAAAGAAGAAGAAGAAGGAAAAATGTTTCAAGGAATTAAAGTAGTCAATCTGCTAAAAAACAAAACAAAAACAAAGCAGCCCGACAGCCCCACGCCCCACCATGCCCCTCCGGGGCCAGCAGCCTTCTTCCCTCCCTCTCCTTCCTGCCCAGGACCCGCTGCAGACACGCAGCACTGTGTTCTGCAAAGATCCCTGAGCCGAGACTGGCAAGCTTTGGGTTTCTTGACTCTGCTTCTTATTAACTGTGTGGTGTGTGCAAAATATTTAAACTCCTTTCACTGAGTTTCCTTATCTTTGAAAACGGGGAGCATAGACATAACCAGTCTTGGCCGCCTCCTTCTGTGTCTGTGCGCATCTAATGAGCTCATGTTTGAGAAAGCGCATTGTAAATAATAAAGCATTATACAGGTTGCTATTATCATTCCACTGAAGTTTCTGGCCAGATGGAGGCTGGGGGTCAGAAGCTGTACTTCTGTTCACTCGTTTGAATCAGGAGCAGTCAAGATTGCAACAGACATCGACCCTGGAGCCTGAGCTGCCTGGGGGCTCTGCTCCAGGTGGGATGGAGTCAGCTACAAGTAACCGTAGAACAGGGGCTCCTATCAGGTAGGGTTTTTTGGTTTTTTTTTCCCCTCACATGAAAATCTGGAGGCAGCCAGGGAATGTCAGGGATGGAAGCTTTGGTGCATATATCACTCAGGACCCCCACGGTCCTTCCCACTTGTTCCTCTCTCTGCTCCCCGGAACAACCTTGTCCTCACTATTCAAGATGGCTGCCGTCCCAGCCATGGTCCTGGTGGCTTCACGGACAAGTACGAAAGGGGCAAAGGGCATGCTCGCAGGCCGTAATTAGGGAAAACTCTCAGAAGCTGCCAGAAGATACTACTGCCTTCGGGCAGAACCTAGACGTACGATCACCCCTCTCTGTGAGGGACGCTGGGTTCTGTAGTCTTCACCCTGGGTAGCACGTGCCCAGAAAAATCCTACTGCCTTGGAAGGAGAGGAAAACGGATGCTGGAAGGAAAACCAGCATCTCTGCCGAGGGATGGAGGGGGGACGGCAGGGGAAGAGAGGCAGGTCAAAATCCATGTTTTCCCGTTGGACTTGAAAGCCTTTTATCGCCATGTTTCTTTGTGCCAAAGACCTGAAGAGAAGCGAACAGTGTGGACGCTGGTATCTGCCCCTTCCCATTATTTCCTCCATTCCCACGGACCAAGCAGTCCACCACCTGGATATCCCAGATTTCAGGACCCATATTCAGAAATGTGCCTCAGAGGCACAGGTGCCTAAATTATTTTTTCTGATAAAGTCGGAAGCAGGTTAGGTGATCGCTCTGGTCTGTCCATCTGTCTGTCTACATATTATGACAGAGAGACTGGAATATGAGGCTGTCTAAGCACTAGCATGAGCCATGCAATAACAGCCTGGAAAACAATGGCCCCAAGCTCTTTCCCATATGCTATCGTGTCCATTTCACAGAAGGAGAAACTGAGGTACCGGCAGATTAAGTAACTTGCCCCGACTCTGACGGCTTATTAGTAACTGAGCCAGGTTGAACTTAGTGTCTTGCCTTCAGAACTCATGTTCTTTCCGCTACATTGGACTCTTTCTCTGTCCGTGTGTCTGTGTGTCTGTCTCGTCAAGACAGACAGGGCTCCCAGTTCCTCCCCTCTGCCTCTCTGGGAGGCCCCAAACCAGCCTTTTTCCTGGATCAGGAAGTCCTTCCCCAAACCCTACGTTCTTTACCATCCTTCTTAAATATCTCGTCTTCCAGAGAGGGCCCCCTTTAATAACCCAACGGCTGGTATGTCAACGCCCCGTCTTCCCTCTCTGTGCTGTATCTATCCATCGCTCTGTCCAGCAGCTGCTGGCTGGGCCCTAGTTCATGGGCCCCTGTCGTAGGCAGCCTGTGTGTATCTCTCCTGTGTTCCTGTCCTGTCTGCTGACCCTGATGGGATTCAGTGAGCTATAGTCACAGTGTGGGCTCTGGAACCTCTTCTCTCTGCCCCCCCCCCCTCCTCTACTTTGTGAACCTGCCCCCTCCCTCCAGCCCCGGGAACCACACTCCTTCCATCAGCCCCTCTCCACATGTAGCCCACTGTTGCCTTTGCACGGCATTGACCTTGTCTGGCGAAGGTCACATATGACTCCATACTGCATATCGATGGGCCCTTCTCAGCCCTTCCCGTTCCATTACTCTTCCTGGCGTTTGATGCTGTTAACTGCTCCCTCCTTCTGGAAACTTTATCTGGCCAAGTTAGGTTTGGGAGGTCTTAATCCAACCGAGGTTGGGGTGCAGGTACATGGATTGGCAAGTGTGGAGTTCAGAGAGGACTTGGGGCTGGAGGTGCGGAAAAATCTTTTCCCTGTGGAAAGCCCTCTCGTGGTTTCCCTTTGCCCTAAGGCCAGAGTCTGTCCTGGGAGGGGCAGGAAGAGGGGCCCTTCTCAGCTCAGACTGGGAAAGTTGGAAAAGTCAGGGGATCCAGCCCAGCCTGGGACCAAGTAAGAAGTCAAGTCCAAACCCAAAGAAAGGAGGTTCAAATAGGCTATCAACATCGGAGGGGCCAAGAGCAAGGGCAACATTCATCTGTATCTGTCTAGGGGTTCTCAGCTCATTTTTAGTACTTCTGGAAAACCTTTCCCACCTCCCTGAGTAATTAGTCTCTCTGTTATAGGCCTCCGTAGCAGCCCGCAGGCAGCTCCCCTTCATAGCCCGGCTCCTGATTCACATTTGATATTTTCATGTCATATCTGTACCTTAAAGAAATCACACAGGTATTGTATTTGATACATGTGACCCACAGTTGTGCACTTGATTGTTAGATCAATGTTTGCTTCTTAGACTAAGAACTGCATGAGGGCAAGAGTGCTTCCTGTCCCGCTTTCTGCCGTGATGAGAAGTAGAGGGATGGGTGACTCCACAGGAATTCCAGAGGCGGAGGAAGAAGCGCACAGAACATCTGAGGTCAGGAGCAATTGCCTGGAACACGCATTGTCTCAGACTGGTTTTTGTGGGTTAGGGGAGGCGGGACGTGTGGGTGGGGCCGCGGTGCGCTGGGACAGGCTCCAATTGCAGGATCTTTCCTGGCCTAGAGCCTCACCCCTGCCAACCTCCTTCTCCATCTCTGCCTCCATCTTTATAATTCCAAGACACTGTTGGTAGCTCCTGTGGAGTTGGAATTTCATACCCTCAGCCTTTCTTTATTCATGCTCTTTGCTCTTAATCTTCCTTTCTTATCCATGGCAAATTATTGTTTATCTTCCAAAACTAAACTCAGATGTCTCCTTCTCCAGACGGGCTTCCAAAACCTCCCAGACTTTCACGCATTCTTCCGTCCCCCACTATTCAGGGTCAGCCTCTGTAAAGGGACCGGCAGCTCAGTGAAGGCAGGAGCTGTGTCCCGGTCTTCGCTGTGCCCCCAGTACCAAGCACACAGTAGGAGCTTAATAAGTGAGAGAATGTGCGCGTGAATGAATGGCAACGTAACCCAGATTTTTGGAGACAGTACTGAGTTCAAACAGCCTGTCTCATCACTCCTTACATGGATTCATAGTTGTCACACCGTAGGTCCTGATTTTTCTCCCGAAAATTGCGGTTGCTGTAAAAATCGCACAGCATTTCCCAACCTAAGGTCTTTGGACCCCCAGGGAAAGTCATAATAAAAGGTTCTGAGAGCTTCTGTCAATGTCTCAAATAGCCCAACAGAAACCATACTGTTATCTGCACTCGGGCCGCAAGGCTTACCTGAAACACAGCTTTCTCAGCTTTTAACTGGGATCGTGTCAACTCCATACGCTGACAGTGGTTGTCTCATGCTCCTTGGGAGCTGTGATTGGCTGGGGATGACATCATAGGAGTCCCTGGGGTCTGTGGAAGGAAAAACAATAAAAGAGATCCTGGGAAGTTAAAAGGTCGGAACCACAGCAGGGAGGATGGGGCTCTGGGCTCAGAATTAGGAGACAGGAGAGCTGGCCATGGTTCTGGCTGAACACCCATCTTCTCTGCCCCCCTTCCTGGAGAGTGGGAGCACTCATACCTTCCTCGAAGTTTAAATAAGGGCAAAGATGCCTCCAAGAGAGCAAAGCGCTAATGGAGGAGCAGGACCATGTCCAGCCTACAAGATCCCCAGGAGAGTGGAGGCAGAGGGGGAAGGAGAAGCTCTTCCTTGAAGCTGGAGCATGGGATACAGAGAGTGGTGGGGTGGGCATCCTGCTGGGGGAGGTGGTCAGGCAGGTGTCGCATTGCAAAGGGCTCTGAAAGCGTGCTAAGTGGTATGGACTATGTGGTCCTTCATAGAAAAACCCAAAATCCGTATCGACCCTCAATTAGGGCGGACGGTGCGGATCCCACTGCTCCCCTCCGTGCTTCTCAGGGAGTCATTTGGACTCAGCACCCGCTCCAGCCCCCTCCTGCAGTGCTGATTTCAGCCTGAAGCTCTGAAGGTTTCATCCCAGCTGTGGCTCCCAGGATGCGGAGTCCCTGCGTCCTGGGTGCTGGGGAGCATGAGTGTTTCCTGCAGAGGAAGGTCACTGAGACCCGATGCTGGCACCATGGCAACGAGGGCCCGATCCTGCAGAAGCCACAGAGGATGACGGGACGCCCTTGGCAGGAGGTGTGACTGTGCCCCTGCTGAGCTCTTCTCTCCAGAGCAGGGCAGAGGGAATACTCAGAGCTGCCAGTTCTGCCCCCTCGCCCCCCCATCCCCTCCTCGGGTGTCTTCTGAAAACGCTTCATAACTGGAGACCAAAGTAAATGCTGCCTCCCAGGGGCGGAGGGGTAGGCCACCTTCCCCGAGTCCCAACTCAGAATGCGTTCATTCTTTCTCCGTGCTCATACAACAGCTTTGGGACACCTCTCCTTGCTACTTGCTTTGCTCTGCCTCCTGTTGGGATGATTTCCTTTCTTGCCCATCTCCTTCCCAGATGGAGCAGGATCGCACCTTGCCTGAACTTGTATTTCCAGCCCGGAATGCTGAGCCTGGCCACTAGGACAGGGATGCAATAAATATTGTCGACCGTGGGAGAAAAGGTCTTCTGTGGCCACATCTGATGCCCGGTTTGATGCTGGACTGGAAGGA
Organism: Meles meles; assembly: GCF_922984935.1. Classification (NCBI taxonomy): domain Eukaryota; kingdom Metazoa; phylum Chordata; class Mammalia; order Carnivora; family Mustelidae; genus Meles; species Meles meles. The sequence goes on along the minus strand of NC_060073.1, from coordinate 104,272,678 downwards.
CCAAGCATGCACCGAGCCCATTACCCCTCTCCCGGGCCCCGTTCTTCCTTCGTGTTTTCTCAGTGACTGCAGTGACAGAAATTGAAATAGTGCCCAGAGGGCTCCTTAGAGAAGGTTTCCATGAAAACGTCAAAAGATATCTCCAGTGAGGATAAACACAGAAGCCACCCCAGAGAAGCTCATGGTCTACCGCTATAATTTCCCAAAAAGGTGATGAGGTCAGCGCTACCCTTTGCCCCCATTTTGTACCTAGCAGATTCTTGGAAACACGGAATCTTTCTGGATGTCCCTTTCCTCCTCTCTGAGCCCACTGCCTACCAGGAGCACCCGAATTGCTCTCCCCTCTCCACCTGGATTGAAGGGAAGCCCACAGAGCCCTGGCTGGCGCCTTGGCAGGGGTAGGACCAAACAAAGGAGTGTGTCTGTTGGTGGCCTCAGCAGGTGGGGGCCCGCTTCGGGACTGTGTGATGGCGGCAGCGCCACACTCATCTTTGGGGACAAGGGAGCATCCAAGAGCAGCTTTTCCTTCCAAGTCACTGTGCTGGGAAAACACTTGCCTCTGTCACTAGGCTGCACCTGTAAATACATCCGAAGATAAAAGGGGCCTTTCTGCTTTTCAAACGGTGACAGGCACATCCTGGTAAATTGCCTTCATGCTTTTTTAATAGAAGTAAAAAGGTTTGGGTGGATTGCGTCGCCTAATACAGAAGCACTTTTCTCTCATTTGAGCAGCCGCAGATGGGATAATGAACACATTTTTATCTGTGTCTCTAAACAGAATGCAAAGAACCCGGAGTTAGACAAACTTTCCTTTACGGCATTTCGAGGAAAAAGCTGGGAGTGGGTGGAAAACTCTCGGTGACAAACCCCACAGGACTGGGAGCTAAAGTTGAGGGATTTGCTCTCCGGGAGAGAAGGCAGCCTTCTGGGCTGGACGTGTGTTTGCTCCCGGGATGCAGAGACCCATTTCCATACTCCAACCTCCATTTATTGATCTGCACGATGGAGGTCAGGTCCTCGATTTCTAGATCTGTTGGGAAAACCCCGGCCCAGGTCAGCCACACGGAAAGCGTTGAGTTAGCGCCAGTGAGAGCCTGTCCTGGTTTGCTGTCAGGCTGTCCACACAGCCCAAGCACACGTTCCTTCCAGAAGCAGCCATTCAAGGACACCCCCTCCAAAAGGGGGAAGGCTGGGTGAGTGGTCTCTACAGGGCTGCTGGAGGCCGGCCATGCTCTTTGGCCACTGGGCCCCCCATCAACATTATGCAGCCCCTCTTAGGGGAGTGGACTTTCTAGAAGCTCCCTCCGTCAGTCCCTCCTCTCTGCTGTTGCTTTGCATGTCCCACACTGCTGTACCACTCTTCACCTAGACCTTGGTCTTTCCTCCAAGACTGGGAGAAGGCAAGTGAGCCTCATGCCGTTGGACGTTCTTAAGCTCAGCATCCAGGACAGTGCCTGACCAACAGCTTGGCAGGGACTGAATGTTTGTGTCCCCCCAAACTCCTGTGTGGGAGCCTTAACTGCCCATGTGATGGTATTTGGAGGTGAGGTTCGGGGGCGATAATAGGGTTAGATGAGTTAATGAGGGTGGAGCCCGTGTGGGATTCTCCCCCACCCCCGCCCCCCATCATCTGAGCCCACAGCAAGATGGCAGCTGCCTTCGAGCCAGAGAAGAGACCTCGGAACGAAACTATCCCACTGACCACCTTTACCTTGGACTTCCTGGCCTTCAGAACGATTAGAAATTTCTGTTGTTCAAGCTATTCAGTGTATGGTATTTTTTTAGGGCAGCCTGAGCTAAGTGCTCATGGAATGTTTGTGGGTGAATGAATGAATGACCCCAAGAAGCTCTGTCTGGAATGCAGGATGTGGCCGAGGCTCTGCAGCCGAGAGCTCCGTCTGTCCCTGTGCACACCCCACCACCCAGGGTATATGACCCTCGCTTCTGGCTGTGTGACCCTTAGCTTCTCACCCATCTCAAGGATATAGGGACAGGACGCAGAGAGGTCAGTGAGGCGGCTGGGAGGCTTTCTCTGGAGGGAGCTGTCAGTGGGCTGTGTCCCAGTGCCACCCCCCATGGGAGAGGGAAGGGGGCTGCTTCCCTCCCACCTGCCCAAATGAGGGGACAAGAAGAGAGACACTCAAGAGCTTGGCTAAGGCCTGTGAAGGTGTGAAGGTGAGAGGTTGTGGTTGGCCCGGGCCTGCGGGTGCTGGGCAGAGGGGGACACGGTGGCCTCAAACTGCGGTCCTCCTAGAGTCTGCAGGGATGCTGGGAACTTCGAAGGCTTCATGCCAGTGCCCAAGGCTGGGCTGTGCCCTTGGCTATAGGACTGGAGGAGGTGGGCGGGGAGGGTCCTAAGCCTCCAGGAAAGAATTATCAGCATCTCGAGGGGATTACAGGTGAGAGAACACACACGAGCCCCCGAAAAGGGAAAGACTTGACATTTGGAATCTGCCATGTCCAGATGGTACGGAGGCCGTATTACCATCCAACAAGTCAAGGAAGACTTGCCCTGGCCTTCCTCCTCCCCCGCTGCCCCATCTCCACCCTATCTGACCTTGGCGGGAGGTCGGGGTGCGGGGGATTCCCAACAACAGACAGGAGCGGGGGGGAAGAGTAGAGTGAGAACACAGTGATAAAACCAGCCATCCCTGGGTCCCCCCTTTAGGTTTCCCTCGTGCGCAGGGCAAGCCGGGGGATACGAGCTCCAGACGGATACGAATGAGAGGCTCTGATGTTAGAAAGACCTGGCCTGGGTTTGTTTTGTTTTGTTTTTTTAACTGAGAGTCACTCCAGAAGCTGTGAGGTTTTTCTAAGAGGTCCTCCAGCGGTCAGGGGAGACCGTGCTTGAAGGGGTTGTAACACAAGGACAGGACGACCAGGATGACGCTGCTTTCTGCTTGCACACTAGCAAATCCGGCCCTCCTGGTGGATGGATGATACCGTGTCCTGCCTGCAGGGGGAGGAGGGGGAGGCCCAGGAACACGCTGCCCAGAGGGGCAGATGGCAGGGAGAACACTCCCAGCGACTCCTGGAGGTGTGTGCTGGTCTTCGGCCTGATCCAGCCTTCCCCAGCGTTCAGCAAGAGAGGGAAGGGGGCCTTCAAGATTCTCTTCCTAATCAAGACACAGCACATTTTTAACCTCATTAAAGGATAAGTCAGGCACCAAGAGAGTTTAGAGGGAGCGAGGGCACATTCATTTAGGCTGTTTCTTTCCAGGTTTCTTTGCCTGGGATCCCCTCCCTGCAGGAAGTGGGTCCAAGTAAAGGCAAAGAAAAGACTGTTGGGAGATTAGTCTCTGAGTGATGACTTTATTATTTCATTTATGTATTTTTAACTTTCAGTGTTCATTGTAGTTTTTATTTTCATTGCTTGGAGTCCCTGGACAATCCAGGCACATGATTATCTTTCCATTTACATATGGAAAGACCCCCACTCAGTCAAAACTCAAAAGAAATTATCTTTGAATTAACGGTAGTTTCCAGGTTATATGTGTGGCTTTGAGATTTTGTGATATTTATTTATCGGGTCAGTTTAACCCCTTCTGGGCCACCCCTTCCTTTAATTCTTCCCCATGATGAGGACTCTTGGAGGGGGGAGGAGAATAAACACAGAGAGGGCTCTGGGAGCAGACTGGCTGGGCAGTGAAATGGAAATGTGTTTACAGGGTGAGGGGAAAAACGATTTTGGGCAGTGAAGTTGGCAAAAAGAGATGAAGGGGATTTGGTTAGAAGCGAGAGTTAAATGATAGTAAAGGTCTAGAGAAGCTGTGATCAATAAATATAAAGTTCAACCTCATTGCTTTTTCGCAGCTGAGAAGGGCCGAGCCCCTCCTGTGTCGGGTCACCAGGCCTCCGGCTGCAGACTGTGCTGGCGGGTTCAGCTGATGAGGCCCTCTGACTCTGAACTTGAAATTCTCCGAGTCTGGCCAGAGCGCTCGCTGAAGCAGAGAAGAGCAGACACTGTGTTCCTGCCATGCTGGCCCAGGGGACGTACAGGAGGGGAACCTCTGCTGTGTTCTGGGGCTGCCCCGAATGAGCCCAGGGCTTCCTATGGGAGATACCATCCAGAGACTCCTAAGTTCCACTGGACACACTGGTTTTTTTGTTTTTGTTTTTAAGATTTTATTTATTTATTTATTTAACAGAGAGATCACAAGTAGGCAGAGAGGCAGGCAGAGAGAGAGAGGGAAACAGACTCCCTGCTGAGCAGGCAGGGCTCCATCCCAGGACCCTGAGATCATGACCTGAGCCAAAGGCAGATGCTTAACTGATTGAGCCACCCAGGCGCCCAGGGCACACTGTTTTTAACATAGTATAGTTTAGCCCAAAGTAGAGACCTCTTTGTTGTCCGTATAAAATTCAGAGTCCCTATCCACTGTCTTTTTTTTTCCCCCATTTTATTTATTTTTTTCAGCATAACAGTATTCATTGTTTTTGCACAACACCCAGTGCTCCATGCAAAACGTGCCCTCCCCATTACCCACCACCTGTTCCCCCAACCTCCCACCCCTGACCCTTCAAAACCCTCAGGTTGTTTTTCAGAGTCCATAGTCTCTTATGGTTCGCCTCCCCTCCCCAATGTCCATAGCCCCCTCCCCCTCTCCCAATCCCACCTCCCCCCAGCAACCCCCAGTTTGTTTTGTGAGATTAAGAGTCATTTATGGTTTGTCTCCCTCCCAATCCCATCTTGTTTCATTTATTCTTCTCCTATCCCTATCCACTGTCTTTATGAGCAATGAGTTTATGCTTTGGAGAAAAATGAAGTGAGTTTCTCAAATATGATCTTCAGCTTATGAGAGTCAACAAAGGCCAGATGCCCACCCATGTCCCACCATTTGATGAGTTCAAGGTCATATATGCAGATAAAAGTATTGGTCTCCATCTAGACCACCAAGAAAGGATTTTGAACCTGGGTGCTTTGCTGCCTGGGGTCCTGCACGGGGGCTCTTTGGGAGTGTGTGCAAGCCTCCTATTGAGAAAATTTTGCATTTTAACATTTTTCTGAAGTTTGCCATTTTCTTTAGACCCTCAAAAAGGCTTGGACTTCTCCAAAAGGCGAAAACCACTGGTCTATCAGGTTCTGTGATATCTATGAAGATACTCCATTGTATATGAATATATAGACCAACAGAGATAGGAATGTTGAGGAAGGGAGAAGCAGGAGGGAATTTTGTTATATTGCTTCTCAAAAGCAGAGGAAGATGCTCTGGGGAACCCTTCCTTCCATCTGTCCGTCCATCCATCCATCCCCCATCAGGGAGTGTGCCAACGCTGTGTGTTAAGTATAGAGGTTTTAGACACAGATGGCGCAAGCTGGTGGTGGAGATAGGTGTATGCCATAAAACGAAATACTATGAAGTAAGTTCTAGAACTGATGCCTTTTGGGGTACAAGTGGAGGTACGCTGCAGGGAAGGAAAGAAGGGGCTCTGGTGGGCCTCATAGAGGCTATGATGTTTGAGCCAGGTCCAAAAGGATAAGTAAAGGTGATAGAATCTTTTTGAGGGGGTGTCTTTAAAGTAAAGGTGCCCTCCTGGCCAAACGCCAGGGCCAGAGAGCGAGACGTGAGAACAGCTGCCCGTGCAGGGGAGGCCTGGGGATGCGCGCGTGCTTGTTTGCACACACTGTTGGCTGTGGGTTCTGTGTGCCTCTTGGGCAGCAGGCAGGGGAGGAGGGATGGAGAAAACGGAGGGGCTCTGGGCTCAGCGTTCTCTGGCTTTCTGTTTTGCTTCGTCCCAGACAGAGACAGAGAAGAGCATGGGGCTCACTGGTGATTGACGTGTCTTTTGGAGGAGAGAGACAGGCTAATAAATGGAACACGGAACCGTGGGAGACCTTGTGGGCAGGACGCCGCTTCCTCATCTCCATCCCAAGCTGCATCTTGAGAGACAGCGGATGGCGACGAGGCTGGCCCATAGATTGGGAGAGGCCAGAAGCGATTTCTCTCTCTCTGCCTCTCTCTCTGCCCTCCCGGCTGGACCAGGAGTGGAGGAGGGGGCCTCTGGGTAGTTCGCTCCTCCCCTAGGAGCAAGCTTGAATGAAGGCATGGATGGGGGGCGGTGGGGTGGGGGGAAGTGTTACTGAATTTCTGCTCTTTTTGGTTTGCTTGGGAAGACCTTTCACAGCTGGCTTTGAGGAAGCCCGCCCCCTGCTAATAAAAGATTGAGAGGGGAAAGACCAACTCAGCCCCTAGGAGGCTTGGGGCCAAGGGGGGTCCTGGGGGGGTGGTGGGGGGTGGACTGCCGGCTGCCCGGAGGCGGTAGTCTTAGTGGCTTGCTAATAGGTGTGTGGATGAGAATCAAGAAACACCAGACTCACTCACAGAGATTATCCAGGGGCTCCTGCCCCCCAGGGTCCAGCTCTGGTGAGCACAGAGAGACAGATGAGAAGGCAGGGGGAGGGACTTAAGATCCAGCTCTCCTCCTGTTGATGGAGGGGAGACGACTGGTGTTTGGGAAAAAACACACAACCTCTAAACCTGGAGTTAAACTCGTATTATTTTCAAACTGAAAAATATTTTTTTTAATGTCCAGTAGTCTCCCCGTCCATTTGCTCCTCCTTGGAGCCCTACAAGGCAGGTGTTTACATTAGTTAGCCCTCTCTCTGGACAGAAACACTGAGGCACAGAGAGCACTTTGACTTCAGTTGCAAAGCTATCTAGAAGTGCAGACGCAATTCAGACTTCAATGCCTTCTGGCTGCAAAGCCCATGTGCTTTGCAACCAACGCTGCCCGGCCTTTTGGCCCTTCGGAGCTTCTGGAAATTCACAGGTTGCCCCAGCTACCCGGATGCCCTGGTACAGAGAGGCTGGAAACCTGTCCTTTCTTCATCTGAGTGGTAGAATAAAAGGGGGCGGGCCAGGATGTGGGTACAGCGTGCCCTGGGCCAAGGCAGGGAGGAACAATGAAAGGCTCACACTTCTTTTTAATGATACAGTGATATATGTAGTTACATTTAAAGGTCCATGAACTAGGGATATAGCCCAAGTGCCCCTTTGGTGGCAACTGGGGGATCGCTGTGCCTCCTTACAGACAGGCGCCTCTCTGTTCTGCATGTACGCACAACTAGAAACATATTGGGTCTTTGTTTTTCACATAAGTGGTAAAATGTGGTATTCTAGCTTACAATTCACACTTCTCACTTTTTTGCTTAACCATACGACTTGGAGAGATTTCAGTTTCGCTGCCTATAGAACTACCTCCTTTTTTAACAGCTCAATACTATGACATTACAAACGTGTATGCATACACTTTACATATATGTATGCATGTGTATAGCGTTTGCTTTTCTTCCTCTCTTGGGCGTTTGGGTCATGTGTTTTTCCACTGTTAGAAACAATATAACAACAATAAAGAAACAACATAATGGAGGACATCTTTGTCCAACCTCTTTCATACCCATAATTGAGGAATTCTCAGTTCCTCAGCTGAGACACCCAGAAGTAAAATTGTTGGTGGAAAGGTAAGTGCGAATTTAATTTGGATACTCTTTGCTAACTTACACTCCCAAAAGCAGTGTTTCAGAGTTCCCATTTCCCCACACCACCTTGAACACTAGATCTCATTAATTTTATACTTTTTTGCCAAAATAAAATATTGGATTTGATTTGATTTCCCTGACTTCTAATAAACATTTTTCATCTGTTCACTGCTTATTTATCTTTCCTTTTCTATGAATTACTTATCCCTATGTTTTGCTTATTCTTACCATTTCTGTGGAAGCTCTTCATACATCCTGGATATTAATTCACATCTGTTATGCACGTTTCACCCAGTCTGCCAATTACCTTTAACTCTGTTTATAGGGGTTTTTTGTCAGACAAAAACAATTAGTTTTGACACAGTCAATTTATCAATTTTTTTCTTTTATGATTTTGGTTTTATTGTGTCTTCTCTAAGAAAGTCTTTGCTACTCCAAGGTTATATTTTTTTTCTAATTTTCTTCTAATATTTGCATAGTGTTCCCCTTGCTTATGAAGCTTAGTCAACTTGAGATTTACTATTTTGTTATGGTGGAAAGTGGGCTCTAACTCTGTTTTCCAAATCGATAGCTTCCATGGCCATTATCGGTGGCCTACCTAGTGTTTATTTCCACTTTTCCTAGATTTTCAGTTAGGCATTCACCCCTTCCCTGTCCATTCCCTGGGCTTTGGGGCAGGGCCTCTTGAGTTTAGGGGTAATCCCATATACCTTGCCTAAACATCAGAGCACGGTACCCTGTTAGTGATTAGTTGGGGATCATCAGTTTGACCCGGTTAAGGTGAGGTCAAGGTCACAGAGTGCACCTGGTGAAATACAGTGCTTACTTCTAAAAGACAGCCCTGGGAGTGGGGGGATGGGGAGCGATAGCTTTGGGAGAGGAAAACAAACAAACAAACACACCCTTCTTTCTTTGGACATCATGGTTCGAGGCTATGGATCCAGGAGCCGCTATGGCTCTTTTGCAGGAATGAGAAAAGCCAGCCTGAGGATGAGGCCACCTGCAGAGACCCGCATGGCTATGAACGAAGCCTCGGGAATGGAATCAGAGCCCCTGGGCTGGGCCAACCTGGAGGCCTTGCCGCCACCTTATCTACCCTTGGGCTTCCTCGCACAAGCAATATGGTTCCTTAATCGTTGAAAATGAGTTGAGTCAAGATCTCTGCAGTCGGTTGATACAATGAGCAGCTGTCCAGAGCCATCCGTGACCCATCAGTCCATCCCTGCACCATTGGTTAGAAATGCTATCATGCCATATCTACGCCAGTACGTGCACGGACTCTGCACTATCGGTCCATTCTCAGGCTGACCTCTTGTTCTCAGGGCTGTGGCTGATGTAGTGTTAGTACCTTTCATACTGCTGGGGTAGATCCCGCCGGCTCGCACTTCTTTTCCAACTATTTCCTGGTTGTTCTTGTTCTTCTCTTACTGGTGAATTTAAGTTTAAGTCGATCAAAGATTGTAGAATTTGGATAGGATTTAACCAGAAGTGGCTTTGAATCTGGGGACACTCACCCTCTACACAAGGCTGAGACTCCCCCGGCAGGAACAGGAAATGCCTCTCCATTTCTCTAGATCCTCCTCTATCATCCTCGGCAGAGTTTTATAAGTTTTCCATCAAAGCCGTGTTCACATCTCACCGGGTTCATTCTTGGGACCTTCAAGGCATATGTTGTTGTTGTTGTTTGTTTTGGGTTTCTATTTTACATACCTACTTTTTTTTTAAGTGGTGGCATGGAGGGAATGTGTGGGTTTCAGGGATTGTTCTGATACTCAAGCATCACGCGGGAATCTTATGATCTACCGGCGTGTCATTTCACTCTTTTGGATTTCCTAGGTAGATAATCATGTTATCTGAAACTACCATTTTCCTCATTCATCCTTTTCTTTGTTCTCCATCCTTCTTTTTCTTCCCTTGTTGCAACCTCCAGAATCTTGTCCGGACAAAACGGGCATCTGTGTGTTGTTTCCAGCCAGAATGGAGATGCTTCTAATGTTTTTTGGCAGTTCTGGAATGAAGGAAGTTGATTTTCTTCCTGCATTATGGAGACTTTATTTTTTCATGAGGAAAATATATAGAATTTTATCAAATGCTTTTTTGGTGTGTACTGAAACAACCACATAGAATTTTCCTTTATCATGCGATGAATTCTAGTAACACACTTTGTGATGTTGGATCAGCCTATATTAGTAGGCTAAACCCAAGTTGTGGATGAGGTATAATTCTTTAGGCATTGGTCGATTTCATTTGCTAATGATTTATTTTGGATTGGGGCAGCAATATTCACAAGTGGGATGAGTCCTTGGTTTTTCCTTCTTGCTTGTTGTGCTCTCCTTATCTGGTTCCAGTACGTCACCGGACACTGCTTCTCAGCCCCTTCAGCTAGGCCCTAACCTGGCATGCCCTGTGACTCAGGGTCACTCTGCCTCCCTTCTCTCCCCACACCTACTCCCAGGTGTTTTTCCTAGGACCCGTGGCTTTAGTACTATCTATATGCTAGCAGCTTCCAGATGTACAACTTCGGCCGAGTCTTGCCCATTTCCAGATTCATATAACTAGCATTCATATGCACTTAAAATGTGCAGAACAGAATCCCTAATTTCCCCCTCCGAAAGATGCTCTGCCCTCCATCCTTCCCAACCACAAATGGCAATACCATCCTCTGGCTGCTCAGGCCAAAAACTTTGGACTCAATCCTAACTTCTCTTTGCCTTTTATACCTCACATCTAATCCATCAACAAACCCTTTGGTTTTCCCAGGACCTGACTGCTCTCTGTTGCCTCCAGCCAGCCCAGACCCTCCTCTCATGTAGGTTACTGCAATAGCTTCCAACCGTCCTCCCTGCTTCCACTCTTGCTGTCCTTTAGTCTATGACACAGCATGGTGCTCCCTAACTCCTCTATCCTGATCACTCCTCTAACCCCATTGGCCTCCATGTTTTTCCTCCATCATGCCCAGCGTTCTTCAGCCCCAGGGCTTTTGCACCTGCTGCTTCCTCTCTCCGGATCACCATATGTCTTTCTTCCTTACTTCCTTCAGGCCTCTGTTCAAATGATTCCTTATCCTGAGGACTTCCACAACCACTCTACAGATCATCACAACACTCATTCCACACTCCCTACATGCTTCGTCCTCTTCCTTCTGCCCCGCAGCACTTACCTCCGTTTGACATACTATGTTTTCATTTGTTTGTTCATTGTCCGTCTCCTCCAAATAGGATGTCATCTCCACGAAGGCAGAGACTTGCCTGTTTTGTTTGCTGCTGTACCTCCAGCACCAGGAATAATGCCTGCACATAATAGGATGTCTCAGAAGCATTTGTTGGAAGTAAAGAAAGATTTTTTTCTTTTGCATTTGTGGGTTGACTCTAATGCCAGAGAATTTTACATGTTTATCTCACTTTTATCCTTGAAAAATATTTGCAGTGGAAACAGGGACAGAATCATAAAATCATTCTTTTCCTTTTTCTTTTCTTTATTTCCTCCCTCTCTCCCTCCCTCCCTCTCTTTTCTTCTTTCTTTCTTTCTTTCTTTCTTTCTTTCTTTCTTCCTTTCTTTCTCCCCCCCCACAGATGTGAAAGCTGAAGCCCAGAGAGCCTCAGGGATTTCTCAAGGTCACGAGCCAACCGATGGTCATTTGGGGTTGAATCTCTACCTGGTGTAACCCTGAGGGCCCCCCCCCCCAGGGTACCAGGGGCTGGGGAGCTGCCGGGAGCTAGAAGCACGGATCAGGTGAGATGAGAAGACTATGTGATCCGTCCTCCCTTACCTGCTGTCCTACTTTCTCAGAGAGAAGACATTACACACGCCATTCAAGGGAGCATGGGGGAGGCTCTGCCTTTGTAATCAGCGGCTGACCCTGGGCACTTGTCAATCAGGATGTTCCTATCTTGTGCGTGCTGACCACCTGCCGTGGGCCCTCCGCGCCCTTCTCCACCCAGCCTCACCCTGCTCTGGCCCACCCCACCCCTAGACTCGCCCACTTGCACAGAGTCAACAAACTTCCTTGCTCTCTGGCGGGCGGCACCTGTAGAATATGGGAGGACAGCAGCCTAGGAAGGTCGCTGTTTTTTTTTTTTTCCCCAAAGATTTTATTTATTTGTTTGAGAGAGAGAGAGAGAGTTAGAGAGAGAGCATGAGAGGGGAGAAGGTCAGAGGGAGAAGCAGACTCCCCACAGAGCTGGGAGCCCGATGCGGGACTCGATCCCGGGACTCCAGGATCATGACCTGAGCCAAAGCCAGATGCTTAACCCACTAAGCCACCCAGGCGCCCCAAGGTTGCCGATTTATTCCCTTAACTCCTTCCTCGCAGGATCCCCACAAACCGGCTGTGTCCCTTGACCCACGGCCACGGCTTCCATCAGGCAGCCCCTTCCCCACTGCCCTGAAAGTTACTCTCTCGCCCTGCCAGTAACTTCCCCTTCTGTCGTCCCTTCAGGCCCAGGGGAGGTGAGGGACCCTGCTGTTGCCAGTCTAGGGACCTTGCACTGGCCTTGGTTAGTTCCCTTAGCTCCGCCCGCACCTCTGTGAACACTTGTCAGCTTCACGGGATGGAGATCCAGTGTGTCACCGCCCGCCCCCAATGGACATTAGGGCTCTAAGGACTCCACAAGGTAATGTAAATGCCAGAGACAGCCCTTGGCACAAAGCAGAGGCTCTCCAAATGACCCTCTTATCTCCTGGGAGAGTGAAAGGGACAGTCAAAAGGCAGGACGTGGGCGACTGCGGCGGTGGGGCAGGCGGCAGCAGGGAGACCCAGGCTCTGCGGCGTGGTGTAAGCACCGCAGAAGAGAGGTGACCGCTCCCAGCCAGGGCAGCGTGAAAGGAGCTCAGGTGCCTTCTTCCTCCTCACCTGTGTCCCACTGTCGGGCCGACTCTGCAGCTGGTTTGGGGGCCAGAGGTGCAAGGTGAGGGAGGGAGGCAGGTAGGGACAGGGGAGGTTGGAGGCAACTTTTCTCACCAACCTGCCATCTTGCAGCAATTTACAGCTCCTCGGTCCCACTGGCCTCCCCCGTGCCACCCGCGGGCTGAGACACAGCTGCCCATCCCCAGCCCGGCCGGCCCCGAGCAGCAGCCTGGCAGCCCACATCCACGCCTTAGTCTAGCAGCGGGAGACAAGGCTGTCAGATTGCATCACATCAGGCCTTGGGCTGGAACTCCAGCTGGGCCAAGTGACCTTGTAGGTTTTGAGGAGCACGGGCAGCGGGGAAGGAGATAAATAGCCTGGCTGGACGTATAGCATCTTTCCAGCCAGAGGGCGGTGGGAGACAGTCCTCCCTTGAATACCAGCCACCCCCCTCCCTGCCATCTTGCAATCACTCTTTGGGGTCTGTGCATTCAGGGGCCTTGCAGCAGGTGGGAGACCGGCCAGAGTTCAGGGTGACCATTCTGATTCTCAAGGCGAGAATTCATCAACAAGGAAAGGAGAGGTTTCTTGTTCAGGGTAAGGAAGGTTCAACTCCTCTTGGAGCCCACATTCTCCGATGAGTGGTTGAATTACCACAATTCACTCCTGCCAAGCACTTTGGTGTTTTAAATGCATGATCTCTCTTGAGCTTCACAACACCCCCACAAGGCAGGAATATTTAGCTGTATTTACTATAGTGAAGGAATCAGAAGCACAGAGAAAGTGAAATGAACTGTCCAAGAGGCAGAGAAGAGACTCAAATCCAACTTGGCGGACTCCACAACCAGATGAAGATTTTCTCTGCAGGTTATTTTCAGTGATGAGATCATTTATGCGCCTTTCTCTTCCTCCTCCCTCCAGCTCCTTGACTGTGGGTAGCGTGGAAACCAAAGTTCAGTCAAAGTTTGGGTTTAATCTCATCCAGGTCAACTTCCTGGAGGAGGTGACAGGAAGGATAATAATGAGAATAATGTTCTCCGTAGGTTGGGGATCTTGAAAAGGAACAGCCGTTCTGAATCTTGAGGGCCTGCCCCGGAGAGGTCACTGATCACCCCAAAGGAGCCCTTCCCCAGCTTGCCTCTCCCTGGGCACGGGTGTCGTCTTCCCACCCCCATCTCTTTGGTGTCTTGGCCACAGAAGGAATTCCAGTTAGACTTTGGGAAGGGCTTCCCTACTCTTCCACTGAGAACCATCTTGTGCAGCTTTCCGTCCTTCCAGGGAGCTCGCGGTGTGGATCAGGTTACCGTATTTGCTATTGTGTTTGGGTGGAGCCTGTCCTACTCCTTTTGTCCTTTGTTTTTGCTTTTCCCTCCACCTAGTTGTGTATAGGCTTCCCTGATGCAGAGCGATCACCCCATGGAGCATGGCCCTGAAGCTGAGGGGTGGAGTGGAAGCTGTGTTTGGGGGTGACGGTGACATAATCTTGAAAAAGCTCCATCTGTCATCTCTGGCCTTTTACTGTTGTAACAGCACTTATGGTCCCCGCCAACTGCTGAGGAATCTGTCTGTGGTTTAATTAGCCTATAACTCCAGGCTCCCCCACCATGCAAGAAAGCAATAAACAGCTTCCATCCTCTTAGTGGGGCTGGGCAGCCACAGCAAGGGGAACCACAGGAGGCTCAGGGCCAGTGAGGTCTTTGAGGGCAAATGAAGGACTCAGGGACCTGCAGGGAATGACTCTTGACTCCTGCCTCCCCTCCCCACTCCTGCCATGGGAGACCAGTTGGTGCGTTCAGAGGAAACAGAACAGCAACAATATACCAACTCCTTATGTATCGATAGTGTTTTCCACTCAGCAAGAGCTTTCTCTGACACTTTCTTATTAGGTACCACTCTGGACCTCAGTTTCTTCTTCTATGCAACAAGGCCATTGGGTTTAATGACTCCTGAAGTCTTCCCTGTCTGGACTTTCTGGGGGTTCTATTATCCTAACAAAACTGCAGGGATGTGACCAGAGCCAGGGTCCGTAGACTCATTTTGTAGTTGAGAATGCCGAGGAGCAGAGAACGGAAGTTATTTGCCCTGGGTCACCCTGCCAGAGCCGGGTGTGGCACGATGTGAGGTGGAAAGGGGAAAGAGACACACCTTGACTTCTTAGCTCAAGGAGAGAGGACGCAGAGGTGTGCTTGGATGCCCAGAAGCTGCTCCTGGACCGTTTTGAGGAGGGGCCTGCCCGACTGCCCTGCAAGGGAGTGTGTGGCTGGGGCGCTCTGGTGATGGGGGACATAGCCAGGAATTTGTGCCTGAGAGCCTCCTGTAGAATGCCCCCTCCACGGGGGTGGTCTAGCCTGTTCACTGCCACATCACCATGGCCTAGGACAGTGCCCACATGGAGGGTGTGCTCCAGGAACGCTGGTCAGTGAAGGCATGAGTGCATGCGGTCCCTGCGAGCTCATGGCGCCCACACGCGATACTCTGTTCTCCTTGCACGGGGCCCGGACCCCGGAGTGTGTACTGTCAGCAGAAGATACCGGGCCGTGGAGGCTTTGGAGAGCAGACAAAATTCCCACATTTTTCTGGCTGCCTGTGAGCATCCCCCGACTTCCCGCTCGCTTCCCTCGCTTCACCCGGGCCCCTCAGTGTGTGTGATGGATGCCCTGCCAGGGAGGACGGGTTCGATCTGGGTTTCCAATCTCCTCTGGATGCACCACCGCCAAAATACAATACACAATTACGGGGACACGATACATCAGTGATCACTGAGGGAAAGAAACCCCATTTAGACGGAAGAGCTAACGGCTGGTATCTAAACTTATGACTAGAGTCAGCTCCGAGCCCCTCTGGTTCGGGGGCAGGAAGCTAGCCGTTGTCCCCAGGGAGAAACCTGGCCACACCGTGTCCCTCCTTCCAGACCCCGGAGCCCCAGCTCCTTCCCTTCTGCTCTAGTGCAGCTGCAGCCCCTCCGGCCCAGTACTTGGGCTTCTCTGCCCTCTGGCCCACCAGTGGCAGGCACACCGTCTTCCCAATTGCCCCTCTTTGCTGCCTCCCAGAGCCAGAACAAAAACCCCTTTCCTTCCAGGAGCTCATCTGTTGGGCCATTTGGAGAACACTGTAGAGGTGACCAAGATCCCAGCAGACAAGTGGCAATTGTCTGGGGACACACACAGATCTGGGGGCCACGACTCCCAGCCTCAACCCTGCTGGCCACTGGCTTCTCTTCCTCCCAGAGACCCAGAGGCTTGAAATCACAACCAGGGGAGCCCAGGAAATAAAAACCAGAGCCCACTCCAGGGCCCACCTGTCTCAGGTGCTGACCAGCTTCCGGACGGCCTCCTGCCTTTGCCACATCGGCCTCCGTGGGGTACACCCACATCAGCCCAACACAGCAGGTCATCTCCTCAACAGGCCCTCCTCTTCAGAGTTTTGAAACCTGGGGTTCACGGTCAGGATGTGTGAGCCCTTGAAATTGCACCACAACTTGGGTGCGTGGGTATGTCTGTATTTTTTCTGGAAAGAGTTTTCATAGCCTTCATCAGTTTCCCCCAGCCCTTTAGGGCAAAAACGTTACCTCTGCCTATGAAGGTAAGCGTGAGAGCGGAGTGACCTCAAATTGTGAGTAGGCATTTTCAAGTTTATTTTATTGCCTTGAGCCTTGAATTAAATTTTCTTGGCATGTAGATGGGTCCTCTCTTCTGGCTTGATAGATAGGCTGGTCATTTGTACGCAGGTGCGCACACAGAACTAACCTGACCTCCACCTCCCAGCCTGAGTCACGATTCGGCTCTGGAACAAGGAGGATGTCAGTTAAACACCATCAAAGCGGAACCTAAGCCCCTTCACGGGCCACCCAGCCCGAGCAACCAGCAGGCAGTTGATAATCAGACTGGACGCCCACTGGGGTGATGCCATCCCAGGCCGGGGGTCTTTGGAGCACACCCCCTCTCCCCAAACCTGTGGGCTTTCGGAGACGCCTGGTGGAGCCCCGCCCCCAGCCAGCTCACGAACACCCCAGGCAAATCTGCTCATTTGTTTATGATAAGGCCTTCAGCTTCTGGACATTCCAGGAAGACAGTGCTGAGCTCACTTGTCTCGCTGAGAAAACAGAAAAGCCGAGAGAGACCGAGAAGTATCCTTGAGGTCTGTTGATAAACACCACAGCTTTTCAGCCTGCTGAGATGCTATGATCTTTGTTGAATCACCTAATCTATTCGGCTAATTATGCCCATTTTCCGTTCTCCCTCTCTCTCCTACTCTCCCTTCCTCATCACAATGTGGCACTTCAGAAACTCTCTCGGAGGAATTTCAAGGAGCCGGCTGGGTCTCCGTGGAGTACACCGCATTATCTCATTACCATCTCGCCTGGTGATCGGGTTCCGTTAGCTGACTCTCTTTATTAGCAGGCAAAGGCAAGCTTATGAAATACCTTTAAACCTGGATTTCCTTAACAATATATCATTGGGGAACTGACAGCCCCGCTCGCTTCCCTCTGCCAGAAGGAATTAAGATTGTTCCCAATTCAACCTCTCTTCCATATCGGGGGTGGAGACTTGTTGTTTTAGCAGCAAACTTGTAGTAGAGGTTCTGGGGGAGGAAGCTTTGGGCTGTCGCAGAGTAGCTTCGATGGGTGTCCATGTATCGTTATGGGGATGGGCTTCCTGGAGCCTGGGCAGAGGTCCCCATTCTACCCTTGATGGAAATGGCTCTGGTCTTTGTAGCACCAGGGACAGGTGTTGGGCTGATGGCTGGTCAGTCACGGACACTGATCACTGTAATGCACTGTAGTTTCTTGGCCTTCTGGTTTTCTGGAAGTCGGAGTCAACAGGCTGACTCTTGTTGGGGTTCTGGCTTTATAGCTGGGCATATGGCGTAAGGGTATGCCTGGTGCCCTGCTCAGATCCCCACAGCTGAGTGTCAGCTTCTAGAGCTCCCAGCTGTCCCCCTTCTCTAGAGAATGAGTCTTGGATAAACAGGAACCACTTGGCCCCAGAGGATAGTGTCACCCTGCCCTAGTCACCCTGCCCTAGTCACCATGCCTTAAGCCATTAGACTGTGACTGACCAACACAGGGGCACGAAAGACCAGCCCCATGGCCTCAAGGGGAGTCTGCTTTTGTGGTATACCCCCATGCTTCTGGGGTCCCAGCAGGACCAGGCTGAAGCTGATCTCAGCCCCGACTTTGTTCCCCCACCTGCTTCTCTTCTGCTCCTCTGGTAACTCACATTCCCTAGGCTCAGCCTCCAGGAGGCAGTTGCGTTTGGGCTGCTTGACTTTCTGGCCTCTGATCAGCCTTTGAGTCAGACTCGGTGCCCGTGGCAGGGAGTCGCCATGGACCGTCGAGGCTGGCGGGGCCACGCAATCAAGCCATGAATAGTCCCCGAGGCCCCACGGACACTTTCTGAACACCCCTCCCCCCATAACAGACAGGTGTGTCTGGGAGTGCCTGCACCCCCAGCCTGCCTGGCAGGGGCCGCCTAGGACACTGTCTCCCCTGCCCACCTCCCTGTCCACCCACCCTGACCTCCGCCTCCTGCTAGTGGAGCACATAAGCCGCCCTTCAAGGCAGCTCTGAACCATGGCCTCCTAGATCTACTCGGCCCCCGCCAGAGCCACGGACCCTGACCAGGGCGCACCCTGCCAAGCACATCACATCCCTCCAAGCGCTCTGCATGGAGATGTGGAAGGCTGCAGAGGAGGAGGGGGGAAGAATTGTGTTGGAAAATCCCATTATGTAGCCAGGGCCCCATTGATAGCCCATGCATGAAACCAATTTACAAAGTGTTGAGTCAAAGCCTCGTGGACCGCCTGTTCTCACTGGAGCCCAGCAATCACCCTGCCCACGGCCTCTGCACACAGAATGCCAGGCCGCCCTCCGTCCGCGCTGGTGTGCTCCAGAGCTCTCAGTCAGTGCCCTGGGCCGACCGGCCCCCTGGCTTCTGCTAATGTCGGCAGAATTTATGACTGAGAAGAGAGACACTTTGAGGAAAGCATGATGAATTTCTGATCTCTACTTTGCTGGTGGCTTGAACGAGCCCAAGCAAGATCTTTGGGGGCTGTGAGGGTTTCCTGAAGGTCATGCTGTCTGTCCATCTTCTGTCACTGTATGTAGGCAACGCCATGGAGGCTCGGGTGGCACTTGTGATCCGGGACAAGGCACTTAACCTCCCTGAGCCTTGGTTTCCTTTTCCGGAAAAGAGAATATCCTTCCCAGCTGAGGTCAGGACTACACGAGACGGTGCCCACACAAGTGCCCGCCACATAGTAGGTCCTCACATACGCTTTTATTACCGTTTCTCACCTCAGCCAACACAGTTCATACAGTGAAGGCTACTGCTTTTCTTTCTGGAATATTCTTTTAGGTCTTACGTGCGTAACAGTCAAGAAGCTCATTTATTCAGTCACAGTGTCTCCTGCTGGAAACGATTCTGGTCTTAAAAGAGACTCCTGCTCCTCCCAGCTAACGCCAGTATGGCCCTGAGTGTGTGACTCTTCCGCCGCCCAACCAGGACCCTACATGGCGGGCACTGTTCCTACCCTACTCTACAGATGGGGAAAACGAGGAACCACAATCGCCCAAAGTCACAGACTGTCAGATGCGTGTCCCAAATTCGTTTAGCCGATTCGTGAGCTTTTCCCCTTTTACGGGCTCAGGGTGGGAGAGCCTCGGCTCTGCTTTGCCTTCAGAAGTGGACGCACCGTCCCCCCAAACGTCGCTTCCCTCCGCAACCCACGTCGCATTGGAACAGAAATTGGGCTGGCCTCATCTCTGACCTTAGCCCCTTCTTCAAGTGTCCTGGCAGAGTAGGGAGGGCCTCAGAGACAAGGGCTGGGCTAGGCCTATCAGTCTCTCCTCCCTGCTCCAAACTGGGGCTCTGTCCGCTAGGCCATTATCTCACTCGGTAAGTCAATAAGGCTCCTCTCCCCCAGTCTGTGTCTCCGGGGTCTCCCTCAGTAGGATGTATCCATCCCCCAGGGAAAGGGGCTCTGGTGCCTTCCCCAGGCAGGAAGAGCGCGCTTCTGGTCTTGGCACTGACCATTCTCGAGCTGACATAGGAGACTATATCCATGAAATATGCGGGCTCTTGATGAAGGTCAAAGCCAGGGCCTCAGATTCCCCACCTGTAAAATGGGCAGGAGAAAATAATAGCGGTATAGGAGTGGGAGTTGGAAGTATCGAGCTCACAGGTTAAATAAAGCTTGGCTAACATAGCCACCAGACTCAAGATTACAAACGGCCTTTGCTCCGCGGTTTGGGTCATCCAATGCATTCAGAGGAAAGTTCATTTTTTTTGTTCAAAACAGCCATAAAATTCAGTGCATCGAAGTCAGTGTGAGGCCTTTTTCTCCCAGCTTGGTCTGCAACTCCATGCCAAGCGGAGAGCGGAGAGCGGAAGGGAGGAGGGATCCGGAGTGAGTGGGCAGGCCTGGGTACAGACAGGGGAGATGTCCTTGGAGCTAAGATGTTCAGCGGTCTCCAGGTGAGTCTGTGGAGACCAGAGCTTGTTAGAAACCTTTGCCAGCTGGCAGCAAGCCAGGCCCCATTAGCTAACTAGGCCACCTCTGATGGGGCTTCCGGGGGCGGCCCTCCCTGGTCCGAGTGAGTGACATCCTCTAGACGCAGCTACACGACTCTTATTCCAGGTGGCACTTAGCAGACCGCCAGTGCAGGACCCCTCCCACCCCTCCAGCCTCCTTCAGCTGCCTGGGACGGAGCAGGAGTGGAGGGAGAGCCCCAGGAACTGAAGAGGAAGGAATATGGCAGGCAGTGAGTCGCCCTGCTCCCAGATCTCCAGAACCCGAGTTAGCCTGGACGGTGGCCTCTGCATGGAGCACAGAGGACCTCATCAGGGAGGGAGAGCAGGTTCTCCCAAGGGGTCCCCACATCCCTTCTGTGACCAGGAGGCTCCCATCAGCCTCTCAGCCTGCTGCTCTGCCCCCACAGCTGGGCACCAGCCTCTGTTCTTTCTGTCACGAGGGTCCTCAGAAGGGACCTCCCACTCTGTGCTCTGAGAGGTTGCTGACCTGGACGGACACTGCGGGCCTCTCTGTAAATAAGACAGGCAGGCCTGGGGAGCTCCCGGGGGCCACCGAGGGGCATCCAAACCATGTGACATGCTGATCCACTTTGAAAGGAGCTTTTCAGCCGCACAGACGAGAAGGCGCCTGTGCCCGTGGAGAGCAGGTAGCCGACACGAAGGCTTCCACTGGCGCCTGCCTCCCGGCCTTGGCTTTGAGGGATGAGAAAAGGCAGAGAAGCCACAGGGCCCGTCCTCCCTTGGATCGTGTCGTGGCTCCTGCTGAGCTGAATTTAGAGCCAGCAGGTCAGCGAGAGCTTCCAAGTTTCTCTCCACTTTGAGCAGGGCCGCTGGGTACCCTCCCGTCCTCACTGGCCGACCTCCACCTACAGCCAGCCACTCTCCATGGAATCCCCTGGGGGCTTTAAAAAAACACTGATGTCTGGTCCCCATCCAGAAATTCTCATTTTAGTTAGAAAGAAGTGTGGCCTGGGCTCTGAGTTGTTGAAATCTCCCCAGCCGCGTTCAATGTACAGCCAAGTCCGCGAACTACCGGGCTCTCCAGCTGGATTCTGGCTTTGTAACAGGGTATCCATCTCATCTCAAAAGTTGTGCACGACTTCCCCTCACAGTGTTGCTATACCTTACTGATCAAGGAAATCGTTTTTATGAGATTATGTTGGAGGCTAAGTAAAGCAAAGAAGGAATGCCTTTCGTTAATAATAGAGACTTAATTGTATAATAATTAAGCATCTAATTAACTGTACCCGACAGACAACTTCTATGGATTGTAACCAGAGGGTGGGGTTAAATGTCAGGAGACGGGGGGGGGGGGGTCTGAAGCAAATTACAAGGGCACATCCTGGAGGCCCTGGAAAAAACAAGAGAGTTTTATTTGTATGTATGTATGTATTTATTTATTTTTAAGAAAGAAAGCACGAGCGGGGTCGGGAGGGGGCAGAGGGAGAGGAAGAGAATCTCGAGCAGATTCCCTGGCGAGCGTGGAGCCCACCGAGCTCAGTCTCCCAACCCTGAGATCATGACCTGAGCTGAAACCGAGTCGGACGGTTAACCGACACTTCACTGACTCAGCCAGGTGTCTGTAAACAAGAGTTTTTAAAAAACCCTTTTTACTTGGGAAGAAAAAAAATTGTGGATGGATGCACAGGAAGTTACAAAATGGGAATTTGCATGGGCCCTTCACCCAGCTTCCCCCAAACCACTGCATTTTATAGAAATATACCCAATGTCAAAACTAGGAAATTCACCTTGGTGAAATCCACAGACCTTATTAAAATCAGAGACTTTTTGTTGACCTTTCATTCCTTAGTTTCTTCATGCCTTCCACAAACTCTGCTTGAGGTACCTGCATAGTTGTATCAAAGTGTGGCCCGTGGATCACGTGCATCAGATTGACCCGAGAAAGTCATGAGAAGTGCAGATTCCTGGACCCCAGGCTCAGACCTAAGGAATCCCATGGCACAGGAGTGGAACTGGAAAGTGGGCACTTCTAGCAATTTTCCCAAGTAGTTTCCTAGGGTCGCAAAAGTTGGCAAAGCCTCTAACCTGCTCTATGGCAGGCCCTGGGCTTGGCACAGGAGAGACATTTAGGAAAGACTGGTTGTTGCCCTGCCAGGATAGAGGACACAGGTCCTAACAGCAATGACAGGGGCTGAAAGAGAGCCATGGAATCCAGCCACATGGCATAAGACCACAGGGGAAAGATCTCTGGGGGTAGGGGGATGGGCAGGAGTTGTGTAGGTTGGGCGTATTTAAATTGGGTCTTGACGGTTGCGTAGAAGTTTGATAGTTGGACAAGATTGGAAAATCTCAGTCGTAGCTTTGGCATATTGTCTCCCTTTGCCTTTGAAGCTGATTTCTTGCCATGCGAGCTCCTTCGCAGCAAGGAGGTGTGTTACCCATCAGCGTATCCCCGACGCCTGGCACACTGAAGGTCCTCCATGAATGTTCGACGAATCAAAGGACGGAAGCTCTGGCTGGCCGGATAAAGCGAGGGAGGGAGGATGGCGGGTGACTGAGTGGATGGGTGGACGGACAGCTGGGAGATGGCCGGGTCCATGCCTGAGCAGCGAGAATACAGCCGGAAGAGGCCGTATCCTGGCCTGAAAGGCTCAGTGGTGTTGTCGCCTGAAGCCCTAAGGGGAGGAGCCGGAAACCGTGGGAGAAGAGGCAGCAGGACCCGTCCTGTAAAGACACCCTGCACCCCTGAGAACCCAGGGAGACAGCTGACTTTGAATTTGAGCTAAGTGGCCTTCACCTTGGGGGAAAAAAGTAGAAAAGACCTTCACCCTGAAAGCACGCTCCTGCTCCTTAATAAGTACATTAAATTTAAATGCCAGAGGCAGACTTGTAAAGTCTTTCTCGGAGGATTATTATGGCCAGAGCCCTGCTCGTGGAGAGGGCTGAGAGCTGGCCGCTGCTGTTGGCAGAAAGAGCCCGAATCCGCGGTTTTCCCGGCGGCCCTGCGAAGGTTGTCTGTGCCGCGTGTTGGATGCTGAAGGAGCCGAGGGGCTCTGCTGCCTCTTTATTTCCCTCGCCTCTCTTGCTGGGCCCAGGAAGTTGGGAGGGAGTTCCTTCGGGCGCCTGTGCTGGATCAGAGCAGCCTGGGAGGAGAAGGGGCACGTCTGATGGGAGGCCGAAGAACCGACCGGCTGGGAGGAGCTCTCTGTTCTGAGGAACCCAAAGTATGAAGCTTCAGCACCTGCATCATAGCCTCTGAGGATGTTTCTAGAAGGTGCAGTCTGCAGTGCTCCCGGATCAGACTCCTGGGGGGTGGGCACCCCACAACTGCCTGCCTGCCATGCTTCTCAAGGCGATCCCAGGCACGCTGAAGTTTGAGATGAGAACTTGGCTGCGAGGAGACCTTCTCACCAAGGCTTTACCGAAACAGCCCCGGCGAGTCGTCGTGGGGGGCAGCTGAGGTTGCCAGCCAATGCCACGAGGCAGGTGGTGAAGCTGGAACCCTTCCACCTCTCTGAGACTATTTGTCCATCAATCAAATGGGAGTCATGGTCCCCACCTCAGAGGGCGGCGTGCAGGTGAAGGGGGAGTCCTGAGCAGAGCGCCGGTGCGAGAGGCCCTGAGTGTTAGCTGAGACAGGGCCGGGCCCTGGAAAGCGAAGCCGGTCCCAGGGCTGGTGACTCGGGCCTACAGGACATAGTGTGAGTTTCAAGAAATGTACGCAGTGTCCCCCCCCCCCCAAAATTTACCACCTACCTTACATCCATTTCTCTTGTCAGCTGGGCTCTCTTGACAGATCCTATTCTGTGGGTTGTCTGTAAGATCTCAGGGACTGCCGGCCGGCGATGTCCCGCTTGACCCCAAGCCGCACACTCGACCTTTGTCATGAGCATGTTGTTTCACCTAATGATCTCGTGTGCTTCTTCTAGGGGGGCCTTTGTCCTCTACCAGAAAAGAACGTGAGAAGCTTTGCTTCTCAGGGGAGGTCCCTGCAGGGAAACACGGAGAGAGAAGGTTTCAAGAGTTATTCCAGTCAAAAGCACATGAACCATCGTAACAGTCTGTGTTGCTAACTTTTCGAGACAGGTTTATTGCATAACATATAGGGGAACGTTATCAGGATGGTTTATTTACTTCATTCTTGTGCCCAGCCCATTGCTGAGTGGAGGACACTTGTCAAAGGAACTCACTAGGATACTTTCTCAGCACCAAGAGGCCCACGGAGTTGGATGTCCTGTAATTCATTACATTTTTTTTTCAAAATTTTTTCCCCTGAGGAAATCTGAACACATAAGACTTGAAGCTGTTGGGGGGAGGAGGGGAGACTTCTGATTTATCTTAGGACATATAAACACTCAGATTCAATGGGGCCAGGAGCATCAGGCAAGTGACAAGTGGAGATTGTGCTCAGTTTCCATCAATGAAATGCCCAGCTCATCAAATCTCATATTTTAGAGAACTGCAGACCTATCTAGTAATAATAAAGTCACGGTTTCAGAAGCGATTCACAGACTTAGATGAACATGAGGCATGCTTTAGGTTTTGGGGTCATCCTTTGGGGTCCAACGTCAGGACATTCTGAAATATCATGCTTGTCACTGTGACTCCACAGTATCTCCAGAACAGTGGACACACATGTGTGACCCAGAGGCCCATCTTTGGACCACGGCAAGTTCTCGGAAAGTATCTTCTTAAACCTGGAGGCAGAAATGAACACATTCCCCCATTCTTCGAAGAGTTCCAGGCATTAAAAAACAATATTCTCAGCCACTTGATCAAAACTGATCGATGACCCGCACCAGGCCCATAACCGTGCACTTCGATAGGCATAAAATTAATTAAATGGGGTGTGCATTTTTTTCAGCCTTCAACATTTGTATTGCTGCTAAAAAATCTATACTTTTAAATATACTTCATAGTTATTCATTAAAACTGCGTGCACTCTGTACTTACAGAGCTTCAATCACATGGGCCATCGCGGAGAAAACCAGGTATCCCGGACTAATGTGCTTCTAGCAAGTAGATCACTGTGTTCCCCAACCTGAGCAGCATTGAGCTCGAGGAGACAGAATAGTCATGAGGCTGAGCTGAGCTGGCTCTTCCATAAAGCTTGGCAGAACACGATCCACGGACCCCAGAGGACTCGCTGTTCAGCTGGGACTGCAGTAAAGTGGACATAAATCAGAGGCACGGATTTAGGGAGGTCAGTTTCACATCCTGTGATGGGCCATCGTTTCCTCCCTGCCGCTCCTGCTCCCTCCCTGGCCCGCAGCTGCCCCCGGGGCTCCAGTCCTCTGTGGGATTCTCAGGACATTGTGGTTCCTTAGCCCTTGCCTCTGGGGCCCTCCTGTCCCACGTCCCACGTGGCCGGGTCCCCACTGCTCTCCATGTCTGGCCCCCCTCTCCCCTGACCTGCCTCCTAGCCTGGGCTGGCTTCCTCCCTCCTCCACTCTCAGTTACTTCCAGGATGTTCCCACCTGGGGGAGAAGGTGTCCTTTGTCACCCATGGTTTTTCTAGGATTCTATCAAAGATGAGAGAGGTGGACCAAGTGCGTGTGGTCACAATCAAGTGAAGTTCACGGGCAAAGCGTGCTCCAAAGAAGCAAAGCCTAGAGTGACCCACCTCGGGTAATGGATTAATGCCTGTGCTTGTTCTGTACCTTGTGTCAAGGAGAGCGAGAGCGCTCCCCTGCACTGGGCTCGGTGGTTCAGCTGAGGCACGCCCCACGACAGGGAAGCAGGAAGCGGGACCCAGAGATCTGGGGTTATCGCAAAGGAGTTGCTAGTGTTGTTTCCTATTTTGCCTTTATAACTCATTAACATGATACGTGTGTCTCCAGAATGTCTTTGTTTAATACAGTCCTTTTCTCTGAAATCTTTGCATAAAGTTTATCCTTGAGGAAAATACACACCTTCCCTCCCCCCCATATCACCACCCTGCAGGCCCGGGGTCAGAGCCCCCTGTTTGAGGAACATAAATGCTCATGATCACAATTCATTTCCACCTGTAATTCAGTTGTGCCTTTGAGGCGAGTGAGGGAACTGAGAGTCACGAAGGTCGAGTGACTTTTTTCTGGAGTCATCCAGGCTCGGATTAAAAATGTCCCAAACCCCGATGCCGACTCATCCCCCTTCAGTTGTAGCGCTCTGCTTTCCTGCCGGACAAGCCGCCCTTGTCACTTGAACAAGCAGCCTAAAACTTTCATGCTGCTCAGGACATCCGGGTTTCAGAGACTGTGACCCCCTAAACCCCTGCTCCCCGTGTGCCCACAGCCACAGCCACGGCGACAGCAGGCAGCTGACCTGTCCCTTAGGAGCGGAAGTTCCGAGGGAGCAGAGCATCCTTATAACTGGGTGGTGGGTTCAGCTGTTGCCTCCAGGAACGACGATGGTCAGAGTGACCGGGGACTGGGAAAGTCAGGTGCCCTTAAGCAGAGAGCGGCTGTCTGGATGACCTGGGGGCTCCCCTGTGGGGGCTCCCCTGGTCCCCGGCAGTCTGGACTAGGCTCCTGCCCCTGCCAGTGGAAGCCAGGTGATGTGTGGGGCCCTTTCCCCTTCAGGGATTAGTCGAGGCAGGGCCCGCCTGGAGGGTGAGGCAGGGGATGGTGGCAGGGGAGGTGGTGACCCGCGGCCCGTGGGGCTGACCCCTGGCCGCAGTCTCATGTGGGGCAGCCAGGAGGAAAGCAGGTTGGCCCTGGGTTTCTCCCCAGATGGCCTCCGTCAAAGTCTGGTTGAAGTTCAGGAGGGCTGTTTGATGACGTAGACTCCCAGCCATCCTTTGATGGATCTCCTTGCCCCCCAGGATGCAGTCCAGATGCCCCCATCCAGCATGCTGACCTCCTCTCTGGCTCATTGCCCACCCTTCCTCCCCTCACTGCCACTTGGAGCCTCCCCAAAGCTGCCACTCCTTTGTGTTGCCCTTGTCAGTGCTGGGTCATGGCATTCCCACTGGGACTGCCTGGCCAAGCCCTACTCATCGGGCAAAATTCAGCTTGAGCGCTGCCTCTTTTTTTTTTTTTTTTTTTAAAGATTTTATTTATTTATTTGACAGAGAGAGAGATCACAAGTAGGCAGAGAGGCAGGCAGAGAGAGAGGAGGAAGCAGGCTCCCCACGGAGCAGAGAGCCTGATGCGGGGCTCGATCCCAGGACCCTGAGATCATGACCTGAGCCGAAGGCAGCGGCTTAATCCACTGAGCCACCCAGGCGCCCCTTGAGCGCTGCCTCTTCCAGGAAGGCCTCCCTGACCATCCCAGCCAGGGTCAGGCAGTTGGACTCTGTGTACCCACAGCCGTCACCCCATATCACAGCTGTTAGCGCCCTTCCAGTGACTCTAGCCCTGGACTTTGAGCTCCTTGAGACCTCTTTTTCTCCAGAGCCATGTGGGAGATGCTGAGTAAATAGTTCTGGGGTAAATAAAGTTGTTACCGTATGGGATTTGGCCAACAAGGAACCAACCACCGTAATGGATGCCCTTTATTGGCTGCAGACTGCACGTCAGGCACTGTGATAGACAGGTGACACACTTCAGCTCATTAAGTTCTCAGTACAGCCCCCTGAGATTTGTCGTTCCCATTTTCCAAGTCAGGAAACTGAGCCTTAGTTTGCCTGAGGTCACGAGGCAAGAGGGCAGTAAAGCCAAGATTTGATCGGAGGTCTGTCTGATGGAAAAGTCTAGGCTTTGAGCCAGCGTCCAACTTAGGCAGGTGCCCAGAGGTCCTGGGTTTCCCATACAACAGCCCGTAGTGAGGGCCTGACTCACACAACCCCTCGCAGACATCTGGGGCAGCACCTGGACCCCAGCAGGCCTGCGGACATCTTCCCTTCCTTCTCTCTGACAGAGTTGCCAGGTGCCCTCTGCTCCCCCTCGTAGCTTGTGTCTCCACCAGTCCCGAGCCCCGCCCCACCTTATTCGCGGGAGAGAAGAAGATAAGTGTTAATATTGTATGATCCGTGATGGTTTGTGCGACTAGGAGTCGATGCATCTCTGAGTAGACCCATCTGGGCCCGAGCGACACTGGGCCTTGTCCTGTCTGTGGGAGCTGTGACGTTGATGAATGAGTCTTTCAAAGTCAGTCCCCACTTGCAGAAGGAGCCACATCTCCCGAGGAGTGTGGCGGCCGGTGCCGGTCCACTGCCCTGCCCACGAGGCTGTGCCAGCTGGGCTGGACGTCGCCGGAAGCAGTCCTCAGAGAAGCAGATGAAGGAGAAGACAGCCTGGTCCCTATGTCCCTAAAGTCAAATTGCAGTGTTGTCTCTGCCTTGGGCATCACTGGTTCAATTGCGTCCTTTCCACTCCTCCCCACAGCCTCTTGGGGGCTCCTCGGCCAGCAAGCCTGGGCCAGCCCTTTATCATGAGTGCTAACAATGGGGCTGCTGTGGCCTGGGGAGCCTAGAATGGCAGATCATCCAAACTCAGTCCCCATCTTCTCTGCACTGTGGTTACTTCTCTGCACTGCGGTCGTGTCTGGGCACCGGCCGCCTTGGTGTTGACAAAGCTCAGAATGAAGCCCCTCTTTGCAGAAGAGGAGAGATGCCGTCCCTGGCTTTGCGGTCTATACTGGGGTGCAGTGGCCCTGGGGGAGGGGGGAGGAGCCGAGGAAGACAGGGCGCCGTGGGTTACGAGTTGACAAACGGGACTTTCACCGTTGCTTCACTGAGGCTTTGAGCCGAGGATGGTGGGTGACAAGCTCCGGCACGTCGCGAAGACAGGAGAGTGTGCTGGATATTCCCAGTCTATCCCTGGAGCGGTTTTCCTCCACCCTGGCCCTGCCCGGCTGACCTCTACAGACAGCATCAACTCGCCTCCTTTGCCCTGGGGTTTCGGGCTGAACTCAGCCAAAGGGAGGCACCTGCGGGACAGCTGAGGGCAGGAGGACAGAAGCCATCATATTTATTCCTCTGGTTCCTCTCCTCTTAGCCATGCTTTGAGAATGGCTGAATCTTTCTAGTAAAGGCTGTGGCACCTGTGTGACCATCCTGGATCTTCTAAGGTTCCAGAAACATCTTTCTCCCTTTGCCTCTTACACTCGAGATGTTTGTTAACCCCTTGTAGTTCCCCAAACCCTGCCCACACCTTTATAAACAGTGTCTTCAGTTCTCTTCAGTTGCCCCTCTGACATGCCATCCGTTTCCCGCCCTGGAGATGCATTGCCAGACGTAGCCACAGCCTTATCAAGAGAAAGAAGATGGTCTGAGACTGAATTTTGGAGGGGAGCTGGTACTGTGAGTTTCCCTTTGTCTGTCTATCCCAAGCCAAGTGAAGGAAGCTTCTAGAAAATCACATATAGAAAGAAGGTTTTGTCTACAAGCAAGAAGAGTGGCATCTGCTCCCCCCACCCCACCCTCTTGCAGGATGTTATACTACAGAAACTCAGAGACCTATCTCTAATTCTCCTGGAGGGGAGCTCAGTCAAGCACCCGGAAGCTGCCTGCATGGGCAGAGTTGGGAGGTGCAAGGTTACCTCCTGAAGGCCAGATCGATCATTACAGGTTGGCCTCACTTGAGCTGTCTTAAAAAGATGCTCCAGTGAACATTGGCTGGAAGGGGAGACAGGGCAGGCTGGTGGGGGCACCCCTGAGTTGCAGAAGACAAGGAGTCCTGAGAGATCCGTGGGGAGCCCACTGCCCCCATCAGGGAATCGTGTTACACAGAAACCATCTGGTTTCCCAGGAAATATCTTAAAGGACCCACAAAATCCACCCTCCAGAGACAAAGCTTGCATTTGGACATTTATGGGCTCATCCAGAGAACCACCAACAGCTTAAACCAAGTAAAAAGACCATGGTCTCCCCACCCTGACTTTGGAGGAGGAAGAGGCAGCAGAGAGTCAGGGAGGAGGAAGAGAAGGGCCAGGAGGAAGGATAAGCAGCAAGCTGCTTCCCTTCCTCACTGCAGGCTCTCAAGCCTGGGACGGGTGGGGCAGGGGAAAGGGAGAAGACCTTTCAGTTGGATAGGAGACAGCAGTTTTTATTTGGGTTGAAATGGATTTTTTTCACAAGGGAAAAGAGACAATACGGAAGTTGATTGAAAAGTTATAGGATCCTACGGTATTTCAATTTTTAATTTTTGAGGAACCACTATACTGCTTTCCATAGTAGCTATCCCATTTACATCGGCAACAGCAGCATACAAAGGCTCCCTTTTCTCCACATCCTCGCTGACATTTCTTATCTCTTGTCTTTTTGATAATAGCATCCCAGTAGGTGTGAGGTAATAACTTGGGGTTTCGATTTGCCTTTCCCTGATGATGAGTGATGGGGAGCACCTTTTCATACACCTACTGGCCATTTGTATGTCTTCTTTAGAAAAAGGTCTATTCGGACTCTTTGTTCACATTTTAATTGGATTATTTGCTTTTTTTTTTTTTTTTTTTGCTATTGAGTTGTATGAGTTTGTTATATATTTTGGATAATACCCTTTCTATATGGTTTGTGAATTTCTTCTCCCATTCCATATGCTGGCTTTTCAATTTATTGAGAGTTTCCTTTGCTGGGCAAAAGCTCTTTAATTTAATGGGAATGTGCCTGAAGGAATTGAAATCAGTATCTTGAGGAGATATCTGCACCCCGTGTTCGTTGCAGCGCTAATCACAACAGCCAAGTTCTAGAAACAACCCGAATGTCCTTCGGCGGATGGGGAGCCTGGGCGGCTCTGCAGGTTGAGTGTCCCGCTCTTGATCTCAGGTCTTGATCTCAGGGTCGTGACTTCAAACCCCACATGGGGCTCTAGGCTGGGCATGGAGCCTACTTTAAAAAAAAAATGTCCTTCAGTGGATGAATGGGTAAAGAAAATGTGATATACGCATAGCATGGAATATTATGCAGCCATGAGGAAGACAGGAATTCTGCCATTTGCGACAACATGGAGATTCTAGAAGGCGTTGGGCTAAGTAAAGTAAGCCAGGAAGAGAAAGAAAAACACTCTGTGGTGTCACTTATATATGGAATCTTTTTAAAAAGCCAATTTCCTAGAAAGAGAGAATGGAATGGCAGAAGGAAGACCTGGGGTGTTGTAGGTCAAAGGTCCAAATTTTCAGTTGCAAGAAGAATAAGCACGTGACTGGAGCCAATAGCGTGATGTTACACCCTTGGAAGATGCTGAGAGTAGATCTTGTATTTTTACCAGACACGCACATATGCACACACAAAGAGTTAATTATGTTAATTAACTGGGGGGGGCGATGGGTGTGTTAATTATCTTGATCTTGGCAATCATTCTACAGTGTGTATGTATATCAAATCAACACATTGTATACTTTAAATACATACAATTATGTTTGTCGCATAAAAGAAAAAAAGGAAATTTCTAAATCTGCTTCCTGTGGTGTGGGTGGGTGTGTGGGCAGAGAGGACACCTGAGAGAGCAGGTCTGAATGCGGCAGAGAAGGGAAGAGGCTGTGTCTGATTTTCCCACCCTGCCTGGTCACTCGATACATTGGCTTTAAAGTCATTTACAGGATTCTATGGACTAAATGAAAATATAAGAGAAGGTGGTAATATTCATACAAAGTTGAAAGGACAGTGACAGGTCACTACCTGTACCCCAGGTCACACCTGAGGTCCAGCTGGAATCTGCATTCATCAACATAGTGTTTTTTTTTTTTTAAGATTTTATTTATTTGACACAGAGAGAGAGGGAGAGAGCAAGCACAAGCACTGGGAGCAGCAAACGGGGAGAAGCAGACTCCCCGCTGATTAGGGAGCCTGATGTGGGGCTCGATCCCGAGACCCTGGGATCATGACCTGAGCTGAAGGCAGCCGTTTAACCGACTGAGCCACCCAGGAGTTCCTATCAACATGGTTCTTATAACTCATACTGAGCAGGGGCTATGCCGGGCCTTACAGGGAGATGTTTGTGCCTCGGACAAAGACGCGGGCATGAATGCCATCCCGGTCTCTGGGAGCTCACGGGCCAGTGAGATATATGATTAACCTGGCCCTTTACTGTTCTGGAACTGTTCCCTTTGTTTCCCCCAAAGTAGTCGACTCCTGAGAACAGAATCCACAGCAGACAATCGCTTACACGTTTACTGAACATCTACCACAGGCCAAGCTCTGCGGTACTGACCACTGGGGGAACCAGCATGTCCTAAGTGTTAGCCCCTGCAGGGCTCACGGCAGACACCATCAAAACTTCCATTTCCCTGCATAGATACGACAGACAGCAAGCAAACCCCTCTAGGCAGGGGTGTGCAGGGTCTATGTGAGTCCCTGTTTTCCTCTGGGCTTTCTTCATGCACCGTCCTGAATGTTTGCTTTCCAAGCATTGCTCAAAGTCCTATACTATTCTATACTAGGTAGAGGGGAACAGAGCCATGAGTAAGACCTGCCCCTGCCTTCAGAGAACTTGGTGCTCTTACGAGAGATGATAAGTAAGCCCTAAGAGCAAGCACATGTTAGGCACCATATAGAAGAAGGTTGGACTTCAGGGGAGCATGGTGAGGGCAGGGGTGGTTCGACCAGGTCTAGGGAGGCCAGGAGCGGCTTCATAAGGAGGTAGCTTAAGCAGAAAGGCGAAGGAAGGGAAGAGCATTCCGGGCAGAAGGAGCAGCTTGGGGAAATCCAAGGGTGCACTGGGGAAACGGTGGGTACAGGGAGCTGGGCCAGGGCACGCCCGGAGCTGTGGAACGAGGGCCACATCGCGCTCCACTTGCAGCCCGTGCTAAGGGGTTTGGATACCCCTCTTTTGGAGGCTACCTGTACATTTTAGTTTAGGGAGGTGCTGGCTTCAAATTAGCATTTGGAAAGATATCCTTTCATGGCTGAGTGACGCACGGGTTGTCAGGGAGGACGGAAAGCAGGAAAACTGGTTAAGAAGCTTCCAGCTGTAGTCATCATCCCCCTGAGACACAGGATGCAGAGGTGAGGCCAGAGGCCAGAACTTTCCAGACAAAGAATTGGCCAGAACTAGCAAAAGAGTTGGGGGACGGGGAGGGGAGGCCAAATGGCTGGCGGACAGGCGGGAAAGCCTCATTCTAGCTAGTTCTGACCTGGCCACAGTCCTGGCCAGTGGTCAACCCCAGGGCGCAGGTAGGGAAGGCTAGGACGCCCCCTGTGTGCCCAGAAGCAGCCAGGCCAAGCCCCCAGGGGCCCAGGATGGGCATCTGTGCCCTAAGCAGGCAACCTACAGGTCCGCGGCCGGGCCCTGCTCTGTCTCCAGGCCTAGAGGCTGCCGCAGCGTTCCACAAAATTACATTTTCCTCTTTGAAGGCAGCCTTTGCAAACAGAGCATTACTTAATCGAGAAGATATTTAGATCTGTGTATCTCTTGTAAGGTACACGGCTCCCCATGGTGACATCTTAATGGCCAGGGGCATGGAGAGGAAGGTAAATAATCTTTACCTTTGCTGCAGCCTGGGAATTCTCCTCGTTTGTCAGATATGATTAGCTGTTACCCTTCTGGTCCCCGCTTGTTATTCAGGTCCCTGCTTGTCACAGTCACACCCCTTTGGATGCTCACGCCTTGCTTTCTCTCCAGCTCTCTCTCCCTCTGGTGGCACCCTGACTGGCTAGTAATTTATGTATGACAATATGAGACTAATTCGGTTATTATGTCAAAGGGAAATTGAATCTAGGGTTTTAGTGCCGCATCTGGGAGAAATCTTCAAATGAATCTGGAGTGGAGAAAAAAGCCTCCGAGTTCGATTCATCCGCTTGTCACCCTGTCGGCAAGATTAAGTCATTATAGAGGGCTAAGCCCGGGCCAGAAATGCGAAAGGAGATAAAGGGAATGGGAAGGGGGTGGCGCAGCCCAGCGCAGGGTGAGGAGGAGGAGGAGGCACGGGCTGGGCAGGGCTGTGGGAGTCGAAGCCTGGAGGCAGCGGGCCTGGGAGGTGGAGGAGGAGGGCTTCCTGCCACTCTGGGGACTCCCTTATTTACCCACAACGGCCGTCCTGGCTGTGTGAGAGCCAGGGGACAGATGGACAGGGAGGAGGTTCAGTGGGAGGGCATTTATGCAAACATTAGCTTGTCTCTGCTCTGGGGTGTCTTAAACATTGTCTGAGTTAAAATCTGCCTCTCCTGCCTTTCAGGATGAGAGCACTTTGCACCGAGGCAAAGTGGGACGGTGGCATTTTTGGAGACACCCAAGCTCTGCCGCAGGACGAGGGGCTCCCCAGGCTCCACACAGTGCTGGGGCCTTGGGCGCAGAGCAGCGGGTGTGCGCCACGGGCGCGCGTGTCCCGTGTGCTTACTCACTTCGGTCTGGCAGGAGAAGAGGAGGCGGCTGGGGTGGGAGCCTGGGGCCTGGGAGCCTGGGTTGGAACAGTCGGGAATGAGCCCGCCATCATCTGTACCTGCAGGATGGGATGTACAAGGGATCTGACGCTTGGGAATTATGAGAATATTTTATAAGGTTGTTCTGCCCTCCGAGACGCTCAAACTCCGTTTCCATTGGTCCGGTTGTTAATTCGATTTATTTTCGCTGCCATGACGGTATTCTCCCCTCTCGAGCTTGTGGAAATGTTTCGGTTCGCTCTCACTGGTGGATACATTTCATTCCTCTCTCCCATACTATGGCGCTCCCACTCTTGGGGAACTTGGGTCTCTGAATAGCTCCTTCTAGCTGCTGGTGCTTCCTTCCCCAAAGGAAGACCATGGGACGTTTGGCAATGTTCTCACGAAGAACATGGGTTGCCATGTTGGTTTCCTGGGGAAATTTGGGTGCCCGGATTTGAGTTTCTCCCCAGACTGCGGAATCTGATTCTCATATACCCGGAGAACCTATTCACATGGGGAAACTGAATCGCATGGTTACCATGACGACAGGTCCCCCTCCAGCCTCAGAAGCATCATTCTTGCCTCTTAGAGTCTCCTCCCAGCCTGGATTCCCCACCCCCACCCCCTGACCCCTGGCCCCAGGAAAGGATGCCAGAAGGTCCTCTGGACCATGCCACTGCCTCCAGGTGGGATTTCAGGGGAACAACCAGGCCAGGAGTGAATCAAGTCTCATTTCTACATTTGTCCTTCTTTTTTCTTTTCTTAAGATTTTATTTATTTATTTGAGAGTGAGAAAGAGATGAGAAAGAGAAAGCATGGGGCAGGGGGTCAGACGGAAAAGCAGGCTCCCTGGTCGATATAGGACTCGATCCTGGGACTTTAGTATCATGACCTGAGCCGAAGGCAATTGCTTAACCAAGCGAGCCACCCAGGCACCCTACATTTGTCCTTCTCTACCAACCCTCTTCTTTCCCCTTTCCTGGCCTCTCCATAGAAAAATAACTCTCCCCCCCACAAGAAAAAGGAAGAAGCTTAAATTAAAAAAGAAAGAATTCAAAATAACCCTCAGTTCTTAACTCACGTCAATTTGACTGTTTCTTCCACCGCCCACACATCGGCTTCGACCAGACGCCCACCTACAAGTACTTATGCAAAAGATATTGGCAGCTGCTGCTATAACCCGAGAAACGTCTCGGCTCTCAGAGTGTCTCTGTCACCATCCCTCTCCCCGACCTTTGTGCGTCAGGGGCCTTTTCCAGCCTAATGAGGGAGGGTCCCTTGCCCTCGGAAGGACCTTGGGCGGCTGCCATCCTGCACCCTCGCCTCCTGAGCAAGCAAGATGTGTGAGTGTCTGCCGCATCTCCGACACCCACTGCCACGCTCATACCAGGCTTCTGTTAATTGGACTGTGTGATCTCGGGGATGGTTATTTATTAATAGATAATTCAGAGCCCAGGACGAGTTCATCATTACGACTTGAGGATCTGAGAGAGGCCAAGGATACTATGGGTTTTGCAGAGCCTCAGAGGTGGCGCTTGTGTGAATTCCAGGCAGACCCTACCTTGAGTGTGATGGAGGACAAAACCCTTCGTAGTTCCCGGAGGGAAGCTGCCGCTAATCATATTAAAGCATAAAGTCCATGGAGGGGCAGGTGTCTCCTTAAGTTCATGGACATCCCAGGAGCCCTCAGATCTGCATTCCTGATAAGCTCGGTGTTCCTAGAAGGGCAAGTTCAAGGTGGGGAGCAGGCTTGTTGCAACCACAACACTTTGTTCCAGTCTGATGGGTCCTGGCATGGGCTTGTCATCAGGGGGCCTTTCCTTCCTTCTCCTGCTCCCTAGCCCAGCTGCAGATAAAATAGTCTGACAGACTGGTCGCAGAGAAGGAGCTCTCCTCCTTCTAGAGTCTTCTGGGGAAAGAGATGACACGGCTCCCTACCGTCACACACAACAGTGCTGGCAGACCACTCCTGAAATCCTCCCCAAAGCCTCATACAGTGGATTCAGCCGGAAGAACCAGATGGTTCAAGCAGTCTGAGTAGACAGGTAGAGGGTGGTGATGCCCCGCCAAGGGACCTCGTGCTGACTCCCCTGCCCCAGCCCCTGCCTCCCGCCCTGGCCGCGCACCATCTTCCCTCCCAGAATGCCTCTCATGGGAGACTGAAACCAACACCCAAGCCACCTGTCTGTGTTGACCCTCCCGAGCCCAAGGAGGTCCTTAGAGAGTCCATTCAGGCCTCTTGCTCCAGGACAAGGCCGCCAAGCCCCCTTGGGGATTTCTGGAGACCCCAGTGGAACCCACATGCCCTTCCCAGTGTTGCTGGGATGAGGCCACCAGTCAGGGCTGTTGTACCAGTGGGGCAAGTGGGGAGATATAGCCCCCAGGGTAGGGCCCAAACTGGGCAGCGAAGCTGAGGGGACAAGAGGACAGGCACTTAGAAGAGACCCAGGTAGAGAGAATTTGGGTCTGGATTAAGGACAGGACCCCAGGGGGTGGGCTGTGGGACACAGTTCCAGCACAGAAGTCGGGACCCAAGCCATCTGTCCTCTCCCTGCTGGCTTTTGAGGCTGGGTTGAGGCCAGTGGGTGGGGCTGGGACTGCGGGTGAAACCAAGGGCCTTCAGCCAAGGAGGAAGAAAGGGCTCTGGGGGGTAGTAAGGAGCCACGTAAGCCATTTCTGAGGAGGACTGAAGTCCAGCCGGAGAAAACCCCAGATAGAACAAGGCTGAATTTAGGGATGAACTGGTTTACATTTTCTTAGTGGATCATTCTCTCTAACTTGGCTTTCCTTAGGAATGTATTTAATTTTTAATTTTACGAGTAATACACGAACACCTTCTTGTAAAAACTCAAAGAATACAAGGGAAGCAAAAGTCCTCATTACTTCCCTCCTTCTGTCTCCCCTCCTTGAAGGAAAACCCCATTTTCAGTTCACCGTTTGGATAGAAGGGTAGGTAGGTAGGTAATAGCTAGAGATAGGGAGATAGGTGGGTCGATGTTTATGCGGCTTGCCATTTTCACTTGACAGTTTCCTTGGTGTGATTTCCATGCCAGTTAAGAGATCCCCTTCATTCACTTAATTCTGCACGGCGTTCCATCAGTAAGCGGTACCCACGGTTCCCTGTAACGCTATGGATGAGTATTTGCTTTGCTGCCGTTGTTCTCTTATTCTTTACAGTAAGCATCCTTTTACACAGTTATGGCAGATTTGAAGGTGGGTTTAGGAGGGACTGGTGGGGATAGGAGGTCCTGGGGATCCTTGGGGGGCCTGGGGTATGGAGAAATGGCTGGGATTGAGGGAGGCCATGGAACACTCTCCAGACCACTCCTGGGCTTTGGCCAACTTCTCAGAGCAGCTGCTTCCAGCGGGGGCCTGGTTGGCTGGTGGGGTTGGGTCCCAGGGCTGTCCATAGAAGGCAACCTGAAGCCCAGACTGTAGCTTGTCCAAGAGGCCGCATTCCACCGTGACTGCCTTGTAGGACACGTGTCAACTCTAGGCCAGCCTGCTCCGGGCAGGTTTGAGTTTGAGCTAGACCCTGGCACGAGAGCGTGCGAATCATCCTCTCACTGCACTGATTTCCAACAGACTCGCTCTTTCTTGAAAAGGATCACAAACCATATTCCTGCAGCGGCCCCAGCTGAGGGACAGGTGCTATTTTGAGCTATTTTCAGTAATTGGTTAATGCAGGGATGAGTGGGAAAGAAGGTACAAGCGCCTTTCTGGATGCAGGGTTGACGTCATGGGTGAGTTTACAGAGACGTGGTTGCCTGCGTGGCTTTCGGAACAGGTTGTTCCCCGATTACGTGTCTCTGGGACAGTTGAGGAGGAGGTGACTTCTCTGTACGCAGACCTTGCATGCAGCCTCATGCCACCTTGGCCTTTGGTTTTGGTGGGTCATCTAAGTTGGGGTCACATGAAAGACACAGGGAGCCTGCCAAGGGTCCAGAGAAGAGCAGTTGGGGGGGCGCAGCTGGTTCTCCTCGTTTGCGTGCTATGACATCTGCTGTGATCCCTTATCTTTCTCCTGCTCCCCCATCTACTTGCTGACTGATGGACCTCCTCCCATGGCAAAGGCCTAGAGCAAGATGCTGTCCTTGCTGCTGTCTGACCTTGGAGAGGAAGGTCACGGTATCTGGTAAAAACAAGAGCTCTGGAGTCCCGCATCAATTGAGTTTATATCTTGCCTTGCATTCTTGACACCTAACCTCTCTGTGCCTTGATGTTTCCATCTGAAAAGCAGGCACAATATTAACACACTTCTCCTAGAGGGTGATAGTCCAGGCTCGGCGAGAGGGAACAGATGTACCCGTGAGCGCAGTGCTGGGCAGATGGCAAATGCATAAAAGCTGGCATGATGACTGTTTATTGCGTTGTATTGTAATGCTCTCTTTAGCTTCCTGTTTCTTCCACCAGATATTGAGTCCTTTCCAGGATCAGAATCATCTTCCTTGTCTCCTCAACTCAGGTCCTCAAAATAGGTTTAATGAAAGGAAGCGCAGCGGAGGAAAATGGTCTTACTTCCTTTGCAACTCCTCCCACCGAGGGTCTATTTCCTGCCCCTCATCTGGGCTGGTCATGTGACCTGCTTTGACCTGTAGAATCCAGCAGAAGTGATGTTCCGTGGCCTCCAAGCCCAGAAGTTACCAGTACTTGCAGCTTCTATGCCTTGGCCCTTGATGCCCTGTGGCTACCATGTAAGGAAGCCTCCTGGAGGGTGTGAGACAGGTGGGGACAGAGGCCAGGCCACCATCCCAACCATCCTTGCCATCCTGCTAGCCTCTAGGCATCCAGTCGAGGTGCTTGGAAGAAGCCTGGCCCCCAGCTGTGCCTCCAGCGGCAGCTGCGAAGGTGAGCCCCAGTGAGACCAGGAAAAGCCCAGCCCGAACTGCAGAATCATAAGTAAATAGATGGTTGCCATTTTAAATCACTGAGTACCTGGGTAGGTTTGGAGTTTTTTTAGTGTAGCAATAGATAAATGATATGGGAAGCTAGGGGCAAAGCCTTCCTAGGGTTCATAAGCGGCAAGAGGGAAAGCTAGGCATAGTCAGAATGGACCATAGAATTTCAGCAGGTAGAGTTGCCCACTTTCAGAGGAAACAGTGTTGGTCCCTGGGCAGAGGCTGTACAGGGAAGAAAGCTGGGGAGGGCTGAGAAACCCTGAGTTCCGATGCTGTGATCACTAATGAGGCTGATGGGGAAAAGGGAGGCAGCGTGTAGAGCAAAGCCCCGGTCCCAGAGAAACTCTGCGGTGAGCTCAGGCTGTAACGGGGTGGGGGGGTGAGGAGGGAGGAGGGTCTACATCCCAGGCAACCAGGAGCTGCGGGGAAGGGTACCAGTGACATCACAGCCCTGGGTGGCCTGGGAACACCAGGGACAGTGAGTACATTAAAGATTTTTGAAGCCATTACAAATGAATGAGCCCTATTCTTCAGGGAGGATATTATAACATTGATAGAGGCCCAAGTGAAACCACATTCCCATCCTACTTGCTTCCAGTGAAGGAAAACATTCAATGTATGTGTTGCAGTAAGTCATGATCAAGGGAGGGGACCCCTGGAGCAGTGAGTGTTGCCGCCACACTCCTTCCCGGGGAACTGCAGGCAGCCTCTCAGCCTCCAGCCGTCATAGATTTTTTTTTTTAAGATTTTATTTTATTTATTTAACAGAGAGACAGATCACAAGTAGGCAGAGAGGCAGACAGAGAGAGAAAGGGAAGCAGGTTCCCTGCTGAGCAGAGAGCCTGATGAGGGACTCAATCCCAGGACCCTGGGACCATGACCTGAGCCGAAGGCAGAGGCTTTAACCCACTGAGCCACCCAGGTGCCCCATAGTTTTGAACTGTCTGTGAGCATCTGGGCTTCAGCTCAATTTCTTTTGTGCATCCATTAGCAAGATGTGTCCTAAAGTATCAGAAAAGCCTAAGAGAGGTTATTTTTGGGGGGGTCTGGGAACACCTAAACATTTTTCCATGTAAATGAACAGTAATGGTTTCTCCCCTTTACACTTTGGCTTACAAAAGTTTTCATAGGAACGCTACTTTCAGCTAGCAGAGGAAACCTGTACTTGCTTGGATTTTTATTCCCGGCTAAAGTGTGTTTCATCTCAATGGTCAGGAAGAGCTTCGCGCAGGACATGTTATCATCATCTCTGGGTGCTCGACCCACTGGCATCAGAACCCACCTGGACACTCTGGTCGAGAGCAGATTCCTGCCCACAGCCTTCCTCACCCAGCCTGAATCACCAGAGAATCATCAAGAATCTCTTAGGTTGGGGACTGGAGACATCGATTTATTTAGCCAACACATGCATACCACTTACTGGCACCGTTCTAAACAATTCATACAGACCTCTTCCTTATTCATCACAACGATTCCACGTGGGAGAGCCTCTTGCTACCTCTATTTTAGATATAAGAAAGCAGAGGCCTAGAGAGACTGAGTCATGGTAAGTGACTGAGCCCAGATTTGGGCATGGGCAGTCTGGCTTCTGAATCCCCCCGCTCCCGTGCTGTGAACCATGCAGCCGCTTGTAGATTTGAAACACCCTCCCCAGGTACCCGCTGCCACACTTACATTTGCAAACCACTGCTCTAAATGGTCCTGGGACTAGAAGAGGTAAATTGTGCCCCCCCCCCTTTACTTCAAAAATGGGAGGGAGAGGAAGATCCCAGAGACTGTCATCCTTGGTAAAACTAGCATTGGTTCTTAACTAAGAGATGGTTTATTTGGACACAAAGGGAAATGGTGAACACCAGGAACCAATGTGGGCTCACGAAGCATGAGCCAAGCCAAAATCATCTCATTTATTTCTCAAGAGCATGGCTGGACTGGAGGGTTGGGATGTAGCGAACACATCGTGACATGGATTCCACTCCCGGATGACTGGTTCAGTTTGAGGCTGACCTAACAGAACCGAGCCAAGGAGACATGAAGACAGACTTGCTCAGGGCTTTGGAGAAGAGAATCCAATTTCTTTTTCCCTGGATGGAAACAAGATGTGTTGCTACAATCACTCTGGCAGCCACCTTGGGAACGTGAGGGTAATCAGACTTGAAGAAGCTAATGCTGTGTGTCTCTTCCACAGTGTTGGGAAAACAGGACAGCTACATGCAGAAGAATGGAACTGGACCACTTTCTTACACCACACACAAAAATAAACTCAAAATGGATTAAAGATCTATGTGTGAGACCTGCAACCATAAAAATCCTAGAAGAGAACACAGGCAATAACTTCTTTGACATCATCTGTAGCAAATTCTTTCTGGATACGTCTCCTTGAGGCAGGGGAAACAAAGGCAAAAATAAACAACTGGGACTACATCAAAATGAAAAGCTTCTGCACAGCGAAGGAAACACTCAACAAAACTAAAAGACAACCTACAGAATGGGAGAAGATATTTGCAAATGACGTATCTGACAGTGGGTTAGTATCCAAAATATATAAAGAACATGTAAGACTCGCCATCTCAAAGCCAAATAATCCAATCAGAAAATGGGCAAAAGACATGAATAGACATTAAGAAAAAAAGACATCCAGATGGCCAACAGACACATGAGAAAGTGCTCATCATCACTCATCCTCAGGGAACTGCAAATCAAAACTAGAGTGAGATATCACTCCACACCTGTCAGAATGGCTAAAATAAAAAACGCAAGGAACAACAGGTGTTGGCAAGGATGTGGGAACAAAGGCACCCTCGTGCACTCTTGGTGGGAATGCAAACCGGTGCAGCCGCTCTGGAAAAGAGCACGGAGGTTCCTCAAAAAGTTAAAAATAGAACGATCCTACAATCCAGAAATCACATTACTGGGTTTTTACCCAAAGGATACACAAACACTAATTCAAGGGATTCACACACCCCTATGCTTATAGCAAAATTATCTATAAAAGCCAACTTGGGTAAACAGCCCAAGTGTCTATCAATTAATGAATTGATAAAGAAGATGTGGTGTATATATATGTATATACATGGCGGGGGGGGGGAGGAATACTATTTGGCCATAAAAGGGAATGAAATCTTGCCATTTGCAATGACATGGATGGATCTAGAGAGTATTACGCTAAGTGAAATCAGTCAGAGAGACAAATACCGTATGATTTCATGCCTATATGGAATTTAAGAAACAAAACAAACAAGCAAAGGGAAAAAGAAGAGAAGGGGGGCAAAGCAAGAAACAGACTCTTAACTATAGAGAGCAAACTGCTGGTCACCAGAGAGGGGTGGAGCGGGGGAGGGGTGAACTAGGTGATGGGGACAAAGGAGGACACTGGTCATGATGAGCCCCAGGTGAAGCATGGCCGTGCTGAGTCACTGTATTGTACACCTGAAACTAATATCACATTGCATGTTAACTAGTGGGAATTTAAATTAAACCAAATCAAACCAAACCAAACCAAGCAAACAAAAAGGGAATGCTGTGGATGGTAGACGAGATGGAGGGAATCAGCCTCTGGGGACATCATCAAGCTACTGTGTCAACCAATCCCGAATCACATTCATCTCTGGGCTTCTTGTTACATGAGACCAACAATCTCCTTACTGCTTAAACCAATTTGATATAGGGTTTCTATAACCTGCAGGGAAAAAACATCCTAACTGATAGAAGGGGAATGAATGCCTAACATATGAAACACTTCAATTTTAGAAAGTTATTGACCACAGTGTTCATCCTTATGGGCAAAATGGAGAAACACGGGCTAAATAATATCATCAAGAAGATTCACGACTGGGAGATCTAAAGTTGACCAGAGGCCAGGTAGAACAAGGCAGGTGGTACCTTTAAAAACAGCCATGTGCACTCACAAAGGCATATCTGTGCCTTTAAAAGAAGCCCCAGGCAACAGGATTCAATCTCCCGGAATTCATTTGGACATTGCCTGGCTCATTTGTGTCAGCATATTCCAAAGCTTGGTGCATGCCTCAAGCCCTAACTTTGGTATACACACCCCCCCTGAGCTCTTGACTTTTCCAGACCTGATGCCACCACCTGGCATCCTTGCCTCCTGGGTAGGTGTGATTTTTACTGAGTTTGGCATTTCTCCCTTGACCTTACCCTTTTCTTCTGGATTGGAATTGACCTCTGCTCTCCACTCCTCCATAAGCGACCCCTGGCATATCTCTAGTCTTAGTCTGAACACCAAGCTGTAACTGGCATTTGACATCGGAAGCGGAGTAATGTTTCATAGATCAGCGTCACCTGGTAGGCGGTCTCTAGTAGATGGTACGAGACTCAGCCCTTGAATCTTGGCCTGGCTTTGATCAATGACTTGGCATAGAAACTCAGCTTACCCAATTTGCAAACACCTCCAAGCTGCAAGGCTACAGTATCATCTGACAAACTCTGCTTCAAAACGATCTTAAACGTAGTGGGAACAATAAGCTGAAAACAGGTTTTTTATTTCTTTTTTTAAATCTCGACTACAGAAGTAGCTGATAGTAGTTTATGTAAAATAAGACCAGCTAACTAAAGTCAAATAAAACCCTTCAGTTTGTTTAAAACAGTCAATGATGGGATGTGCTGCCCCAAAAGTCCAGTGACATCTTAGGGTTGCATCCTCCAAGTAAGGTGTCCAAATGATGGAGGAGATATCCCGCAGAAAACAGAATTCTTTGGGGGGCCTATACTTGGAAAAGGGCCTCCAGAGGGCATCAAAAGAGAGGGACAGGTGTGGAGAGAAGGGAAATACAGGAGGGCAGGTGGGAGCCTCCGCAAAACTTGAGGTCAGATCTGGAAAGCAGAGTTTGGTTCATTTTGAGCAACAATTTCCTACACAGTATGACTTAAGGCAAGTTAGTGTGACCTGACAGGGCAAAGATTTGGGAGTCAGACAGCCCCAGGTTCAAATCCCAGCTCTGCCCCACCCTAGATGCATCACCCAGAACAAGTCAGTTTTTATGCGGCTCAGACTAAGGTCCCATTAAACAGAGATAAGAATGCCTACCTTGCCGGCTCATCTGCCATAGTCTACCTAGTGCGCTTAGCATAGCACTGGGCGCAGGCTCAGCTCTCAATAAATGTCCGTTCTTCTTAATAACAACGATCAGATGGGGTTCCAAGGCGGGTAATGGGTTCTCCATCACCACGGTGTTAAGCAGAGGCTCTGTGTCAACACGTCAGTGTTAGAGAGGATTTTTATGC
This sequence comes from Meles meles, assembly GCF_922984935.1. Classification (NCBI taxonomy): domain Eukaryota; kingdom Metazoa; phylum Chordata; class Mammalia; order Carnivora; family Mustelidae; genus Meles; species Meles meles. Next base: position 104,228,502 of record NC_060073.1, on the reverse strand, counting down.
TCTAGGCTGGAGGTTAAAATAGCTGATTTGTAAGGCCCCTTCGAACCATAATTCTGTGATTTTAAGTCATTATGAGAGCCCAGACTTCTGATCAGGTCAGGGACAGTAATCTCTTAGTGGGATGGAAATCCGCTGGTGGCCCAAAGGGAGAGAGTTTCACTGTGTGAATTACTGTTCGAACACTTCATGTGCACGCATGCGTAACTGCGCAGGTACGCCGTCCTGCAGGTATCTGTGTGCATCTGGGTGTCTGTCCATGGGGGAGCGTGTGTGCGCCTGTGTTTGCGTGGGGGCGTGCACCACGCCAGACGACAACCATGCATCGTGTGTGACCACACTCTACTTGATGACAGAATCAAAGTAGATTCTGCTGGGACCTGGGTCCGTGTTCATCTCTGCACCTCTGCCACATCTGCTGGCAGGGGACGTGTCCCTCTCTTGATTTCTGGGAGGTTTGTACTCGGCGGGGCGGGGGAGGGAGGGAGGAAAGGGGAGTTTATCAATAAGGGCTGTAATGCCATGGATTCTTTCCAGCCACCGAGGGTCAGGCCTGTGAGCTGGGATTTGATAGCTTGCGGTTGGTACCCTGGGCTGGCCCTTCCGAAAACATTCTTCAAGCGGCTGGGTTTTGGCTTCAGCCCCATGGATTGCCTCTCTAGACTATCTAGACTTTCCGTTCAGCTCCACTGATCCCCTTTCTAGAATCTTCCCCCTTTGAAGAGCTTTCCCGATCCCACCTGAGGCATCCTGGATCAATCTGCTATGAGACCCACCCCCTCCTGGAGGAAAAGCCTTTGACAGACAGATCACTGCTGGTGGCTCGTGCCTGAGAAGACCCACCTTTACCCACATGATCACTCGCTCACTGAGCTCTAGCACGCGTCAGGACCTGCTGGTGGTGCCTACTACCACCAGCAACATAAGGGTTTACAACTCACCAGGAAAGTCAGAGGCAAACAACTCCTCGTATAAAAATGCTTCGGCCACAGCTCAGAGGCCAGGTTAGGGAACGGGGGAGAAGGAGGCAATCCCATCTCTCCTAGGACTCAGCATCTCCATTCCGTTCTCAGTGAGGATGAAAGTCAGAATGCTGGTCTTGGGGTAACTAGGGTGTGGCATAGACACCTTGGAAAAGGAGGCGTTCCTGGGAGACTGCCCATCATCCTGCACGTGCAAGTGTCCAATAAAAACTGAATATTTCGCCTTCCCCAATCTTCTCTGGGAAGATGTCACATAGCAACAAGTCAGCCAGTGTCTCCATTTTGCAGACATGAAGCCCAAGTCTCGAGGCGGTGGTGTGACTCGCCCATCACTGGGTACGAAGTTCCAGAGCTGGGGCTTCAAGTCCTTGAATTCAACATCCCACTTCCTTTCCAGCACGTCTGCTCTTTCCTGCAAGCTACCAGCAGGACAGGCTCTGGTTGTGGCTGGTCTACCCCACGCTGTGGCATTTGTCCCCCACCCCTCCTCGGCTCTCTCACACACGGCTGGTGACCGGCTTGAGGGCCCTTGAGTGTTGTCTCACTCGGCCCCCCCTTGTTGACACCAGGCATTGCCTCTGGGGAACTCCATTAGCTTAGCCTACTCACTCGCTTCCTGTCCTCGCTCCTAGCGCAGCCAGGGTCCCTTAAGAATCCATCTGGAGGGGCACCTGGGTGGCTCAGTGGGTTAAGCCCCGCCTTCGGCTCGGGTCATGATCTCAGGGTCCTGGGATCAAGCCCCACATCAGGCTCTCTGCTTGGTGGGGAGCCTGCTTCTGCCTTTCTCTCTCTGCCTGCCTCTCTGCCTACTTGTGGTCTCTGTCTGTCAGATAAATAAATAAAATCTTAAAAAAAAAAAAAAAAAGAATTCCATCTGGAGCAGCCACAGCCCCTAGACAGGCCAGCCATGCAGCGGAATGGCTGGTCCCTGGAGCAAGCCTAGAGGCCGAGTGGAGGCGGGCAGTACGGAAGCCTCTCCCTGTTTCCGCACCACCCAGCCTTGCTGCCGTGAGGTCCTTTATAGACTCTCTCCCAAGTTATTCCCTATTTATTGTTGTTATTACTATCGATCCTGCCTCTAAATAGCAGAGACCCCAAGGCTCAATTGAAACCATCAGTCACATCGATAATTCCCTTATTTGTAATATTGTCACTTCTGGGACTCTGTGGAGTCCTCCCCACCCCAGAGAGGTGAAGGAACCAGAAAAGACTATTTCTCCAAGGGAAACTGAGGTACAGAGAGATGGGGAGTTTGGCTGAAGTCCACGGAGCCGAACGGGCCCCAGGCTCCCTCCCGAGACTTGGCTTCCTTGCTTGGCTCCTGGAATTCGGTCTCCTCCACTGTTGCGGGATGTTCTGAGCCGGGCTGAGGTTCTCAGCTCAGTCGAAGATCCCCCAGTCCCTCCACAAAGGCAAGGTGCCCTTAACAACAGAGTGCAGGCCTTCTGTATCTGTCTCTATTCCCCCAAGGCCCTGGCCGGCCTCAGCTCTGCCTCCCTCCTTTGTGCTTCAGACTCAAAGGGGATACAGTGAAGAGCTTTCCTGTTTTCCTCCAGCCCAACTGCCCCCCCACCCCGCGCCACCCAGATACTGAGAGCTGCTTTGTGAAAGGCGCAAGAATCTCTTTTGTAAATAGGGTTGGCAGGGGGGCGGGGGGGAGAGTTGGGGGTGGATGTAACATCACAGATGCTTGCCTTTTCCATTCTGAGAATATTGGCAGGAGAAGAGGAGTTAAGGTGGTACGTGGGTACCCAAGTTTCCTTATATGCACAGAACAATGTGTCTTCCAGTGGGGGCATGATAACCTCATTCGGCAGCCAGTGGGGAGCAGTTCTTTCCTCAGGGTCCACAGGCTGGCAACAGTAGCACCATCCCTGCCCTTCTGTTGTGAGGGAGAAGCTGATGGCAAATGTGGGCCGTGTTCATGCTGGTTCTTCAGCTCCAAAGTGTCTAGAGTAGCAGCATCCAAGATAGCCTCTGCAGGGGACAACAACCACCAAGTACATGCCTCTTCCCTAACATACTACTTCGCTCTTCCTTGTCCTGTTTTTTTTGGGGCTCTAGGGGGCGTTTGTGCCCCTTCTCAGCAGGCACACCCTTCCCTGCGCCCCCATTTCCACTTCAGGCCAAGAGGACCTCACCTGTTGGCCAAAGCCAGCAAGCCCACGTTTCCAATCTTCCGGGCCACGCCGCACAAGAGGGGCTGGTTCACCCCCTATTTCGTCTCTGGGGGAGAGCAGGCACGGATGCTGCTGATGGATGGGAAGTTTAGAGAACGAAGTCTTGGAAATCGATAGAAGAATACACAAGCTATGTATCATGTGAGCGCCTCTTGTCTGCTCTGCAGTAAATCCAAAGTAATGAATGGCAGGCTTCTGGGGCCCAGGACCCCGCCTCTCCCCGAGGTGGGGGCTGGCTTTGTGGTCGGGTTTTCATAGTCTGAGCACATATTTTCTACTTCAATAGGCCTAAAAATAAGGGCTTTTACCGATTTTTTTTTCTTTTAATATCTCTGCCCCCACCTCAGCCCTTTTGCTCTGTAATTTCCACCGTGCCGGCACTGGGCGTCCCTTGTAGAGGAGCGACGTATTGCAAGATAAGCGGCCTCTGTGGCTTCTCGAGCGCACGGCTCATCCCCTGGGCTGCGTTACTGCGATATTAGCAAACTCTGATCCTGCTGCAGTCTGAACACCTCAGCGCCTCCAAGATGATTATCTCTCAGGTTCCTCAGATTCGAGGCTGCGGGCAGCACTTGGCTAAGGAGCTGGTCTGAGGACATCTGCAGGAGGGCCGGGGGCGAGGGGGCGGCTGGGGGGCCCAGGGCCACACCTTCCCTGGGACACCTGCGGACCAGGCGAGGTCTGAGCTCTGAGTTCCTTCTCCCGCCGCCAACCCCACCCCACCCCTCCACATGCCAGCTTCCCTCTGCCTCTTCTTTGAACGTGCCCTTCCCTCTTCTGCTAACTGAACCCCCTCCCTCTGCCTCCTTCCCCACAGCCCCCCACACATAGGGGGCTGTTTCCTGTCCCTCCATCCTGGGGCTGGAGGCAGAAGAGGGTCCTCCTGGCTCCTCACTCCTTAACTCCCTGCCCATAGCCTTCCCTCCTCCTGATAAGCACCCAGCTCTGAACCGAGGGTCAAAGGCTCCCGCTTTGAATTTATGGTTCCTCAACTCAAGTGGGTGTTGGCTGCCAGCTGTCATCATTCATCATTTCTCTGGTCCATTCACTCTCCCATTCACCCCTCCTCTCTCTCTCTAGACCTCCAGCTCCTCCCCTGCACCCTCATCTCCACAAATCACCTTGCTGTCTAGCCGCTGGAGAAGAGGGAGGGATTGAAGACAACCACAAACTCTCTTTCCTACAACTGTCCTCCCACCCCTTCTGTTTGCGAATTCTGTACCTGTGCTGCAGACAGACTGCCCCTGCTCCTGGCCGTGGCCAGTGCCCCCAGTCTCCATGCACTGTCCCCCCACCCTGCTCCTGGCCGTGGCCAGCCCCCCAGTCTCCCATGCACGGTCGTTCCCTGTGCATGGTCCCCATCCAACCTACATCACTAGTTTCTCATTCTCTCCTGGGCCACTCCTATCAGTGCACAAACCTGCTGTTATTTCTTCCCCATGAAAAGAAGAGAACAAAAAAGAAAAGAGGAAAAGCTCTCTGTGCCCAGTTTCCTCCTCCGCGGATGGCTACACTCCTTGAAAGAGCCATCCACCTTCACACCTCTGAGTCTTTGCCCCCGTCCTCCTTGAAAGCGTTCAGAGTTTCGTCCTACCAGCCCGCGCTGCCCCTGTGTTCTCATCAAGGTCATTCTTACCTTCCAGAACATGGGATTCATTCACCAGCGAGCCCCCAGTCCCCACTCTCCTTGACCCATCGGCAGCGTCTGGCAGTATCGATCACTCCCAGCTTGTTCAAATGCTCTCTTCACAAGAGTCCAGGACCCCACACACTCCCAGATTTTCTCTTTCATTGCCGGCTCCCCCATCTCCTCTGCTGGCTCCCCTTCATCTTGACATTGGAGGCGCCCAGCACTCGGCCTGTGTGACGCTTCTATTTTTCTCTCTGCACACTGCGTCTGGGTAATCTCATCCAGACTCGTGGCTTTAAGTTGGCTTTAGATGCAATCTATACAGTGGCGACTCCAAGTTCAGGGCTCCTCCGAACTCTGAAGCAAACCCTGGGCATGTCACTCCTGGCCTAAGCCCTTCGGTGACTCTCACTGCCTGCAGGATAAAGCCCCGATGTCTGAATGGTGAATAAAGCCTCCGTTAGGCTTTGCCCCACTCCCTTTATTTCCCATCCTGAACTCTCGCCCTGGCCCTGGGCTGGCCTCCGTGACACTCTGAGTCTGTGGACACGCCACGCTGCCATTCACTCAGGCCTTCGCACACTGTTGTCCCCACCCTGGACCCTAGCAATGTTCCCTCTTCTCTGCTTGGCTGACTGCCACTCCTTCAGGTCGCACGGACCTCTGGGGGCACCGTTCCCGCCACGCCCCTCCTGGGGTAAGGGTAGATACCAACGCCCGTCCCTGTGCGCACATGGCACCCTGGACTCTGGACTCTGCTGATGAGGAAACAAACAAGCGTGCCCCCCATCAGGCTAATGCTCTCCGGTTACTTTCCTGGTATCCACAGAGCCAGAAAAGATGTGGTTCCTATTCTGCTGACACAATCCTAACCCAAACCCAACCCCAGCACTGGTGGTCTCCTGGCCTCTGGAAGATGTGATGATAAGTTGCAGGATGGGAAGGACCTACCTTTCCCCAAACCCACACCTTCTGCCCCATTTTCATCTATTGACAAGAAATTTTGCTTTCGCATCCCAGCAGGAATGCCTCCTCTTTAAGTTGGCACTGAGCCCTTCCATCCTCTGTGCTCTCAGATTTATTAATGTTTCTCACTCAACAGCTGGTTCAACCCCTATGACTGGCCTTGTGGCCAGTCATGACAGATTCGGAACTCCCTGCTTAGAAGGCCCTGGGGAGTAGGGGGGGGGCGGGTTACATGTATCTGCCCCTTGACATCTCCCACTCCATCCAGAGCCGGAGCCCCTGCCTTCCCCATCACAGGTCATCAGTAAGTGTTTTTTTTGGGGTGAAAGGTGTGGCTGTTCGGTGACTCAACCCACCTTCTCAGGGAAATTGTTCCTGACCACCCACTTCCCACATGGCTCTTGTGGTGACTTGTTTCTGTTGCCTAGAAATACATGGAAAGCCCCAGTTTGGCAGGAAGAACATCCAAGCCTGTGTCTCCGCTCTCTCCTCCCCATCCCCCAGACATCGCCGGTGCCTCGTAGGTAGTAGGGGCAAAGCATGCTCCAATTGGGGTGGAGGCTGACATTTGCGGCTGTGGGTGTGGGCACAAAGCCCCCCTCCGTTCCCATCGGAAGGCCTTCTAGACACATGGGGTGGTTTTCAGAGCCTTGATTCCTAAGACCCCATGCAGAGCTTCCAGAAGCACTCTGGGGACTGGCTTTTATTTCTCAAAGCAGACTTCCTACAGCTCATCGCGGTTCTTGGTGACACAGTCTCTTTCGACTCACCACACGCCCCCAGTTTGTCCTCAGGTCCGTCCTCTCTCATCCGCTTCCTCTGGGGCCCTTCTTTGGTCAGAGGATTCTGGGTATGAGGAACCTTCCCACTGGGGATGGGGGGGGGGGGCAGATTAATTCTAGGAATCTCTCTAGGGGCCTCCCTAAAAGTGTAATTCAAGACAAACTGAAACCCCAGGACCTCATCCTTCCGAGCTCAGAGGCAGGAGAGAGTCCCCAGGAACAGAAGTATTTAGCCAGTGAATTTGAAGAGGAATCTGTGCCCATTCTTGGACACAGGAGCCCATAGACTGACTGAGCAGAAGATGAAAGGGATCATTTGGCTCAGGGGCCCAAAATCACATGCCGCAGGGACCGGAAAGGGGATGTGAATGAGTAAATATAGGGTTCAGATGATAAATGACAACTGACACATGCCTTTAATGGTGGAGATTGTCTTTGCCTGGCTTCCCCCAGAAAGCTGAGCCCGGGGCAAAAGCTTATGTGCCATGATTTTATCAGGGAGTGGAACAGTGAGGGGCAAGGGGGGAGAGGCAGGGAAGGGTGGCCAGAAGGATGGTGTTATCAAGCTAGCCACCACCATGGGCAACTCATTGGTCAATCTCCAAGAACCACTCCCCAAAACCTGCAAAAACCACTTGTCCAGAGTGAAACAGAAGGAAGGTTCAGCTACCAGTTCCAATATGCTGTTTGTCAAAGGTTGACCCCACTGAGCACAAACTTCCCTTCCCTTCTGCACTGTAATCCATGAATGCCAATCCCCTCAGCATCTGGTGTCATGGTGTCAGCAGGGCTGGCGGTGAGAGGCGTGCAGCAGGCAGCACGGACCTGAGGCAAGGCCCTCTCGGGTAGCACCTGCACAGTGTCTGCTGAGCCCACGCACAGATGCTCACCACTGGGCAGAAGAGACATGGGTCAGGCCAAAGGCATCTGAAGTGGTGCCCGAGAGATACAGATGAAGTCCACCCCTGGCCAGACCCACCTTGCCTTTCCGTCCTATCTGGCACTCAAAATACAAAACAAGGCCTCTTTTATGTGCGAGCAGAGAACGTCCCTCTTTTCTGAAGAGGGAAGGTAGAAGCACAATCAGTCTCCCTCAAGATGGCGGCCAGTTACAGTTGTAAAGAGACTAAGGCAGGAGGATGAGGGAAACGAGCTGCAGGGGTGACTGCTGCGTCTGGTCCTGAGTCTGCTATGTACAGTCACCGTCCCCTCTCTCCAGCCTCCATCCTAGATCCGCCTCACTCTTGGCCAGGACTCTGGCTGGTCTGGGTTGCTTGCCTTGGGGGAACTGGCCTTTCATCCTGGAGGAATCAGGGCTCCTAATGGCCTTAACTCCTGTTCAGTTATTGTCCTCATTATCATAGAAGCACCGTGAGATGCCCCCACAAATCTGAGTTCCACACATACTTCTCCCTGCTCCCAGGGTACACTGAAGCCCTCCTGGTTAAGGTCAGGGTGAATAATCCTGCCAAGCGGGTCATGGTTTTCTTTACTTGCTGCTCCACTGGCACGAAGGGCCCAGAGTACTAAGGTAGCTAATGCAACTTCAATATCCTTACTCTGTCCTCTGGCAGAAGCATTCATCACCAGGAACCAGGAGGCATAGATTTCTCAAGTAGGTCACTAGGAAACATGGCAAGAGGACCAGTCCTACTTTACCCATTGGTTCCCAGTTCTGTGCATTCTAGCTACTGGGGACACAATAACATATAGGTCATGATTTTAGCACATACACTTTGACCTAGGGGACAGTCCCCCAAGCCTCAGGGTATTGTCCCTAACCTGGTACCTTAGCTTAACAGGACATTTTACCATTCTTTTAGGTGGCCTGCTTCAGAGTGATAAGTATGTGATAAGACCATGGATCCCAAGATCATGAGCCTTTTGGTACACTTCCCTGGCTGACTTGGGTTTCTTGGTTTGAGACAACGTCATATGGGATATCTAGTATTTTGTACACACTCAGATGCTGGTACTAGTGGGGGTTCTGGGGATAGGCAAGGCAGACCTATGTCCAGAGTAGTATCTGGCAAGGATGAAGTGTTGCCCCTACTAGAGCTGAAGGAGCCTGGTTCAATCAACGTGCCAACACGTGACTGACTAGTGTCCATAAGGAATGGCACCATATTGAGGGCTCAGTGTGCGTTGCTCCTACAGACAGTTTATGTATCCAGCTGGGGCATTTGCAAGACTGGTCTTGTGAGAGGGAGCCCATGCTCTTGGCCCACGCATGGTCTCCATTACTACCACCATTATCCCTCTGTACCTGCTCCCGGCTGACTGACAAAAGAGGCTGGCTGACATCTCCAGGATGACTCATTCTTTCTATGATTGGTGAGAATCAACCATAGACGATACTCAAGGCACAAAGATCTGTGTGTTTGTCCCCACCACCATAGGACCAGCTAGACACTCTTTCTCAAGGCTTCTTTGTCTCTGATCTTTCAATATTATTCTTTTTAAGCTTCTGACTCAGCAACCAGGCCACTTGCCACCATCCATGTATATTCATACTATAGGAGTATATTCATGCTTCCATACTCCCCTCTGTAAGGAGTGGCAACCAGGCATATTTCTGCTCATGGCTCTGCCCATGGATAGGATTTTCCATCGCCACTGATCTTCAGGGTCATCTTCTTTTCCACCGACATGATGTGCTAGTCTCTTTGTTGTCCAGGTCCCTGTTCTTTCTCTCCCTTACAGTCGATTGTTCAGAACTCCCACAGGAGTCCATAGGTGTGAGCTGGGGGAGAGGGGT